>NC_056745.1:291105898-291410898 GCF_019279795.1 Protopterus annectens
TGACATTTACTCATGGTTCGTAGAGAGCTTACAAAGCATCAAGGGATCTCATTGTTGAAAGGTATCAGTCAGGAGAAGGGCACAAAACATTTTCCACAGCATTGGATATACCATGGAACACAGTGAAGACGGTCATCAAAATGAGGAGAAAATATGGGACAACAGTGACGCTGCAAAAAATTGGAAGTCCCTCCAAAAACTGATGAAAAGATAAGACAAAAACTGGTCAGGGAGGCTGCCAAGAGACTTACAGCAACACTGAAGGAGCTGCAAGAACTTCTGGCAAGTAGCGGCTCTGTACTACATGTGATAATCTCCTGTATTTTCCATATGTCTGGACTATGAGGTAGGGTTGCAAGACGGAAGCCTTTTCTTACACAGAAAAACAACCAGGCCCAGCTAAAATTTACAAAACAATACATCAAGTCTCCCAAAAGCATGTGGGAAAATGTGTTATGTTATGATGAGACCAAGGTTGAACTTTTTGGCCACAATTCCAAAAGGTACATTTGGCGCAAAAACAACACTTTGCATCACCAAAAGAACACCATCCCCATGGTGGTGGCAGTATCATGATTTGGGGTTGCTCTTCTTCAGCTGGAACTGGGGCTTTAGTCAAGGTGAAGGAATTATGAACAGTTCCAAATACCAGTCTCTTTTGGCCCAAAACCTTAAGGTATCTGATAGAAAACTAAAGATGAAGCGGAATTTCACCTTTCAACACAGCAAAGAGCCCAAGCATACATCCAAAATCAACAAAAGAATGGCTTCACCAGAAGAAAATTAAAGTTTTGGAATGGTCCAGCCAGAGCCCAGACTTAAATCCAATGGAAAATCTGTGGTGGTGACCTGAAGAGGGCTGTGCACAAGAGATGCCCTCGCAATCGGACAGATTTGGAGAGCTTTTGCAAGGAAGAGTGGGCAAATATTGCCAAGTCAAGCTGTGGCATGCAGAGACTCCTACCCAAGAAGACAATGTTATAATTAAATCAAAAGGTGCTTCAACAAAGTATTCGTTTAAGGGTGTGCACACTTATGCAGCTTAAGGGAATATTTTTCCCCTAACAGATTTGTTTGTTTTTCAATTGAATTGTACAGGTTATAATTCACATTAAATGTGGGAAAAGTTGTGAAATGATTTATTGTGGTCTCTTTTTTATATCACAAAAACCTGGCATTTTAACAGGGGTGTGTACACTTTTTATATCTAAGTAGTAATCAAGCAGTTGCTGCGATATGAACAACAACTCTCCCAAGGAAAGCCACACAATACAGAATGAAATAAAAAAACAGACTGCTTTCAAACTGACAAGGTTTTAAAAAATGGTAAAGAACATTACTGCTGTTCTGATGTCAGCATGGGATTTAGGTGTTGAAGTGAAGCTAACTGAAACAGCTTGCAGTGTGAGAAGGACTACTCTTACATTTACAATATGGATACAAGACGCGTCAACATGGGTCATGATGACTTAATTTAAGTTTGATGACTGGGGAAGCCCACTGGGCCATAAACAAGCCCGTTTTCAGTGGAGGCCCGGTGAGAAAAGCTCCAAGAATTACAGTTACAATGATTAAATGTTGCAAAAAACACAATAGTATGTACAGAAAGTTAAAACATATTTACATAAGAATAAACGATTTGTCATAAGATCATAGAGTACATATAGACATTTGGCTACTAGCCCTTAGCAGCTAGGTAGACTGAAAATTTACAGAATACATAAACATTTTGTCAGAGATCTTCGCAAGAACATTTGTAAGCATACAGCTGCTAGGTCTTGGCAGGTTATGTGCAACAAATTTTTGTGAGGAGAAAAGTATTTTTATATATGTAAAGAAAAGCATAGTAAAATGGATAGTACAGAGAAAATGCAGATCCTAGTAGGGGATAGAAAGTTTAGGTAGAGATGAAGCAGTAGTAGTGGTTTAATAGGAGTTGATTTCAGTGGAGAGTAATAAGAGAGGTGGTTTAGAGGGGTTTATGTTGGAGCGTGACATGGGCATTCCCATTTAGATGAGAGAAAGGCTGAGATTTGAATTTCATATGGTTAGGTAGGTTACGTAGGTGAGGGGGGAAGAGAGTTGCACTGTTTAGCCAAGGAGAACATTAGTAGATGGACAGGTGGTCGTGATGGTTTGTGGACCTGAAGGAGATTTTGGTTTAAGGATCTGAAGATCTGGATCATAAAGAAAATGTTGAAAGGAATACAGCAAAACAATACTGTAACAAAATACCTTCATCTGGACAGGTAATACAGGAATGGAAGCTAGATTACAGAAGATGGAAACAAGACCTTCTGTAAAACCACCATGAAAAGATCCATTAGTGTAATCTTCTGAGGAAATAGTGGGTTTCAAATATGACACACCGCCCTGGTGAGACAAAATTATTATTGAGAAACCTAAGCCATTAGAAAGCACAAAGATTGCAAGTGTAATGGATTTTCAGACCTTAATGTGAAATATATAGAGACTCAGAATATGTCTGAAAGACAAAAACCCATAATTAATGGAGAGAAGTTCCAGAAGGACAGAAGCAAGGACCAAAAGAGAAAAGCAGAGGCAATATGCTGCCCACAGAGACATTCAAAACTGAAACATGTCAAAAGAAAATGGCTGGAATTTCTTCTGAGAACAGGTTGATACCTAATGAAATGGGGTTTGCAGTAGCCTTATTTCTCAGTAATTCTACAGATATGAACCAACAAAAGTACTCATAACTGCTTGATCTAAAACAACTCATCTAAAATGCATTACACCCTCAGTCAATATCTTTAACAGAGTGATTATAAACTCATTACAGTCAAACCTGTGCTTACAGAAAGGAATATAATAGGTAACTGTACCCTTCCATGCAATTCAAATAGTACTAATGTTCTCTGATATTAAAAGCTGTCTGATAGCAAATATGAAATGCAACAAGTATGGCCCACTAGTAAACATTATGTGCATGGATCTATGCAGTACAATAAAAAGTGTCCTCTCTGTCACAGTAGTGAGTGACAAGAAGACAGGAATTATAATAATCAAACCAGCAACAGTCCAGGTACACACCCCATCAGACAGAAAGCTAGACTAGAAGGCTAAAGCTCTAAAGCACATACATTCCCAGCTAGAATAATTACTTTTGTCAGCTTTCTCCAATAGGCAGAATTTGGTCCACAAAGAGGGAATCGTAAGAAAATGTGACAAAATGCCCATCAGTCTTCGGCAAACAGAATAACCATGGATCCTTTCCACTAAGTCGTGCATGGGCAGAACAATATCCAGCCAGGACACTGCGGAGTTTCATTTTAATAATGGTTGCTGCTGGAAACAGTTAAGGGAATAAATTAATAGGACAGACTAGTTGCTTGGAAGCACACAGCTTCACATAACAGTCAAGACAGTAATGAAATTTCATATAAGGGGCCTGCATACAAATGATGATTCTTAAAAAAACATTAAAAATTAAAGCTAAGGGGAGGTGAGAGAACAAAGGGGAGTGGGTGCATAATCTGCAGACCTGAATAATATGAAATTCAAGAAGGGAGTAGATTTATTGCATGCCTTAAAGATAGGATTAGGAAAAAAACAATACACCCAGCTGTCCAAGCTAGGTCACAGTGAAGGAAGAACACTGAAGATTACATATGCTTAACCTGTCTACCTCCTCATGAGCATAAAATAGTAAGAAAACTCAGGGTACCACATAACTACTAAACTACTATTTGGGAAAGCGTACAAGCCACAACCACAAAACGATTTTAATTTAATTAATTTAATTTAAATATTTTAAATCAACCTATTATAATAGAGAATAATACACGGGACATTAAATTATACAATTATTCTGGTCATACTTTCAATATTAGACACGCTAATTTACTATCCAAGGGGTTCACTTTTGTGCCTTGTAGGAAAGGTAATCTAACACACACACTAACTGATTTAAAATTATTTGTTCGGAAGATGAATTTGAGGATTTTTTTTACAAATTCAGAAGTGCAATATGAACAAAGGAAATGATCACAGCCTAGTAAATTTAACCCCCCAATGAACAATATGATAGCAATATTTGAAAAAACATGCAAATTAGATATAAGAGAATATTTTAAAGAACGTAAAAAAATGCGATTACACAAATATGTCTTATGACGAATACCAATTGTTAAATGAGTTGGTCAATTTTGAACATATACATGTAATGAAACCTGACAAAGGTAATGGGGTGATGATTGTAGACCAAAACGATTATATTGACATGATGATGGCTATGTTGATGGATGAGAGTTATATTGAAAGTAGTATTAATGAAATTAACATTGCACATCGAAAATTGGACCTCCTGTTAGAAGACATGTTATTTCAAGGTCAATTAATTGAAACAGAATATGAATTTATGCAAAATCCCAGCCCCATGGTTAGTAATATTTTTGGGATACCCAAACTGCATAAGAGGCTAAACAATGTCTAGTTTAGGCCCATTGTCGATGGCAAAAGAAGTAAAACATGTTTTATTGGTCAATATTTTGATTTTTACATGAAACAAAGTTTAACTACTTTTTCTTACATTACAAAGGCTTCATGGAATTTTTTGGACAGGTTAAAACCTTTAAATATTAACAGCTACACTATTCTTCTTACCATCAACGTTTGCAATTTATTTACTGTTATCCCCCATGATACGGGATTAACATGGTTGGAGCATCAATTGAATGAAACAGGAAGATATGATCAGGATCAAATTAATGTTTATATTACGTTAATGGAAGCAGTTTTGAAAACAATTTTTTGTTTTATGAGGGACTTTTTTTCAAACAAGTAACGGGGGTGGCTATGGGGGCCGCTTGTGCCCCCATTTATGCCAACTATATTATGTCCTATTGGGAGCAGAGATATGTTTTTACTAGTGCTTACAGTCATTGTGTAAAATTGTATACCCGTTATTTGGATGACATATTTATTGCTTGGGAAGGTGGAAGAGATTAATTGGAAGCCTTTATAAGGTATATTAACAACACGGTAGATTTTTTTACATATGAATTTAGTTCTGATACAATAACATATCTAGACGTTAGACTGACTGTGGACAGAATTAACAAATGTTTGAGATCTAACATTTATAGAAAAAAAACACTTTTTCCAACTATCTCCAGTATGATAGTTGGCATCCTCAACATCAAAAAAGAGCAATTGTGAAAAGGGCAAATGGTGAGGGCAGCCCGTATGGTTAGTGACCATCAGGAATTTTTGGAAGAAATCAATTACATGGTCAGTATGTTTAGAAGTAGAGGCTACCCAGAGGATTTGTGCACGAATGTCATGTACAAAATTAAACATAAAAGGGAGAGTGGAGTCTATGAATCTATACTAATGAAGGATAAAGATAAGAATTTTACGTTTACGGATGAGAATATTGACATTCAAACTTGTGACACTGGTAGCAGTAAGGTGTTATCAAATTCACTATTATATATTACCACTTTTAATGATGACGTGGATTGGCTTGTATGGATGGTCAAGAAAAATTGGGGCATCCTAAAACTGGATAGAGACGTGCGATTGAAAGTGGGGGGTGTCCCATAATTTGTGTTTAGAAAAGATCAATCTTTGAAAAAAATCTTGGAAAAAGGACCACCTTCTAAGTCAACTAAGTGGTAAAAAGTTAGGGAATTTTAAATGTGGGAGGTGTTCTATTTGTCAATATATATTACATACAGATACTTATATTAAGATTAATAATTATTTTATACCTATTACAGGACACTTTGACTGTTGCGCTCAAAATCTAGTATATGTGGCTAAGTGTCAGAGGTGCCCAGTATTTTATGTGGGAAAAACATCTAGGTATTTTAGAGAAAGAATTAGAGAACACATACTTGATATTAGGCATTTCAAGTCTACTAACGCCTTAGCTAGGCATATTACTGCTAATAATGAACACAGTTTTAAATTTTGCGTTATTCAACAGATTAAGAATGATGTTTAAGGTAGGACAATAGATGTCCACTTGGACATATGTGAACTAAAATGGCAATTAAGATTGGATGCCCAAAATTATCCTGGTATTAACGACTATGTAAGCATTGCTCCCTTATTAAAGTTGAAATATATTTTAGGAAGAAATTAATGAATTTTATAAAGGTTTTTAAAAGTGATGATGAACATGTATTTCTTATGGTTTGTGTGGGAATATTTAACATTTAGATTATATATTTATACATATATATCTATTTATTTATTTTATACATTATGGTTTTTATGTATATGTATATATTTATATATAATGTGGAGATTTACATTATAAGAGGTTTTTTTATTCATATATACAATGGTTATTTTTAATATAAATCATTCATTTTGAATGCATAGTAATATTTCTTTAAATGGTTTATCCATTAATTGATTAACTGAAGTATCAAGTGAATGAGAATGATATTTAAACTCCAGCTGTTACTTGTATTCTTGTTCTGATGAAGTCCTACGGACGAAACCTAGGTTAACTTGTGGTCTGTTTGTGCTTGTGACATTCAACTTGAATTAACTGCTGTATGACTACAATTTCTTCCATTACTTCTCATAGGGGTGGTGATGGTTGGTAGAGTGAGGTGGAAGAATTAAGACTGAGAGTCAGTAAGAGGACGGTAGGATGTTTTATTAATACAGGGTGTTAGTGATTAGGTAGAAAAGAGTAAGGGGATAAAAGATAGGAGAGAGAAGGTGACAGTTAGTGGAAGTGGTAGTAGCAATACAGGTAAAGGTGGAGGAAAGAAGGAAGGTAGGAGAGGAGGAAGAAAGGAGTGAGGTACTAGAACGAGGGCAAAGTAAAGAAGTGAGAGTCAGCTTGGTTTGGAACATGGAAGGTTAAGTGACCAGAGTAAGAAGTCTTTTAGTACAAGCTTAAATTTCTTATGGTTTGCAGTTCTGATATCCAAGGGTAGTGCGTTCCATAGTTTGTCACTGAATAGGAGTATAGACATTGGCCAGCAGCTTTGTTTGGTTTATGTAAAGTTAGAAGCTGCTTGTCCTAAGAACAGAGAGAGCCCGGCTTAAGTGTGTGAATTTGGAGTATTTATTTTAAGGCAGGACAGATCTCTGGTTTATAGATATGTTTATGGGCAGTCATTAACTGGAGGCAGTTTAGCTGTTCAGGGGGATAAGAGCAGAACAGTGGTGCTTATAGTATAATACTCCTGTTGCAAACTTTGCAATTTTCTTATAGCAGGATTTGAGTTTGGTTTTCAATGTATTCTGAAGGCTGGTTAAAATGGGCACCATAAAGTAAGGAGGGAAGCAGGTAGGTTGTGGCTAGTGTAGTTTTGGTTGCTGTATCCATGACAATTTTGTGACAATAGAGCATCCCTAGTTTCTGGTGAGTTGTTTTGATAGTGCTATGTATATAGGTCAAAGGTTACACCTAATAATTTGGTGCGAGGGACCACTTTGATTTCTGTATTATTCAACATGAATATAAAGTCAATTGGGAGCACCCTTGGTGTAAAGAGGAGTTTGGTTCTGATGGGGTTGAGCAAAAGTTGTGCATTATTGACCCAAGCTTCGACTGAGGAGAAGGCAATTTGCGTTATTTGCCTACGGTGTACTGTGTTGTTGGAAGAGAAGATGAGAGCTGAGTCATTGGTGTACTGAATAAGGGAACTTTGGCAGGAATGAAGATTATAAAGATATTGAATAGGAGGGGTCCAAGGATGGATCCCTGTGGGACTCTTGTTTTCTGGTTAGATATTGTGAGACAGAGCCTTGCCATTTTGCACTTCGCTGTCTATCAGATATGTAGCTAAAAAAACAATGTAAAGAGGGTTGACAGAGACCAAGAGAAGAAAGTTGCTGTAAGAGTTTAGGGTATGAGACAACACTGAAGCTTCTGATAGATCAAGAAATAGTGCTGAGGTTAATTGGCTGAAGTCTCTTGCTTTGTTAATTATGTCCAAGAAGGATATAACTGCAGTAAGCAGTGTTGGGTAGGCATTATTAGTTTGTTATGGATAAAGATGGTCAAGGAGTTGTTTATATACGTATTTTTCTAAGAGTTTGGAAAGAGGAGATGGGATGGCGATTGGGCAGTAGTTAGATAATTCATTGTATTTTCTACCTTTGTGTAAAGGAGTTATAATACATTTTTTTCCAGAGGGAGGGAGCCCAGGATTCTATGATCGATCTGTTAATGAGAATACTGACAGAATAGACTATGGCATCAGCAGCAATTTTCAAGTATTCAGCTGGAAGGTTATCAGTGGAAAGAGAGCAGGGTTATATTTTATGTAGTAGGTTACATATATAGCTAGTGGGTTATTGGTTGCAGTGAGAAGTCTGGGGGGTTTAGAGGACGTGGTTGAGATGTTTCGAGATGAGAGGGATGGGCGCAGTAGGACTGGCTGATGTTTGAGAGACAGAGGTTAGTTGAGATTATTTGTGCAGTTGGTGCTGATGGGCTTGCTACGATCACTAACCATGCTAGCTATGCTTTTTATAAAGTGAGTGATAAATAATTCTGCAATTTGAGACAGAGATTTGTCTGTGAATGGGGAAGGGTTTTGCTTGGACCCTGGGGTGAATACTGATGAAATAGTAGATCAACATTTTTTAGGTTTGTTTTTGTGATTGGTTAGTTGTTGTGTGAAACTTTGTTTTTTTACCAGTAGTTATACATTTTTTTGCCCAATTACACAGTTGTCGGAAATTCTGCAGAATGAGGCCACTTCTGTTCTTCTGCCATTCCTTCCAAGTTTTGCCTCTACTATTTTGTTTTCTGGATTTTGTTAGCCAGGGTGCATGACTGAGTTTAGTTCTTTTTGTGCGAAGTGGACCTAAGCTATAGCTTGTTGAAATAGCTAACCACATCATCTAGGAGTAGTGTTTTCAGCATGTTCCAGTTGAAGGATTTTAATATGTTAATAAAGTGTTCCTGGTTGAAATTATTTAGTTTACGGGACGTTTTATAGTTATGGCATTTGGGTGATTGGGTGGTTGTCCTGCAAGTACAGGCTGGTACGTGGTCCAGTCAAGAACTGGCCCTTAGCTGCTGCTTTTTGGAATCCTGATTGGGGTTGTGATAAGTTGTCTGAAACCAAAAAGACTTGTACTGTTGATTGGGAAGTCAGAGGTTAAGTTTTGCCAATACTGACATCACTCATGACTATTGTTTCATTAGATATGTTTTGAGATATCCAGGACAAGATATCTTCTCGTATAGAGAGAGAGGCCAGGAATATGCATGTCTACAAGGAAAGACATAGCATGCTTTCAAAGTATTCGCTAAGTGAGGGAATAGGTTAAAAAAAAAACAGATGATATTGCCCCCATTGTTGTCTGTATGATGGTCACATCACAAAGCTCACACATTGCAGATGGAGAACTAACAGGAAAATAGGTGTAGAGAGATGGTCACCAGGCAAGCAGGGGGGGAGTATTACAAAATGATAGTAGTCCAACTTTCAAAATAATTCAACAATATCACTTGACAGCAAATTTATAATGAAGGGGAGAGAACTAGGACATGCCAACTTCATGGCACACAACAGCTTTAGATAAACCCACGACACATTAGGGCCATTAACAGTAAAACTTTAGAGAGGATTTATTTTCATACAGACAGGCAGATGTGCCAAAGCTATGCCCCATGTTTATTTAAACTGGCAAGTAGCTCTGTACCAGCTACCAGTCGATTTTGTCAATACAACCACAGAAAGAATTAAGTGCATATTTCTACGTGCCTAATAAAAAGTAAAATACCTTCACCAAATAGAAGATGATTGAGTAGGATTTCTAGAATTCAGCTAAATTTAATCCATTTCAGATACAAACTAAATTTCCATCATTGTAATATCGCAGCTATACCATCAGGACAGAAAAAGGTCCAAATTTCAGTGGTCAAGTTTTCTGACTTTGTAAAAGTGCCAGATAGAACTTTTTAAGAATACCTCAGGCAAACCACTGTGAAGATAAAGCCATAAAAGCAACACATTATGCAAAACTACATCTCATTCTACCAGAATGTGGTCAACTACACAAATAAATTTTATTAAAAAATAGTACTCCTAGTGAAAAGATCTTCAGTACATTTCAGAATGGCTGTTGATGATATGCTGAGAACATGCAGCATAAATCAGCACATGAAAAATGGAACTGATAGTAAAAGATTTTCTGTACTGCTACAAAAGGTTAAGGCACACTAACAGTATACCTTATTTTCAACAGTACCATATGCAGTGATTAAAAAGAAAGATCTTATGATTTCTGTAAAATGAAAAGCATACCCAATTGATCAGATATTTTTTTTCAATTGTAAAGAGATTCCAGTTCTGTTTTGTCAAATTTTTAAAAAGCTAGATTCTAAAACACAACAACCAGATGTTTACATAATACTAGAAAACAAGCTTGACCCAAAGACTGCATATGTTGTTATTTATTTATTGGCATATGCTTACCAGGAAAGTCCACTGGGCCAAGAAAAGAAAATGTTCAGTGGAGGCCCGGGGAGAAAATGTCCACATGAAATACAAAGTAGAATACATAGTAAATCAAGGCATACATTTTAAATATATACAGGAGCAATGCAGGAAAAGATTACTGACCGAAAACACTTGGAATAGATATGCTTGATACACACATTATAAAAAACTAATATAATGTAATAGAACTATAGTTAATGCAAAAATAAAGAAAATAAAAAGCTTATATTCACACTCTAGATACACCTAATATATTAAATTAATATAATTCAACTAAAGTTGAATATAGTAATCTGAGTGACAATAAGATGCAAAGAAGAAATGAGACTGAGGGAAGGGAAGAAATATAGAGGCTACAGAAATTATAGAATAAGAGGAAAAATAAGAGAGAGAATATGATAAGGAAGCAGAGGAAGTTGTTAGTGGCAAAAGAGGAAAGGTAGAAAGATGGAGATCACAGGAGAATATCATTAGTAGTAATAGAATACGAGAGTAACACAGAAAATGGAAACAATTAGAATGGTCCTATTAATTAAAATTTATTTAAAATGCCAAACACAGTTAACAAAACAGTCATTTTGTTTCAAGACATAGATGAAAGTTATTCAGGTATAAAAGAAAGTCACATAAAGCAGTTACTATTTGCACGAGTTGAAAAACAGTTTTTAATTAATGAGATATATAAAGTCAAATGCTAATGTGAACAAAGGCAACCACCAGCTCTACAATTTTGTTTTTAACCTGCAAACAAAACCTTAAATTCATGCTGTTGTTTAAAAAGGACTCTCGGAAGTCTCACCACAGATCATCTCTACCAATACTGGGAGCACAAACCGTTAATAGGGAAGGGCAATCTCCCATGATAATCACCAACACACAACAACCAACCATGCTAACCATCATTATGCATGGGGTTTGTAAATATGTACCACTGAATGGTGTGGCACACTCTAGTACGCCAAAATTTAAACAGATTTTGGATTCTATAAGGTTATAATGAAAGAATTATTTTTAGGATTTGGGACCTATTTTGAATCGACTCTTGACAATATAATTTTGCAGACTAAGCGCAGCAGTAAATAAAATCCAGTTTTTGCCGCTACCATTTGACAGCACTTTTATTTAGATGTACAGGAATCAATTTATTTACTCATGAAGTTATCACTGTTTACACTGTATGCCCCGCCCTTTCATTCCACTCCTACCAATTGAATCCTGACAGTTTCCAAGGTCATTAGGAGGACAAGGCACCACACAGAGTAAATGGCAGTAGTTTGATGTTGGAATATTATGTGAACGAGTTAAAATTTACATTCTTTTGTTGTACATAGTGGTTAATGGGACTGTACAAAGTACAGTTGTGTAAAATCTTACCATAACAGTAGATGTCCTTCTCTTCACCGTTTTAGTATTCTTTACAATAGGGGGATCCCCCTGTCAAAGGTAGCCCAACGTCTGGCCAGAATACCAAAGCCTTTACGTTGTAATAGGTATGCCCGTATGTCACATATGTGCTCCCCATGCACAGCACAGGGCATAAAGGTGACGTACAGATGTGCCATCGTCAGAACTGAAAAGCCCCAGTAGGAACAACGGTCTAAAGATACAGAGGTAACGAGTACATCCAGAAGGAGAAAAAGAACAGGGGAAGGAGGGAGGGAGTGAACACTTAACAGTGAAAAGAAGGAAACCTACTGTTATGGCAAGATTTGACACGACTGTTCTATGTCCTTCCACATTATTATTTCAGTATTCTTTACAATAGGGGGAGTACAAAAGCTCAGGAAGAAAGTTGGGAAGTGGAAGGGTCAAGCAGGACCCGCAAGAAAAACATGTAGGATAATAGCCCTGACAAAACCTGCTCCAGCCCTAGAAACAACATCCACCTTATAGTGCTTGGTAAATGTATGCACAGAAGTCCTGTAACTGTCTCAAGAATAGAATTTGCATCCCTGCCCCCTGAAAAAAAGCACCAGAAGAAGCCACAGCTCTGGTAGAAAGAGCCTTAACAAAATACTTTTCCCATGAAAGGAACAAAAGGAAATGGCTTTAGATATCCAGGAAGAAATGGTTTACTTGGAAACAGCCAGACCTAAAGAGGACGACATAATATCAGAGGGAGGTTGGCAAAATCGAGAGGCTGGCATAATGGTTAAGATATTTACCTTAGAGACACAAGGTGGAGGCTTTGATTCTCACACAAGTTAATTGGTTAGGCTTAAAAGAGCCCACAATGGCAATTAGCCTAGTACTAATCTACGAACCTATGAACCTAGGATGAAAGGAAACAAAAAGCTGCTCAGATTTATGAATGGCTTTAGTTTTATACAAATAATATTGAAGTGGTTTATGCAAATCCAAGGTGTAAAGAACCTTTTCACTGGAAGATTGTGGAGACTGGACAAAATGTGGGTAAATGAATAGACAGATTAAGAGAAAATTCATTAACCATTTTAGCATAGAAGTATTAGTACTAAGAGATACCCTGTCCTTATGAAGAAAAAAAAAAATGGGGCAAAAAAGGGAGGAACAGCCATAAAGGCTTGCAGCTCGGACACCCATCTGGCCAAGGTAACGGCCAAAAGAACAGTCTTCCAAGAACAATGCTATAAAGAAGCTGAAGCTTTATACTCAAAAGAAGCCTGAATCATTTTTTCCAAAACAAAATTTAGGTCCCAGGAAAGAGAAATAGGCTTTCTGGGAGGCCTAATATGAAAGATGCTTTTTATGAAATTGTTTGACCTCAAATCTAAAAGCCAAAGGGGGAGTCAAAGGCAGACAAGTAGAAATAGCAGACAAGTGAGAGGTAACAGAAAAATAAGCAAACTCAGCATTAAGCAATTCACACAAATAAGAGAAAACCAAAGGAACATCCACAGTAAGTGGATCCAGTTTAAGAGAAAGACACCAGACAGAAAATGTCTGCATTTGGATAAATAAGATTTTCTGGTACTACATTTCCTGGCCTCCTGCAACACCCAAAGCACATCCTCAGAAAAAAGGTGCCTAAAAGGGATCAAAACCCTATTACCCACAGTCAGTTGAAGAGTGGACAAGTGGGAATGGATGAAAGACTCCTCGTCTTGTGTGAGTAGGTCCACCCTGTGAGGTAACGTGTGATGATTGCTCTTGGCTAAAAGCAGTAGAAGAGGGAACCAATGCTGTCTGGACCAAAAGGGAGTCACCAACAAGATTTTGGAAGCATCCTGCTCTATCTTGAGCAGGGAAGGCATAAAGAAACATCCCCTTTCAAGAAAACAAGAGGGCGCCCACCATCCAGTCTAGAGGACATGGGACCCTGGTGCAAAAGACAAGAAGTTGTCTGTTCAGAGGGGAAACAAAAAGATCTACTTGAGGAGTATCCCACTGATGGGCAATGTCCAGAAACATCTCTGTGAAGCATCCACTCAGAGATTGCATTATGGACCTGCTCAGTGAATCTGCCACAAACTTCTGAACTGAAGGAATGTAAACTGTCTGAAGGGTTACCTGATACTGGACAGCTAGATCCCAAACCTGAAGATCCAGTCTGCACAGGTGATAAGAACTTGTCCCCCCTTGTTTGTTGATATACCACATCACTGTGGTAGTGTGTGTGAAGACTTTGAGGAGCCCCTGGAAAAAATAGCCAGGAAAGGGCTCTCATCTCTTGGATATTGATGTGGTCTTTCTTTTCTCGAAGAGAACAAAGGCCCTGAACTTTCAGAGGACTGACGGAGGCCCCATGTCTGAGGAGTCTGTAAAGAGTTTGCGAGAGGGCACTGGAGGTTGAAAAAGGAAGCCCTGGGTTGATGGACAACTGATGAATCCACCACTAAAGTTCCAGCTTGAGAGAGAGGAGAATTGGAAAAGCCAAAGAATGAGAATGTTGAAGCCAGACTGACTTTAGAAACTGCTGGAACTTTCTCATATGAAGCTTGGCCAGAGGAACCATAGGAATGGTGGAAGCCATGCAGCCCAGAGCCCTTATTCACTGCCTGGCTGAAATGGAGTCCAGAAGAAGGGACTGAAAGAATGCAAGCCTTAGGAGGAACTAGAGACGCCAGCATTGGAAGAGTCCAGAGTCTGCACCCTACAAGACATGATCCTAACAAGGATTCAGGAATGATTTTTGAAAATTCACTGCAGGAGACAAATAGCAAAGTAAAGATGCTGAGGTAAGATCTCTGGAGAAGAAGCCTGAATGAGTAGGTCATCTAGGTAAGCAAAGATCTGTATTCTCCTCAATCTGCAAAATGCAATCACAGGAGTGAGGCATTTGGTGAAGACCCTTGGGGCAGTTGAAAGGCCAAATGGCACAGCAGAGAACTGAAAATGTAAGGACACAAAGAAATGCAAAAACTTCCTGAAAAGGGGATGAATTGGGATATGGAGATAAGCATCCTTGAGAACCAGAGAAACTAGAAAAGCCTAAGGAAGAGGAGGAAATAAGATGTGAAGGGAAAGCATCAAAAAGGAAGGATGGAACCCTCAAAAAAGGTGTTTAGCTGAGAGAGATCTAGAATGGGTCTCACAGTGCCTTCCTTCCTGGGGACCAAAAAGCTTATTGAGTAAAATCTGCCCCTCCCCCCCTTTGATGAATTGGAACATCTCGAGCTGTTCTTGAGACAACAGGCCTTGGAACACCTCTGGAAAAAAAGAGCAGCTATTCCTGTGAAGGCTGAGGAATGCCCAAAAAGGGAGGGGATTTCCAAACCATATAATACATTGGGTTCTATCCATAATCTACCAAATAATCCTGAGTGATCTTTAACCAAATACGAAGGGACAGGGAAAGATGGAGAGAGAAAGAGATGGGGTGTGTGACTGAGAAGAGAGGGGCAAGGATGGTCAGACAGCACCTGGCCTGTCAGGTAAAGGAGGCTTCTGAGTTGAAGGAGTTTGAGTAGACTTAGCAGGAGGAGCCCTTCTACCACACTTCTTTCCTTTAGGAGGAGGAGGAAGAGACTGTATATGGACAAAGGCAGAGTAATTAGGGTAATTCCTTTGAAACTTGGGAAATGAAACAAAAATATGTTTCAAATCCTGTAACGCCTTACCATTTTAATGAAGGGACTTGAGCAGTTCAGCAGCAGCACCAAAAAGATGTTTGTTATCAAGAGGAGCATCCATCAACTTTGTCTTAATATCATCAGGCAAAGGTTGGAGTCAAATCCAGGAATACCTCCTCAACACAGAACCAAAAGCAGCAGCTCTACATGAGGCATCAGCTGTATCACAGCTGCATTTAATAGAATGGTGAACAACATGAGAAGATCTCCCTAATAAAGAGCAAGCTGAAGTCTTCTCTTCAGAGTCAAATAGCTCTGAAATAACATGATAGGCCTGAGAGAGAAGAACTAAAACATATCTGGCCATATGGGTCTGGTAGTTTACAGCTCTGAAGGCCAAGGTAGCAGAAGTACGCACTTTTTCAACCAAGCTCTCCATAGTTATGCTGTTCTTGTCAGAGGGAAGGTGCTTTGTAGATAGCAAAATTTTAGATGGCTTATCAAAAGCAACAGAAACAACAGAAGGGTCAGCTGGGGCACCTATAAAGGAATTTGCAATCCTCAGGCACCTTAAAGACTTAGTTTTTTTAGGAGTAGGGGTAGGGAGTCAGGAGCCTGAGAAGCTGTGGAAAAAGCATCCAACAAGGCAGTAAGAATAAGGAGGAAGAGCAGAGCGTCTAGGAGACTCCATTTGAAGAACACAGTGCCTTTTCTGAACATCAGAGACCAGAGCAAAATCCCAATTTTTTTTTTTAATTGTAACTATCATATAGAAAATTGTGTCACCAAAATCAGGGCTAAGATTCCTCCTTCTCAAAGCCATAATCCAAGGGAGGAGAATCTGTGAAGAACAGGTCAAGGATTCTTCATCAGAATCCACATCTTCATCAGATGACACCTGCTCTCTAGGTCTCTTAAGAGGGGTAGAAGACCAAGGGGAAGCAGAAACAGAATCTCCCTGACGAGCCTTCAGAGCCATAAGGGCATTAAAAGATCTTGTGTGAAATTGTGCCATTCATGTTGAGGATCTTTGGGAGCAGGAAAAAAGTGCTTAGTTTTCTACTTCTTTAAGGGGATGTCAGCCGTAAAGATATTAGATGGCTCTGACCCTCTGACAACACATAGTTGGAATCTCTTCTCTAACCAAAATTTGAGGAATACCCCTAGGGACTTTGGAAATAATCAGCTGCAGTTCCCCCTGACCATCCAAAGCAGACGTCTGTAAGGCTTCCATGGGCATGTGAAAAGCTAGATCAATGCCGGCCTCCGAAGTGATCACAGCAGAAGAATCAGAATGAAAAAACAACTGGTCCTCTGGGCTTTCACTAACCTCGAAAGAGATGTCCGTTGGAGGCCCTAGAGCTGAAGAATCGAACTGAGCTTTCCTGGTCTTCTTCATGGAGGACTGACCCTTGGGCCAGGAAGATTCCTCCATAGTGTCTTTAGCCAACAATTTAAGATGCTGGTTTTCTAAATAAATTGCTAAAGAAGAGAGCCGACTATGTAAGGTTTTCAGAACAAATGCCTGACAAATGGTACAAGACATATGGTCGTGAGAAGCACCTAAGCAAAACAAGCTTCTCATGACTATCCTTATGGGAAATTTGTCTCCCACACTGGTATTTCTCCTTTTTGGATGACATGAAGCCAACAGCCATAAAATAAAAGGTGATAAGAAGAAAAAACCCAGCAGGCATTTATCTGAAAAGCTGTTGCTTGGTAACCAGCAGACAAACGAGCATTCAAGACTGACGATCAAAGATGTCATTCGAACTGGCAGTAAAGAAGTTCTGAGGACGGTACATCTGTAAGTCACCTTTATGCCCTATGCTGTATGCAGGGAGCATACGTGTAATGTACGGCATACCTATTTCAACCTAAAGGCTTTAGTATACTGGCAGGATGTCGAGCTACCCTTGGCAGAGGATCCTCCTATTGTAAAGAATACTGCAACAGTGATATGGAAGGACATCTTACATTACCAATGTTTAGAATATTAACCAGTGATAACCACAGCTCTCAGCCATGCCTAATTTTCAGGAACTTGCCTGATTTTGACTCAAATTTTAGCTATTTCCCTCTTAATCTTTTCTAAAACTGGTGACTTTTACAGAAAAGGTGGTGAATTAAACTTAAATAATGAAAATAATTAGAGTTACTGACTTCTTTTACCTCAGAAGATATTAATTCACATTCTCTTATTCTGTCAATGTCTGATATCAATAGTAATAATATTGTAAAAGTTTATTATATCCGAATTTGTCCCTAATTGATTGAGAGCTATGGTGATACTTGTTTTGTTTTCTGTAAAAGTTAAAAGTTAACTACATTTTGTAAACACAAAGACGCTGGAACATAGACCAACACAGATGGATTACCGCAAGCCCTTCATCAGGAGTGGTTATTGATGTTAGATCGAGGAGCAAGTAGATATTTCAGCACTGTAACATGAAGTACACCTTTTCCTCCTTAATGGCTTAAGCCACACTTGAAAAATGCCACTATGGAAAGGAAGTGTGCAGCTCAGATGTATAGTGTAACAGCTCCACTTCAGAGACAGACTGCATGCGCGTGCGTGTGAGAGAGAGAAACTTTAAAAGACCAGGTTATGGCCATGAAAACTAAAGGTTTTTAGCAGGGAAGATGACAGCTTCAGAGACTGCTCATTCTACACAAAAGCTAGAGTAAAAGCAAAATCTATGCCGGTCCAGTAAAAGGTTATTACATCATAGCTTCTAGGTTTTCTTTCAGTGGACCAGTACAGATTATTATTTTTTTTTTCGACCTACATTTGGTAAACTTGAATTGAGGTACAGGATAAAGAAATTATACATGCACCATTAAGTGGATTAGCAGAAGTTTTGATCCAATACAGAATGTACCCATAATGTCATCAGCAATATTTAATTTAATTAATTTATTTTACAATAAGAAACATTAAGCTGACCATGTGAGTAGATAGCATTCTAATCTATTTTTACCTTTAATCACAGTATGCACCGAATAATAAATAAGCGAGCCTGAGCTTACTGCTAATAAATATCACTTACATTACTTGCATTGTTTGAATTGTACTGAAGCTCTATTTACAACAAAGGAATAAGCAAAAGATGTTTAAACTCTTGGTGAAGAAAGTGCGTCAACAAAAGCAGAAGTCATTAAGAATCGGTAGTGCAAACTTGATAAAGGAAAGCAAGCTGAACAGGTTTCTTTCAGGAAAACAAACAGGTGTTCAGGTTAAACAGCAAGGGTGACACTTAGCAAAAAGAAAGCGCTTTGCAGGGTACAGCCAGCCCACATCCTAGTTGCCAAAAGGAGCGAAATGATGTATTCTATCGTATGGAGGGCAGCAGAAATATAAGACCAAACCAGAACTTATAACATGGAAGGGAAAGAACAGACATATCGAGGTACTAGGGTACGCAGACCAACTCAAAGAAACAGAAAGACAAAGGCATACAGATTGAGCAGATGTAAAGAATGTGGCTCTACTATACAGCTTATGAAATTATGGGAATATTACAGATTTCACAGATGAATAGATTCCTTGAGAATTTGATTAGGAAACTATGTGGCATATACAGTGAAAAGGAAGAAATTCAACAAAAATACAGGCATAAGAGCAAAGAGAAAAGTAAAGTACAGTTGTGTACACTTACCATAAATGTAGATGTTCAAGTGTATTCACTGTTGCAGTTATTACATTTAGGTAATCTGCTTGCAGGTTGCCCTCAGTCGGCCTGATTAAAGTCTTGAGTCCTCCTTCGGTTGCTGTCCCTTCTTCCATGACGTCAGGTCGTCAGGGGTATAAAACATGCAGCCGACGCCATTACATCAGTTTTTCTTCCCCAGATGTCAGGTGCCCCCCTAATGGGGAGCAAATAAACATAAAAACACAAAGGTATACCTTCAACAAAAAGCAAATACATCAAAAAGGCTTTTAAGCATAGTAAAGGAAAGTAGAGGTATAGCCAGAAGAAGTTAGGGGGCTGGAGGGAGGGTAACCAGGACTGCAACAGTCAATACACTCGAACATCTACATTTATATTAGGTGTACACAACTGTACTATGTTCTTTGTGTTTCACTGTTGCAGTCATTACATTTGGGTAGATTCCCAAAGCTATGGTTGGGAGGAGGAGTTTAGATAGCATTAGGTCCAGCTATAAGGCCCTGCAAGACAGCAGTGGCAAAGCCAGTTCTGGATTTAGAGAAAATTGGCAAATGATAATGCTTGGTGAAAGTATGTACAGAACTCCAGGTAGCAGCTTCTAGGATGTCCCTGGTAGGAACACCTCTGAGAAAGGCTGCAGAAGTAGATGCAGCCCTGGTGGAGTGAGATCTGATCCCCTGGGGGATAGGTTTTCCATGGTGCTTATAGCAGAAAAGAAAGCAATGGATTATCCATTTAGAAATGGCTTGTTTTGAAATAGCCTTCCCCTCTGCCCCTGCAGCAAATGCTACCAGCAGTTGTTCAGATTTTCTTCAAGGTTTAGCCCTGTCCAAGTAGAATCTAAGTTGTCTGTGCACATACAAGGAATGCAGAATCCGTTCCTCTTTGTTCTGTGGATTGGGAAAGAAGGCTGGCAAATGAATAGACTGATTAAGAGCCACACTGGATACCACCTTGGGCATGAAGGATGGATTGGTCCTGATTGACACCCTGTCTGCATGAAAGATGATGAAAGGCTCCACTGCCATAAGGGCCTGGAATTCAGATATCCTTCTAGCCAAAGTGAATGCTAAAAGGAAAGCTGTTTTCCAAGAAAGAAATTTTAAGTCTGCAGTAGCAGCTGGCTCGAAAGGAGGTAAAGTGAGTTTCTCCAATACAAAGTTAAGGTCCCAGGCAGGGGTTGGAGCTCTCCTGGGTGGTCTCAAATTTTTGGCCCCTCTGAGGTACTGCTTGAGCAGAGGGTGAGAGAAGAGGGGAGGTTCTGTGTTATTATGAGTGGAAGTGGCTGAGGCGTGGATTTTAACGGAGGAAAAAGACAGGACCTTGTGAAGCATCTCAGTTACATATTGCAAAATCTGAGGTAAATTGGGTGCTGCTGTGTTCATCCCTGGAGATTGGTTCCAGGCACAGAACCATTTTTCAGCATAAGATTTTCTAGTACTAGGTCTCCTTGCCTATAAGATGACATCCAGCACAGGTTTGCTGAGGTATGATAAGGGTGAGTTTAAGTAATTAGCCAGGCTGCAAGGTTCAATGTTGGAAGCTGAGGGTGCAGAATCTGGTTCTCCTGCTGAGACAGCAGGGAAGGGGTCTGAGGCAGGTGCCATGGAGATAACTGCGACACACTGCGCAGGAGTGGGTACCAGTGTTGGTGCGGCCAGTCTGGAGCAATCAAAACCATCCTTGGTTTGTCCTGTTTGACTTTTAGTAGAACTTTGGAGAGCAGAGGCAGCAGGGGGGAAGGCTGATAGGTTTTTCCAGCTGAATGACAGAGCATCCACTTTCCAGGCTTGTTTGTGAGGAGTCCTTGTGAAAAACTTGTCCACCTGGTAGTTCTGGGGGGAGACAAATAGGTCTATGTCTGGGCTCCCCCATTCACTTGTCAACCTATTGAAAATCCTTGGTTCCAGTTTCCACTCATGTGGGTCCACGAGGTTACTGCTTAGTCCGTCTGCCAGTGTATTTAAATTTTCCTGGTAGGAATTGAGCTTGTAGGTGCACTTGGTAGCTCAAGGCTGTGTTCCACAATGTCATGGCTAGTCTGCAAAGGGGGTAGGAATGTGTACCCCCCTGCTTGCTTATGTACCACATAACCGTGGTGTTGTCCATCTTTACTATTAGTTGTCCTGGAGGAATGTGGTCCTTGAAGGCTATCAGAGCATTCTGTACAGCTAACATTTCTTTTTGATTGATATGTAGGTGCATTTGACTTGGGTTCCATTTGCCCTGAATGCACTTCCCTTCTAGGTGAGCCCCCCCCCCCCCAATTCATAATCTGATGCATCTGTTGTCAGGGTTTGGGTGGTAGGGGATAGTGTGAATGGAAGTCCCTTGCTTTGGTGGCAGGCCTCAGCCCACCAGATGAACTCTAGGTGTAGACAAGGTATAATAGGAATCATTGTTTCTAGGCTGTGAGAATATTTACTACATAGGCTTTTTAGATACCACTGTAGTTTCCTCATATGCAGCCTTGCATATGGAATTAGAAGGATTCAGGAGGCCATGAACCCCAAGGCTTGCAATATTTGTCTTGCAGATAGCTGGGTTTTTGTGGCCACTATTTTGAAATAGGTTCCCAAATGAATTTGCTTTTCCTGACATGAGGTAAGCCATCTGGGAAGTTGTATTCAAGCTTGCTCCCAGGAAGGCAATTTGTTGACAGGGTACCAGTTGTGATTTCTTTTCGTTTATGGTGTACCCCAGACAAGTTAGAACCCTTTTTACAACCACCAGATGATTCAAAAGTATGCCCTGGCTTTCTGCCTGAATTAGACAATCGTCCAGGTATGGGTATATTTGAATACATCTTTGAGTGCAAAATGCAATAACTGGAGTCAGGCACTTTGTGAATACCCTGGTCGCAGTAGACAAACCAAAGGACAGTGCAGAGAACTGATAATGAGTGTAGCCTGCTTTGAAGCGTACATATCTTCTGCAAGATTCCCTGATTGGGATGTGCAGGTATGCTTCTTTTAAATCTAATGTTTCCAACCAGGCGTCTTTGCCTAGCATAGGAAGCAATTGGTGAAGAGTCAGCATCTTGAATTTTGAAATCTCCAGAAAGGTGTTTAGAGTAGACAGGTCCAGGACTGGACGCCATGATTTGTCTTTTCTGGGTACCAGGAAAAGTCTGGAGTAGAAACCTTGTCCCTTTTCCTCTTCTGGTATCAGCTGAATAGCCCCCATGCTTAAGAGGGAAAGTACTTGTTTTTGAGCCTCTGCCCACTGATTTGGGGGCAGGTCCGGCCACCTATTTGGTGTTGGCAACATGTGGAAATGAAATCTGTATCCCTGGGACACTATATTTAAAACCCATTTGTCCTGGGTTATGAGTTCCCAGTTCTCTGCATGAAGAGCAATCTTTCCCCCCAAAAGGGCGGTCAGAAGATAAGTGCTTGGAAATTTTAAAAGGAAGTCTGAGATTGTTTACCATAGGGGAGTGTCTTGTTATTCCCAGATTTGGAAGTGGAGGTCCCCCACTGCTTAGTTCTGAGAGCCCCCTGGGTTTTTTGTTGTGTCTGGATTTGTCTTGAGAAGACCTGGAAGGGGCTGGAAAGGACCAGTTCTTAGGAGGCCAGTCCCTACTAAATCTAGAAGGTTGCACTTATAAAAAATCTTTAACAGTTTGCATAGATTTAGCTTTATCTTCCATCTTTTTAAGAACTTCTTCAGCCTTGTTGCCAAACAGGTGGTCCTGATTTAAAGGAGCATCCAACAATTTAGCTTTAACATGATCAAGCAAAGATTGCGCCTTAAGCCAAGCATGCCGTCTAAGCACAGACCCAGTAACAGCAGCCCTGCAAGAGGCCTCTAAAGAATCAAAACCGCATTGCAAAGTATGTTTTCCAACTTGTTCAGCAGAATGCATTAAGTCCTGTAAATCTTTATTTTCCACACAGTCAGTAAATCTTTATTTTCCACACAGTCAGGAATCAACATAATTTTCTGTTTAAGCAGTCCAATAACATGTTGCTGATATTTTAACATATGAAATTGGCAGTTTAAAGCTCTGATTGCCAAGGTTGCTAAAGTATAAACCTTTTTACCTCATCTATCCAGTGCCCTGGAGTCTCTATCAGAAGGGGTAGAATTTTTAGAAGTAGAAGCCTTAATGCTCTTGGGCCCCTGTGAAATAGTCTCTGGATTTGCAGCAGGATTTTTGAAAAGGAACGTGTGGGACTCAAGAACCCTGTAGTATCTGTCTGGTTTACTAGGAGCAGGAGGCAGGGAATCAGGGGCCAAACTGGATTCCGAGAAAACATCATCAACAAGGTCTAGTACAGGAGGAATAGCCAAAGGCCTATGCTGAGGTAGGAGGAAATCCCTAAGCCTCTTGATTCAGAAAATTCCTGGATTTCCCAGTGAAAATGCTCCCTTAAAGTATGTAAGGTTTCCCCAAAAGAAAAATCCTCAGGAGGGGAAGCAGAGGGAATAGAATCCTCTGCATCAGAATCTTCATAAGTAGGTAAAGACAAATCCAGGTCATCAAAAGAGTCAGAAGAAACAGAATCCTGACCAGAAGATTCATAATCAAGCTCAGCCCTAGGCCTCTTAGGGGGGGGGGGGGGGTGACTACCCCCGATTAGAGTTATTAGATCTTCAGCCATCTTTATCATTTGTTTTTTAGGCATAGGGGCCTGAGCATGTGGCCCGGGCATTGACTTTTTAGACATAGATCGAGATTTAGGCCTTAGTAATGAAGGAGGCGTTGATTTAATATGCAAGTCCGTAGGCCTGAATACACCCTCAGAAGCCGGTGCCTGCACAGAGTCTCTGGACCCATCCAAGGTTGAGACATCCGCGGGTTCCATAGTTGAAGTATCTCGCGGCATACCAAACTCTGAATGGGTCTCAGTAGAGGCCTGAGAATCAGAAGTGGCAGGTATCAGGGGCTGCGAAAGTGCCTCACTGAGTACCAGTGAACTGGCTTAGGAGAAGCATCGTCGGCAGTTTTGGACCTCAGCGGCCTGTCTCTGTCTTTATCTTTAAGTTTTTTCGTAATGCCGGTAGTCAGATTGGCTAACAGAAGACATTTCTGGATAATTAAACCGAGAACCGAAATATTTAGAAGCAAAAATATACCAACAACGGATAGTGCACTGATTAAATAAAGCACAAAACCGACAGGAAGGTACGTCATGGACAGAGACTAGGCAAGGAATACAGTACGAATGAAAATCTTTATGAGCTATTTGCTTTCCACAAGTAACGCAATTATTAACTTTTACTGACATCAGTAAGGAGCAAGAAAAAGTTTCCCCAACGGGGTACTTAGCTTTAAGTTGAAGACTTCGGTTCTGAAACTCGAAAACGACAATTTCAGGAGTCGGCTGACCGGCACTTGCAAACTGCTTCTGCTTCGGGCACCGCACGGCAAGAAAGACTGATGTAATGGTGTTGGCTGCATGTTTTATACCCCTGACGACCTGACATCATTGAAGACGGGACAACAACCGATGCAGGACCCAAGACTTTGTTAATAAGGCTGACTGAGGGCAACCTGCAAGCAGATTATCCAAATGTAATGACTGCAATAGTGAAACATGAAGAACATCTCCAAATATTAAAGAAGCAAGTGGTGGAGAAGGATACCGACAGCAAGTTAATCAGCAGAAAAATTATAGGACAGCAAGAAAATGACAAGGGGATGAAAGCAGGCAAACGGTATGTAAAATAGATGTGAAATGCAAAGTTGTAAGGGTTGAGGAGCATGGGCACACAAATAATGAATGAAATAAATAAATGTTCCATTAAAAATGGAGATAAATAGGTAGCAAATCAAGAGTACAGACCCTCACCAAAGAGGAAATGTGGACTTTCCGGCCAAAAAGAAGGAACAGAGAATGGCAACAGCTTAATGGAAAGACAACACTGAACAGGAAAATGGCATAAGATGATATAGGGTTGCTGGAGAGAAACTACTGTTGGAGTATAACAGCTACATGCATAAAGACGGGAAAAGGAAGGAGGTAAGAAACAGTGAAGAGTGGGTGGAGTTTGGGGTGGGGTGACATAATGGTTAAGGTCTTAACCTTACAAATACAAGGTACAAAGTTTGATTCTCAACTCTGGTTATTGGCTAGGCTTGTAACAGTCTGCAGCCTAGTATTCATCAATGAACCAATAAAATACAGCCATAAGCAAGTACAGTTACCATAACAGTAGATCTTCAAGATGAGGTCAGTTAGACAGAAATCATAATGTATGGGGGGGTTACATCCCACTTACCTTGACTTTATCCAAGCCAAGGTTTTCATCAGCAGTCCCTTTGCCATATGATGACTCAGGTTGGACTCACAAGCAATCCAGGAAACTTCGGGTAAAGCATACAGCAATCATACACAGTAGGAGTGACTGGAAGCCTTCTTCAGTTCTTCCAGTGCCATTTAATCTCCATATGGACTTACAAAAGTAATAATCCAGGTTTTTTAGATGAATGTATTATTAACATAACCAAACATGTAACACTAATAGTTTAATAGCAACATTATAATAAACCTTTGACAGGGGGACGAAGCGAAGAAAGTCTTACTATTATATGCTTCTCCTCAAGGATCTGCTGTCATTTTGAGTACAGCCACGCAAAAATGTACAATTTTCTTTTCGTGAAAGCCACTATATTAGTAAATCATAACACATGAGGAAATTGCCAAGTAATACAGTATTTCTTTCCCTTTTGGGAGCTGGAAATGCTCCAGTTATCCTTTACAGTAATCAATGTATGATCTATACGCTAAACACTAGTGAAGGTCAGTAAATCGTAACAAGTTATCTGAATTATCCAGGATAAACACTAAACGTATAATACAGGGAAAGACCTGTACAACATACAGGGTACATAAATGTGTGTACTACATTGAATGTCAGCATTTAGTTTTTTCTCAAGATCTACTTTCAAAGGTACTTTGTACTTGTCTAAGGAAAAGGCTATCCAGTGGTATACATATCTAGAGTTTGACTTCTGACTGGCAGACCTTTTCCTTAGATGAGAGAGAAGCATCTTTAATGACTCCGTTAGCCCACCTACCAGAATATCAGAGCTTTTATGCATACCCAGCCAGTGCACACGGTGTTATCCTTTCTTTTAGTGAGTTGGCAGAAGACTGGCAGAATTACTATGTATAAAAGAAGAATTTATTTTTCTGGACACTTATCTTGTAATCCCAAAAAAAGTGCATTAAGAAAAAGCAGCCAGAAATGAGTTTACATGAATATCTTTTCTACTGTAACTAGTAAATCAGAGATAGGAAAAAAATAGTTTTATCCAGCAAGGCATGCAATTCCCAAGGGGGACTTGCTGATCTTGGCAAAAAAACTCCTTTCAAGAAGGCTGCAGTACTCTCTGTATGATAAATGAAGCCCTGGCAAAGATCGCAGAACTATGAACTTAGAACCAAAAACTAATCCACAACCCAGATTGTCTAATAAACTAAGTATTAAGCAATGCAAAAAAATCCTGACTTTTGTGAATAAGTATGAAGAATACATCTTTTGTTTTTCATTTTGTATGCAAAAATTTGCCATATTAGGTGTTTTGGCTTCCTTTAATGTGAAACCCATTTGCAGCTGATGACTAAGTCAAGGGAGAGGGGGGGCTGCAGGAAGAAATTTAGTGGATGGGGCTAGCTGGAATAGGGTGGGATTCTATTATAGAAGATCAATGACCACTACCCATGATCAAACTACAGATAGGGTAAATTCACTTACATCCACAGACTGCCTTAGTATATACCCACTTGTTATAACCACCTCAGATGTCTGATAGCAGTTAAGGGCAGCCGTAAGTGAAATGGAACACAAAACAAAAATGATACCATGTGCCTCTTGATGCATGCTAGTCCCCACCCCACCTCCCTAGTATCCCTCCCCACTTCCCCCTCATCTGGACCCCATGCCATCCAGATAGATTACTTATTTCTTCCTTTGTATGATTTGTTTTACATGTTAGCTCCTCACAATTTTTTTAATCACAATCTATCTGGCCAAGACCCTACTACAATAAGTTTGAAGGAAATACCTGAATTAAACTAGTAGTCTATAGGCCACTAGTCCTACACGAGTCAAAGTTCTAGATGCTGTCAGGTGCATCCTAGAGCTATTTTACAACTTTTTTTGTGTATCATTGGCTTGAACAAAAAATGACTAAGGAAACAAATTTAGTCTTATTTTTACTTTCAAGCAAAAAATAAGTTGTCTAGAGCTTAATGTTCAAAGCTAAGAAAATATCAGTCCCCCAATAAACTGAAGACAAGTACTTGCAAAGATATATAAATACTATCTAGGAATAATGCATACCTTTCTTCTCCTCCAGGAAAACATTACCTTTTGTGCACCCCTCTAGTGTAAGGCTGGGATAAAGGCACAAATAGTCAGAGGCATATATTATACAGCTGAGGGTTTGGAAATACAAACCAAAGCACATGAATAAAACCCACATAAACAGAGAGTACATGCAGTCTCCACACAAAAGGAATCACAGCCAAAAACTCAACTAGAAAATCAACTATGGTTAGATAACACTGCTAGTCATTATGAGAAACTGGCAATGGTCAATTGCCATCACAGACATCCTTCCAAGACCACTACTTATTGAGCACAATGTTGATGTTGTACTATGATGGATAGTGAAAAAATGATGATCAACTTGCTAGTTTTAGACACATAGCAACTCCTCCCCCAGACACATGCAATCACTTTCATCAATCCCCATCAATTACAGACAGTTTAACCTGTGCACAGCTCACTTATGCAATAATGTTAAAAACTAACATAGTACAGTATTTATGCTGGCTTCACACAAACACAGAATAAAGATTTATCTTGAGCACATGCCAGCCGTATCTATCACTTTCAACCACAGACAGCTCTTGAACGTAACAATTATGCACCTTAGATATCAGAATGTAATAAAATAAAAATAATTAGACACATTTAATACCCCACTCAGCCACACACATACATAGATGTGCCCATCATCACAGCTCCTTATTATAGGGTTGTGATGTACACTTCATATATTTGAACGAAATCAAACAAATGCAGAAATATGCAAGTAACTGCCACACACAAATTAATCTTCTCAGCTCACTGTTATCACAGAATAGTGTGCAATTCACTCCGTCCCCTTTGTGTCTTAACCTTTTAACTCAAGAAAAAAGCTAAAGAAATAATGGTAGACTATGGACCCAAAGCATAAACAGCTTCTAATTTCACATACTAAAAAAGTTTCTAGAATAACAGACTTTGCATGAACATGTTTTTTATGAAGGCTATAAAGTCAAACTCAAATGCACGTCATTATTTAGTGATTGCAATTCTCTTATTTGTCAGAAAAGCCACAGACCTTACAAAGAACAGACCAAAACTTGAAGTACAAAATCAGAAAGAGACTGCAAAACTGGTGACAGACAACAGCATTTGCGCCTCATCCCAAACCCACATGTATACATGCACGGAAACACACACAAAGATGTGACCATCAATTGCAGAGATTTTTATGACTGACTGGACCAAATGGAGGGATAAATACAAAAAACTGCTACACAGGAATTTATCATCTTAGCTCACTGCTGTCAGAATACAGTGTGAAAGCCAAAGCAAATGCCTTATACCCACATATCTCTCAATCTCTTAGCTCAAGAATTGATGCAAAAGCTAAAATTGTAAATAAACAATCAAAATTGGGGATAAGTATTGGCCTTACACAATCAGAAAGCTGACAGAACAATGGGCTTTGCATTAGCATTCTTTTTTCTAAAGGTTATTTTGAAGGCTGCCAGCCTAGCTAGTCAATTGTAAATATTAATATAAGCCACAGGGTTGTTCTCTTAAATGTAAGAAAATTGTGCTAAATGTTGAACGTTAAAAATGTAACCATGCACTCTGCTGGAAGAAAGCTGATAAATCAAGCCTTGTATGACAGATTTCAAACTCGGAGCCGTGATGTCTGGACCAGCAGATTCTTTCTATTGTCTTGAAACCAGAGTTAATAGTTAGATTTTACATATACAATGTCTTTAATTGCTGTGTTTCCTGACCAGGTGCAAGATCAAAGATATGTTAAATTCTGAGTTTCTGTTAACCTGGGAAACCGGAGCAAAATGATGTAATCTAAAATGAGCCAGCAGTGATATATTATCAATTTAAAGGACCATCTCAGAAAGAGAGAGAGAGAGAGAGAGAGTAATGAGAAAAATAATTTAATACAGCTTTGTCAAACCTCTAGACAGTAAATGAAAAGAATTAATTGTTTAATTGGTTTAATCATTTTATGGTGATCAACTCACCAGTACTCTGCTTTTGCTATGTATGTAAGTTTATTTAGACTTGTGATTGCTCTTAGAAAAAGATAGAAAATAGTAAGTTTAGTCTAGCTGTTTTCTATATTTATGCCAGAACTACTCTACAGTATTATTTTAAGCATTTCCCTGTGATGTCTGAACTCTTGACTAGCACTGTATAGTAAGAAGTATTGTCTTGTATTTTTATTTATTATTAAATATTTTTAAACCTTTCAACTGTGGCTGTTTTGTGTAAAGATAATTTAAGCTGTATAATACATTGCATGTATATAGTGATACTGTACAAAGCTTCTCCAATAGTCTCGCTGCTCAGTCCCACTTACTATTTGGATAATAATATTGCACAGTAATAAATGGACACCCTTTAGTAAGGGCCTTATTGGTAGCTGATAAATAAGGGTTCTGGTGGCAGTGGATTACTACCTTACAGCTTGGACAGAAGGGGCACAACTAGTGAACCTGTGCCAGCCTTCTCCAGGAGTGTCTGTGTTTTTATATGACTCATATCTCAAAGTGCGTGTGTGTCAGCTGCTTGGGCAGGGACATGAAGCACTGGTTGGACAGAGTGTGCTATGAGGACTTGGCTTGGGACCCTGGCTAAGGATCTCACTATAGCTGTGCCAGTGGGAAGTCTCATTGGGGATCTGGAGAGAAAGGGAGAAACCAGCCCCAGACTGTGACCTCTGAGTGCTCTTAAGGGAAATTGTACGTTACTGTGTGTTTATTTGTTACCCTCCCCAATGTGGACACCCCTCACTTATATTAGTGCTGAGGACTGAGGCTCCTTGATTACAGGGCAAGTGCATGGGCATCACATATTAATTGGTTGGAAGTGGTGGGATATCCACACCACGTATTAATTGGTTGGCAACTGGCTTGTAGTGGTGTGGATAGGGAATTCCTGTAGCTTGTGTACAGTGATCACTGATCGGACGCCCATGCACTGACCCAGTAATCAAGGCGCCTCAATCCTTGTCACCAACACCAGTGAGGGGCGTCCACATTGGGAAGGATAACAAGTACACACATACACACAGACTACATTATGATTTCCCTTAAGAGCACACAGAGATCACAGTCAGTCTGGGGCTGAATTCTCCCTTTCGCTCCAGATTCCCAATAAGACTCCCCACTGGCACAGCTATATGGGTCCAGATCTCAGCCTAGTGGTCAAGGTAAAACCTGCAGCAACCTCTCTGTCCAACCAGTGCTTTGTGTCCATGCCCAAGTAGCTGACATGCGCGCACTTTGAGATATGAGTTATAAACAAACACACAGACACTCCTGGGGAAGGCTGGCACAGGTTCACTAGCTGTACCCCTTCTGTCCAGGCTATTAGGTAGTAATCCACTGCCACCAAAACCCTTATTTATCAGCTACCAACAAGGCCCTTACCAAAGGGTGCCCAATTATTACTGTGCAATATTATTATCCAAATAGTAAGTGCGACTGAGCAGGAAGACTATTGGAGTGGCTTTGTACAGTATCACTATATACATGCAATGTACCCTAGAGCTTAAATTATCTCTACACAAAACAGCCACAGTTGAAAGGATTAACAATATTTAATAATAAAAACACAAGACAATACTTCTTACTACACAGTGCTAGTCAAGAGTTCAGACACCACAGGAAAATGCTTAAAATAATACTGTAGAATAGTTCTGACAAATATAGAAAACAGCTAGACTAAACTTACTATTTTCTATCTTTTCCTAAGAGCAATCACAGTTTTAAATAAACTTGCATATAGAGCAAAAGCAAGTACTGGTGAGTTGCCCGCTTTAGACCAAATCCAAAATGCTCTCACTCTCTGAGACAGCCTTTTAAATTGATAATACATCACTGCTGACTCATTTTAGATTACATCATTTTTCTCTGTTTTCCCAGGCTAACAGAAACTCAGAATTTAACGTATTTTTGATCTTACACCTGGTCAGGAAACCACAGCAATTAAAGACATTATTTATGTAAAATCTAGCAATTAACTCTGGTCTCAAGACAACAGAAAAAAATCTGCTGGTCCAGACATCACAGATCCAAGTTTGAGATCAAACAGTCATACAAGGCTTGACTTATCAGCTTTCTTCCAGCAGAGTGCACTTGTGTTACATTTTTGACATTCAACATTTAACAATTTTCTTCCATTTAAGAGAACAAGCCTGTGGCTTATATTAATATTTACAAATGACAGAATTATCTACAAAATTCTATCTAGCTAGGCTGGCAGCCTTCACAGTTATCAAATCTGGAACTCAAGTCTCCCTCATCATTAGTTAATGACTGCAAAGCTCACCGATTAGCCAGAAAAAAACACACACAAACTTTGAGGAATATACCAAAATATGAGGCAAAAAATATAGGCATTCTGGAACATCAGGGACAGTTGACAGCATCTGCACCCTCCCCCCACATATCCACATACAGATGCACTCACATTTAAATAAAGTGCTCATTTTCCTACATGCTGGCAGCAGAAGGCAGAATGGCATTTAAAAAATTTTTTAAAAAACTTATTCCTTCTTTGGTGCGTATGCACCCCTACATTTAACCCAAGTTTCAGGTTGGCAGCCTGAATCAATAAGAAGGGCTCCTCACTACTTCATGTAGCAGCCTGGCAAGATGTTTGTTGAGCGACATTCTTCGTCCTCAACAAGAAAGCATTTTGGTACAATATTTATGTCAACACATCCCAGAAATATGAAGCAAGACAATTTTTTTCTTTTTTTGGTCCTGGAGCTTCTCTGAAATCACAACACTGTGCATTTGTTGAGTTCCAAACACTCAGAAGAAACAACTAGACTTTTAAACTAAAACCACAAGTTGACTTTCTTAATCATTCTATTTTATGATCAGATTTATTTTTCTTTTTTAAAATGGGGGGGGGGGGCTGCAGTCCAGCAGCCAGGCTCAGGTGCTGACCTTGCTGACATCTTATAGAAACTTCACTTCACAAGAAATCAAAACTACATTTTCTAGGCCAATAGTCATGGTTGTGAGACGAGACTGTAATGGCTACCCTGTTGTGCTGTCTGTAAACATCAGCGCAGAGGTAGCTTGCATGGTAAAAGAAATCAGGCTTACTCTCAGAGGCTACCACAGTTATATTGTGGAAGAGGAGCTATCAAGACCCAGATCATCCTTATCTTAGTTTTCCTAGACTAGCACCTTACTGATTTAACTGTTTTATTATGTGACATACATACAGGTGGACTTCCAGACCCTACATCTGTGTAATTAGATATACCTGTGAATTCAGCTGCCATTTGTAAATGAAGAATACTTTCCTATTCATTGTGTCCACGAACAGGATTTTAGACTGGAATACAAGTTAACATATGAATCTTATAGTGCAAGGTCAATTCTCACACCAGAAATATCTACTTAGAGAAATGGAAGGATCTGTTCTTTCTTGACAATGCATTACTCCACTGTAGTGTTGTCTACAATGATTTAAAGGTATCCTGGCTGAAAACTGCCAACTGTTCTGCACAGTGCTTTAATCTCCTTCATTGATAATCACCATGCAATGACAGTCAACTCCAGTAGGCTTTTGCTGGGGGCTTTCTGGACATAAACTGAAGTTTCTTTGGTATGCACTAGATTTTGGATGATGAAAGTAAATGGATTCCTAAGGATAACATTTATATCTGACTATCCCTGGAAGCCATTCTCTCATGAATGGAAGAACAGAGTCTTCTGAATAATACTGTATTAACAGAGATGTGGTCTTGCAGTTATAAAATACAACACACACAGGATCACTCTCACACAACGTTTTCATAAACTAAAAACAGTGAAATAATTTTGATGCCTATGCACAGAAAGCACTTCATTAGAAGATGAACTCTGCTCTGTTTTATTTTAAAACCTGTCACTAACCACTTAACAAGACAGCTGAAGCTTCAAAAAGCAAATTCTGAAAAGAAAGGGAGAATAAAGTGCATAATAAATAAAAAAAAGAAGTTATGTCTTACCATAATGTTCCATCCGAGTTGTTTCATCTTCATTTATTCATTACTCTTGGGATTTGGTTCCGTCCTCGGAACAGAGACGGCCTTTTTTTCAAGCTCGCGTCAGCCACAAGCCTCTCGAGCCAATATTTTACCCATCATGCCCTTCTCCCTGTTACCTCATCTAGTTTGCAAGTTGAAAAAATGAAGCTGAGGCTACCTCTGGTCAGATATGACCTAACAGGAAAGAAGGACAAATGAGATCCACCAGAAACCTTTGGAGGGGGACGGCGGGTGGGCAATAATGAATAAACGAAGATGAAACAACTCAGATGGAACGTTATGGTAAGACATAACTTCGTTATCTGATGTTGTTAATCTTTGTTTATTCCTTACTCTTGGGACAGAGTCCCCAGCTATCTTGTTCCCTGGTTGGCCCTATGGAAGGACATTCTGGAGCACCATAGAACCAAAAGAAGTTCTGCCTCTGGAGGCCAAGTCCAATTTGTAATGAGCAATGAAGGTATGAGGCCTAGCCCAGGTTGCGGCTGCACAAATGTCATTCAAAGGTATTCTAGCATAGAAGGCTGCAGAAGTTGACACTGATCTTGTAGAGTGGGCCTTTTCTCTGCCAGGTAAAGGGATACCATTCTTGTCATAAATGAAAGTAATACAATTTCTCAACCAAGTGGCTAAAGTAACTTTAGAAACTGGACAACCTAATCTGGATTCAGAAAAGGTCAAAAACAGCTGGTCAGATTTTCTATTAAATTTAGTCCTGTCTAGGTAAAAACAAATTTGTCTATGTACAGCCAAGGTATGCAGGCAATATTCCCCTCCGTTAGAATGATTAGGGAAGAACACTGGCAAATCAATAGTCTGATTGATCGTTAACTCAAACGACCATGGGCAAGAAGCTCGGCTTGGTCCTTAATGAAACTCTGTTCTTGTGAAAGATGAGGCAACAAGGGTTTGATAGACAAGGCCTGTAATTCGGAAATACGTCTGGCAGAAGTAATAGCAACTAAGAACAACATTTTCCATGACAGATACTTTAGATCACAGGCAAATGCAGGCTCAAAAGGAGAAGTTGTCAACCCAAGGCCAGGTCCCAAGACTGAACAGGTTCTCTGAATGGAGGCTTTAGTTGGGTTATACCCTTCAGAAAGGTCTTACAAAGTCTGCGCGACATTAAGGAAGAGCCCTGAAAGCCATTATGAAAATTAAAAATTGCAGCCAAATGAACAAGAACTGTGGAGGCTGCTAACCCCGATTTAAATAGGTCTGAAAGATATTCTAGCACAATAGAAACAGGGGCTGTAAAAGGGTCCATTTGTTTATCTTGTAGCCAGAGAGAAAACCTCTTCCATTTGCTGCGGTAGAGTAGTCTGGTGGATGATCTAGGAGAGGCAATCAGAATATCACACACAGGGGAAGATAGGTCATGTTGCCTGGCAATCACTGGAAGTGGATAAACCAAGCTATCAGTTTCAAGCTGGATAGGTTTGTGAACCAGATTCTGTGGGTGAGAGATCAACTCTGGAGTTGGATTGAGAATCCAAGGTCAGATTGAGAATCCATGGTCGATCTAGCAGATGAGGCCACATGAAGGGAAACCAAACCTGTCGAGGCCAATATGGGGCAATGAGGATCACTTTGCTCTTCAACTGACAGGTTTTCTTGAGGAATGGGAATGAGGGGTACCGGAGGATAGGCATATAGCAGACCCGAGGGCCAATTGTGGACTACAGCATCTCGGTGACTGTCCCCGAGGGGGGATCAGGGCAAAGTAGTTGATGCACTTGTGATTGGAGAGGATCGCAAATAGGTCGCAGCAAGGCTGGCCCCAGTGGTCGAAAATCTTCACCGCCACCAGAGGATTGAGAGAGCACTCGTGAGGCTGTAGAACGCATCTGCTCAACTTGCCCGCTATCACGTCGGAGCTCCTGGGAATGTGCGCCGCTATCAGAAAATGGTTGGAGGTTATCGCCCATTGTCATATTCTCATGGCCTCTCGACAGAGTGGGTATGATCTGGTTCCCCCTTGTTTGTTGATGTATCAGACTACTGCCATGTTGTCTGATTGAATTGCAAAAGTCCCTGACGGAAGGATTGGTTGGAATGCTTGCAATGCTAGTAGCACTGCCCTCAGTTTTAGGACATTGATATGCAGATGGGCCTCCGTCTGTGACCAAGTGCCTTGGACTGTCTTTCCCTGAATCATTCCCCCCACCCCCTCACGGAGGCATCCGTGGTCATTGTGGTGCTGGGCTGATGAGGGTTGAAGGGGCGAGACCCACTGGTGAGGGTTGTTGGACATCCACTAGAGCAAGTCCTGTTTGCAAAATTTAGTTATTCGAATCAGAAAAGATAAGGGGTTATGGGATGGGTACCACTGAGTAAGAAGCAGCTATTGAAGAAGTCTCATGTGTAGCCTTACTAGAGGGACTATGGTGATGGAGGCTGCCATCGATCCCAGCAGTTGAAGAACGGATCGAGCTGAGGCTAGATTTTGTGAAATTATTGCCTGAACCTGTTCTTTGAACCTGTGATTTGGTAGAGAGGCTGTATAAGTCATTGTGTTCAGAATCACTCCAATGTACTCTTGAGTGACTGAGTAAGGTTTGACTTCTTCCAGTTTATTAAGATTCTGAGCTGCTGTGCAGTGTCTAGGGTGGAGTCCATGCGCTTCCTCTAACATGTAGTCTTGCGGTGGACTTCCTCAGTGGGAGAGACTCTGGGGGAGGCTGCAAGGACGGTGTCTCCAAGGGGAGAATGGCCAGAGACTCTTGCACCCGGTGTCTGGGGGTTACGACTTGAGACAGCTGAGGCTCAGGGGAAGTAGCAGTCTCTGACAGAGATGGCTGAGAAGCAGCAGCCAGTGTCCTCTCCAACGCCTGGAAGGTCGGCCCGCCCAAGGAGGCATGCCTTGAAACCTCCACAGAGGTCAAAGGAGTATAGGTAGGAGTCTGTGAAGAATGGTGATCAACTCCAGAGGGGAAGAGACACTTTTGAAGGGACAGGAATTCCTCTGGCCAAAAGCAGCTGGTCTATAAGACGCACCACATCATGCTCAGAAAGGCTTCTGTTAGACCTCATTGAAAGCCCTGAAGGCGATTTGGGCCTGTCCAAAAAAGGGCTAGCACGACTGCTGAAAGAAGGTGTCTGAATAGGTAATGTTTGCACCGAAACTGGCGGTGTTTGTATAGTCTGCGGTAACATTAAATTGTAGTGAATCAGTCACAAAATGAGAACTGTGAAGAAAAAAAGTATTGCAAGCAAAATAGTTTAGTACTACAATTGTTAATGTACTAGCAGTATAAACACTTCAAAATTTATGTAGAAGTCATCAATGTATATACAGTGGAAAAGATACAAGAGACTTTCCCCTGTATTTAAAATGCAGGATCTGCCTTGGTAATACTTACTATGGAATTTGTATATGGAAGCCTCATAATCTCTCTCTCTCTTATCAGAACAAGTGGGATTCTCTAAAAATTCAACTGGAAAAAAAAATTCCCATAAACCCAAAAGAAATGTCCTCTTCACCAGATAAACAATTACCCCTTCATCTGGTTTATATTTTATTATTTATCTAATTTACTTACTTGCTTGTTAGCCAGATAGACTGGTTCGAGGACCCTTTTCAACAATGACCCAGGCCAAAAAGCTAAACAATATGACAACATACAACCACATCAAGAGCATGCACGCACAAAAAGAAGTTATGTACTTACCATAACGTTCCAGGTTTGTAGTCCATCTCGCCTACATTCTTGCTGGATGGGTTCGGAGCCAATATTAGGCTCCAACTCGGCCGATACTAAAGCTCGAGAGCTTTTACTGGGTCGAGGCTAACCCCTATCTCATGGTGCCTCACGGCAATTCCCCAGATCTTGTTTGCAAGAAAGCAATAAGTACTTAACAGTTATGAAACTATCAAAAACTGTGTACATACAGACAAAAAATTATGTAACATTATCCATGCCAGGTGGACAACAACTACAACCAGGTCAGACAGCACAAGTATAGTCCACCAGATTCTCCAGGAACAGGAAGGGGGAAAGAGGGAGGGACACAAGAATGTAGGCGAGATGGACTACAAACATGGAATTTTATGGTAAGTACATAACTTCTTTATGTTATGTAGTCCTATCTCACCATAATTCTTGCTGGATGGGACAGTGTCCCTAGCATCTTTATCCCGGGTGGCTCAAGCGGAGACTCTTCAGCACAGTGGACCCAAAGGATGACCTGTCCTGGGAGGCCAAATCCAATTTGTAATGAGTGATAAAGGTATGTGGTCTTACCCAAGTAGCTGCTGCACAAATAGCATCAATTGGGAGCCTAGATCTAAAGGCACATGAAGTAGATACTGCCCTTGTAGAGTGACCTTTTACTTTGTTGGGTAATTGTTTGCCAGCAGTTTGATAAGCAAAGGAAATGCAATCTGAAAGCCATTTTGAAAGGATAACCTTAGAAACAGGCAAGCCTTTATTTTTTGCCCAAAAAGGAAACAAATAATTGATCCGATTTTCTGAATTCTTTAGTCTTGTGTAAGCAAAACCTGAGAATTCTGTGAACGTCTAATTGGTGTAGTCTGTACTCAGATTTATTAGAATGATTTGGAAAAAAACACTGTTGGCTCAATAGTAGTGTTAAGATTATGCTCTGAGCATACCTTGGGAAGAAAGGAAGAGTTTGTCCTGAGTGAGACTCTATCCTTGTGGAAAATAATGTAAGGAGGTTGAATAGTAAGCGCTTGCAGTTCTGAGACTCTCCTAGCAGAGGTTATGGCTACTAAGAATACTGTTTTTCAAGATAATAAATAATTTCAGATCTGATGAAGAAGAGGTCTCAAAGGGTGCAGAAATTAATGATGTGAGAACTAAGATCAGGTACCAGGGTTCTGATGGTTGTTTGACTGGAGGCCTGAGGAGGAGAACTCCCTTCAAAAAGGTTTTGCACAGAGTGTGACATGATGGGATTTCCCATGAAGCCAAAATGGAAATTAGAAATGGCAGCTAACTGAACTCTGACTGTAGCGGCTGCAGCTCCTTCATGAAAAAAGGATGCAAGGACGGACAAAATAGATTCTATAGGAGCTGTATAGGGATCCAAGCCTTGGTTTATAGTCCAAATAGAGAACCTTTCCATTTGTTTGAGTATAACTTCTGAGTGGAAGGCTTATGGGAAGAAATCAGAATGTGTTTGACTGAAGGGGAGAGGGAAACACACCTGGCTATTCGTGGAACTGGAGCAGCCATGCAGTCAATTTCAGGGTGTGGATGTTGGGATGGAACTGCCCCGATTGATGAATCAGGAGGTCTGGAGATGGTTCCAGAATCCATGGTTCCTCCAAAACGTAGGGCCACAGGAAGAGAAACGAGACTTGTCGAGGCCAGCAAGGAGCAATGAGGATCAGGATACTCCTAAACTGTTTTGCTTTCTGTATTACCTTTCGGATGAGAGGAAAAGGCGGGAAAGCATAAAGAAGTCCAGGGGGCCAATTGTGGACTAGACCATCCCTGGGTGACTTTCCCGGATTGGGAATTTGGGCAAAGTAGCTCCTGTATTTGGTGTTCAGGTGTGTGGCGAATAGGTTGCAGCAAGGCTGGCCCCATCTGTGAAAGATCTCTTTCGCAACTTCTGCATGAGTTTTGTCTGCTATCACATTGGACTTCCCTGGGATGTGCATTGCTACCAGAAAACGTTGAGTGTCCATCGCCCATTTCCAAACTCTTAAGGCCTCTCGGCAAAGCGGGTAAGATTTAGTTCCCCCTTGTTTGTTTATGTACCACACGACAGACATGTCTGACTGGATCGCAATTGTCCCGGTGGGAAGAGAGCTGTGAAGTGCTTGCAACGCATATAGCACCGCTCACATCTCCAGAACATTGATGTGTAAGTGGTTCTCGTGGTTCTGCCAAGTACCTTGGACCGTCATTCCCAGATAATGCCCCCCCACCCTATCTGGGAAGCGTCCGTGGACAAAATTGCTTTCTCTTGGTGAGGAACAAGTGGATGACCTAAGAGAAGTAGTTCTGTATGCAACCACCATGTCAGATTCTTCTTGCAGGTGTTTGTGATGAGAATCTGATAAGACAAGGGAAGATCCTGCATTGACCATTGGGCAAATAGTAGCCACTGAAGTACTCTCATGTATAGATGGGCTAGAGGAACTAATAGGATGGAGGAAGTCATAGTCCCTAGGACTTTAAGGACTACCGTGGCCTGAACTTTGTGACTGCTTAGCAAGGATCTGACTTTGGTTGCGTAGAGATTTTACTCTTTCTGACATGGTGGTTGTGGCTATTTCTGAGCCTAAGAATACAATGTGCTGTGAAGGAGATGAGGCTGATTTTTTTAGGTTGACTGTGATGCCTAAACTGGTGCACAAGGATAGAGTCTCGTCCCTGGTTCTGATGAGTTGATGCTCGGTGGTAGCAGTGAGGAGCCAGTCATCTAGGTAAGGAAACACCTGGAATCCTTGACGTCTCAGGTGAGCAGTTAACATTGCCATGCATTTGGTGAACACTGGGGACTGTAGTGAGACCAAAAGCAGTGTTCGGAACCGAAAATGACTGGCTCACAGTTGAAAGCGCAAGGGTCTCATGGAGCGCCTGTCCATTTTGATGTGGTAGTACGCGTCCTGAAGATCTATAGAGCACATCCAATTGTCTTTCCCAATAAAGGAAAATATCGACTGCAGAGTGATCATTCACAACTTCGATTTCTTTACGGACTTGTTGAGTCTGCTGAGATCTAGAATTGATCTCCAGTCCCCTGTCTTTTTTGGAACTAAAAAGAATCGAGAGTAAGTTCTGAATCCTATTTTCTCTGTGGGGACTTCTTGGATGACTTTTTTGCAGCAACGAGATGACCTCTGATGTTGCACGGTCTAGTTGAATGGGTGGCACGTCTGGTAGGGACCGGTTTACTGAGGGGTCAGAAACAAAGGGGATCAGATAACCTCTGGATATTATGGTACGTACCCAATGATCTTGCGAAATGTTTAGCCAGGCGCTTGGGTACAGCGATAGACAACCCCCGACTGCCTCCAGAGATGGACAGTCGAGCAACCCCTCAGGGGCGATGGAAGGGACGATCAGAGAAGGCTTCTCTATCTCACTGGTGTTGACCTCCTCTGCCGTGAGGACAGCGTCTTTCATTATATCCTCCCCCTCTGCCTCTAGAGAAAGGTTGACCTTGTGCCGGAGGGAAACCTTTTTAAGATTTACGGAACCACATTTTTCATCCTGTATTACTCTTGGGATAGAGTCTAGATGGAAGGGAGAAACAGACTCAGATGGCAGATGAGGTTTTCCCTTCCTGCTCGCACCTGGTCAAGGTCTCTTTCACCTGAGGTCCAAAAAGAGATGAACCATCAAAGGTGACATTGGTGAAGGAAGACAAAGGATTCCATGAAATTACAAAGACACATCCAAGAATGTCTCCCGAGAGAGATTCCTGCTGCGGCTGCCCTACTTGCTCTGTCCGCTGCATATGATATCAGCCTCATGGAGGAGTTAGCTATCGATGTAAGGGTGGAAAGCTGTGCAGAAATCTTATCCATGGACCCTGGAGCTACTGAACCCTGAAGGACATCTCCCAAGTCCTTCAGGAAATCCCTCTGAAAACGAGCGAAATGGGTAAGGTAATTTAGCGATCTTAGAGTAAATGCCACTGAAGAGAAGGTATGCTTCCCATACTTATCCATCGTCCTAGACTCCTTGTTAGGAGGATGGATATTAAAAGACGTTTCAGACAACTACTTCTTGGTGGCCGCTGTTATCACCATAGCATCAATGGGAACTCCTTTGGTAAGAAAGGACTTCTCTGCCGGTGCAGTCATGAATTTATTTGGCCTCCTCGGGACTGGCTCCACTGAGTCTGGGGAGGTCCAGGCTTTCTGCGATATGACCCCTAAGAGCTGATCATAAGGCGGTGTCACCCAGGAGGTGGAAGGTCGGGAACCAAAGGCCTCAAGATACACAGATTCGTCCTCAGTAGTGTTAGAGGTCTTCCAGTCACCTCTCTGTCTAAGGGATTACTAGGATTTCAGAAAAACATATCCTCAGAGGGGGATCTAGGGGACCCTTCTGATTCCTCCAAAGCAGTGTCAGAAGTGACAGAGTCAGGTGAGTCAACATGCTTCCTCTTACACAGTCTCTTCCGAGGGAGCTCGCCTGTGGGATAATCTGGGGAGATCTCGGAAGAGGGGGCACCTCCAATGGGGGCTGCTTGGGTCTCTGGTTCCCTACGCTGTGGGGGTGGCAGGGGAGAAGAGATTGCTTCCTGCTGCTGGTGGGACACAGGTTCCAAAAGTATGGCTTTTGCAGAGTATAAAGCCTTCTCTATTGCTTCGAAAGCCCCCCCCCCCTCCGAAGACCTCCGGTCCGAGGAGACGGATGGTGGTCTCCTAGCAAGGGGGAACGGCTTCGAAGCAGATGTGGGAACCGAACCGAGTCAAGCCGAGGCACCGAGAGGGAAGGTCGGCTCCAAAGAAAACCCAGGGTGACTATCTCCCTCAGAGTTGACTCTAGAGTGTCGGCTCCCAGATCCCTCGGCTCGAGACTGAGCCACTGAGGATAGAGTAATCGGTTCCGACAGATCCAACACCAAAGAACCTGAAGTGATTGGCTCCAACAGCAAAGCAGTCAGAGGAGGAGCAGTGGTTTGCAAAAGGGTCGGCTCCGAAGCCTTTTGGTCCAGAGGGGCCAATTTCTTTGCCAGAGCTGGATCAGAAAGCAACCTCTTCACCGCCCATTCGATGTCCTCATCCAAGTGTGTCCTGGAGGATCGGGTGGAGACAGAAGGGGATCGCCCCCTCTCCAAAATAGGAGATCTCAAAGCAGGTGACACAGGGTCAATGTCAGGTAATTGTCTCGGTACCGAAGGCTGCCTCAGCACCAAAGTGACCGACGGTACCAATAGAGAAGCAGCTTAATCGGAGCCAGAACTCCTTGGCTCCGATGCTTTGGACTTTTTCCAACGGCTCCGAAACTGGAGCCGAAGATTTACATTTTGAAGTCTTAGGAGCTGCCTGACCAAGTTCCAGCTGCTCCTGGAAGGAACAGGTCATAAGACCCCTATCAATGAGTTTACGTTTTCTCTCATTCAAGACCATGGTACTGAATGCATGGCAAAAGGTACAGGGCTCTTGCAAGTGAGCTTCACCTAAACAGTACACGCAACTAGTGTGACTGTCAAAGACATCTTTTGTGAACATCTATCATATTTTTTAAACCCCGAAGGGCGATGGTCCTTATGTTCTCTGTCCTTTTCTTTAGACATTTTAACAGGAACAACTATTACCTAACTATAAGAAAACAACAATACTAACTAAACTACTATCTACTGAGGTAACAATAGCAATGAAGACAGTAAAGATAGAAAAGAGAATCTATTGAATAGTTAAAAAAAAAAAAAAAAAGTTAAGACACACAGGGAGGAAAGACCCTCTAACTTAAATGGGCCGTACAATCCTATGGAGAAAAATAGGGGTCAAACTCTCAGAACAGTCGTACAATAAGGTACAAGTAATAAGGATGTAAAGAAGAAGAAAAATGTTGGAAAAGGACAAGATTTAGTAAATAAATCTATTACTTAGCCAACAAGCCAGTAAGGAGATTGAAGCTTTTGCAGCAAAACAGATCTGGGGAATTGCCGTGAGGCACCATGGGATAGGGGTTAGCCTCGAGCCAGTAAAAGATCTCAAGCTTTAGTGCCATGAGGCACCATGGGATAGGGGTTAGCCTTGAGCCAGTAAAAGCTCTCGAGCTTTAGTATCAGCCGAGTCGGAGCCGAATATCGGCTCCGAACCCATCCAGCAAGAATTACAGTGAGATATGTCTACATAACATCATTCATTTTATTTTCAAGAGAACAGTATTTTTCAGTTGTGATTTGAGAGTACCAAAGTAGGTAATGAAGGTGCTGCCAGAGTCTTTTCTTTTGGCAGCACCAAAGTCAGTGAAGAGAATTTTAGGCACTTTGAAAAACAGCCACAAATCTTTACCTCTGTCAACACTTGAGTATACATTCCACAAATAAAGCTGGAGTAGGTGGATTTATATACTTTTATATCCCTTTGAGAAAAGGGCTTCATTGTGTTTTATTATCTTATCCTCTTAGAAGCAGTTTGAACTTTATGGAACCCCGTGGGTCATAATAAAAAAACAGAAAACAAACAGCACTGCTGACTCCTGGCACGGAAGCATGAAATGATAAATAGAGCTATTAACTTTGCTCTTCTTTATAGGTTCATAGGTGCCTAGGGAAGCACTACACTAGCTGCCTTTGTGGACCACTTTAAGCTTAGCCAATTCCCTTGGTGAGAATCAAACCCTGTAACTTGACTGAGATAAACACCTTAACCATTATGCCAACCCTGAACAATTCAAACTCCCTCTTCTTCAAAATTCTTAATGGAGGGGGGAAATAAAATAGTTATGAATAGCCAACGGGTGCGGCATAGAAGAATAAAACCCCCGACTACAACCTACAACACCTGAATCAGATTAGCAGGTCAGGAGATCTATTGCTCTGGCAGGGGATGACAATATCCTAGGGAAAGAGAACAGGGAGGATCACGGGTACATAACTACAATCCCAAAAAGGGGAGGCAGCATTTGAGTGGTCATCCTGGGGCATGTTTATGGCTCACTAAGCAACAGCTAACAGTAGCCCTCATTACAGATGGTATGGTGTGTGCACTCGCAGAAGGAGAAAATTGTGAGGGCTTGCAGTGAAGTGGTTAGCCTTTTACCCCCACCAAGAGGTGGGGTTATAGACAAACAAAAGTATTGTTATTGCCAGGGTGCTACTAAAAGCACAAACTTCCTGCTGTCTTGTCTGAATGACAACCCCTCTTGACTGCTCTTGTCCTAATGGATCTGGGGACTCCCCCAACAGTAAAAAAGCAAAACAGGCTTGAGTGCCATAAGGGAAGATTTGACAGTTGACAAAAGGGGGGAAAGCTCATAGGAAAAACAATACACAGCATTAGTAGAAATTGACCACAGTCTACCACAAATATAACATTCTATGATTATATTAGTAATACAAAAGCTTGGTTAAAGATATCAGGGAAAAAAAAGAGATAAAGGAGTGCATGCTACCATAAAAAAAAATGCTCAGCTATAATGTGGAAATGAAGTGGTGAGAAGAACAAATTAAAGCCTCTATCAACATAGGTTATTATGTATGTGCTCATGTAAAAGTCAAAGTTCCATGAAATGCTGCTGTGAGACCAAGTCTTCATAAGGTCACAAAGCATCAGATGACGAAAACATTGGCTAGGGATGAAGGCAAGGGAGCTGGGATACAACCCAAATTTAGGATTTGTTGTTATGATGACCCTGTTCAGAAGAATAGTTGTATTTATAAGGTAGACCAACATTACTTAAAACAAAAAAATGGGGAAATCATATCTCTGCACTAGTGCACTTGTGGACAAGTGATATGGCAGATGCATTGGACTGACTGAAGCTGGGGTAATGATTCATGGGATGGCAGATTAGTGGCCTCCACAGACATTCTGCCAGTAACAAGAGCAAGCAGGGCAACAAAAGCAAGTACTGAGCTTAACAGCAGGTTTAAAGCATGACATAGTGAAGGGATTTTGGTAACATGGATTACAGAAACACAATCCTGTGTCCCAGGGACAAGTTGCATGAAAGTGCAGTAGGAATGTGGGTGCTAGAAGACTATATCAGGACCAGAATTCCTTAAAATTAAAGAGAAGGTTGGAATGAGTTATACTGCACATGCAAAAAGTGCATCAGGGTCTAGATAAGCCAAAATGGAAAACCACAATGATGGGAAGGAGAGTTAGGTAGGAAAGAGATACAGCACCCATAATCAGACTGCATTCTGCTCCCAGTCCTGTCACACTAGCTAGCCTATGGATGCTCCTAGACTGACATCTCCTTTCTTTAATTTACCTCTCCCTTGAAAAGGGGATATGATTTTCAGCTGCTTAGTCTTTTTCTGTCAACACCCAGCTGACAACTATGCAAACAGCAGCTTTCCTTTGTGCCATGAGGTCACATATTCTAAGGACAGCTTATCCTTATAAAATAAAGCTATATCCTTTATAAATGCAAAGCCTGTACTTCAGTAATCAGCTATAAGGTGATTGCTATTGTTTTTACAGTGCAATACACCTGCTTCAGCAATGATGTAAAAAAATACCATAAGACTATACTGACGATATCCAATTCCCAAGTATTGTATTTATTTATATTGGCTTGCTGTGGTAATGCACTGATTCACTAGGATTCTCCCTCCAGGTATAAGACTTGCACCAAAACAGCATGAAAAAGATATAATGATAAATGTAAATTTGCAAGATTAATGGCACTGGCTACACATACTTCTTAAAGAATATCAGAAAAAAATATACATTGCAACATTTAGGTTACACTGAAAGAATCTACATAATGCAGACTACAATACTTACATGAACTGCTTGGTTTAAGTAAATTCTGCTGCATAGGAAAGACTAAGATTTATAAACAGAGCAGCACTAAAAAATAAGATGGGAATGTCCAACCCCATGCCACAGAGGGATAAAGCCCTTACTGTGTCCCAGATGACCAGTGCACAAGTGCTAGATAGATCGGTTGGTGGAAGGATGGGAATAGGTGACAGCTTCCATGCTAAAAGCGAGGCATTATTTGGCTGAAAAGATTTGCTTACTTGGAAGTTCACATGTGCCTCAGAAAAGTAGCAACTTCAGAGTTTGCAAGGCTCCCATGGGATGGTGGGTGGATAGGACACACTGCAATGTTGGAAGTATGACACTGCACCAGCATCTTCAATCTCCTTATCAGCTCTAGACATGGGTTGTGTTGAACCCTGGGAAGCCAAGGCTGGTCTAGCTGACTCTGAATGATGATCACCTGTGGGGAAGGAGAGCAAAAAAATTAATAAATAATAAGATGTGAATAATTTATATGGTTATTTTAGAATCTGTGAAGCAGTGGCATTTGATTAGTCTTTATGGAAGTTCAGTAGCTGATTTCTGAAAATTTTTTAATCAACAATGTTTCAGCATGGGAGAAAGGTTATCCCGGGTTTTGTATAGTATTGAAACTTAGTGGTTTGGTTTTTGACCATCTCAGGACAATAGCATTATTAAAATGTGAGCGAAGACTAATGGATAGTGATCGCGAGAGTCAACCTAATATGAAAATAACTTATTCTGGTAGTGTGAAACGAGAAGAGATGGGTATGTTCTGTAATAGGCAACCAGTTGGCCTTTTGCAAAATTGAACAGTAACAAACCTAGCAAGGGACCAGAGTAATACATATGTACTCTAATACTAGCATAACCTTGTTAACCATTTGAATGAGCTGGTCTATAGACCCATTTCCACAATTTCTGGGACACAGAGTAAATACAAGCACTACAAAATGAATATAAATTCATTGTGAATAATAAAGAAAGTAAACAAATAATTTTCAAATAAAGTTACTGAGAACAGTGTATATAAGCAAGGCAAAGAATCCACACAATGTTTACAGTAGTTATATCTGCATATTATTTTAGACGTACTCTTAATTAAGATAGAATAAATCATAAGCAACTGGTATTAGATCACATTAAAGCTGTACTGCCAGAACACATCTACTAAATGACAGAACTGCTTTAGACTGCAATGAATTGTGAAGGTCTTCATGAAAAATATGGGAGATTATGTTAAATATGGTTGCTTTAATGATCAGAGACAGTCATCTAAATGTAGCTAAGATATCTAACATGATGTGCAGCTTGAAGCGGTGTAAATGAATGGAGATGCGAGGAGGACGCAATTCAAAGATCAGGGACATTGGTTTTACTATTATTAAGTAGGACACACTATAAGGTAAACTTTTATCATGCTGTTAAGATCCCTTGGCAGTTAACTTTTGAGGGTAGTCTGCAATGCTAAGGATATGTGGCTAACAGTAACATTTATATATAGGAATATGCTGATATTTAGTGGTTTATAGAAAGGAAGGAAGTGATATAGAGGGAAAAGAGAAGGACTGCTTAAGTACAGCATTGTGGGACACCTTGAAATCAGGTACAGAATATAATAGACTAAAGTTTTGACTAAGAAAGTAGAGACATTATTACTGAGACCAGATTTTTCTAAGCTGGCCAGAAGGAAATTGTGCTGAAAAGTGACAGAGCTTTGTCTATGTTAAAACAGGATGTTGCCAAAATGCAGCCTGAATAATACTGGAAGTAGGAAGGTTCCTTCAGGATCTCTTCAAAGATATGCAATCCTACAGATTTTTTCATACTTGGTAGAAACTCGCTTACTGTAAAACAAACTGCAACAGACTGGCCTTCACGGTCACTGCAGAATCAAGAACAACAAGTTCTTCCAGCACTGCAGAAAACAGAGAAGACAGATCTAGGTCATTAAAAACAGACTCGTTTAACCAACATAGTACGTCTTTCTTGCAAGATGCTTTCTGAACTGAAACAAATCATCAATTACCCTGTTGTAATGAGAGACAACAAACTCAAGACCCAGACCTTGTGAGGGCTGTCACATCTCAATGGAAAGACTGCCTTAACCAATCACACAAGAATGGGGAAAAGACCAGGGTCTTGTCCAGACATGCCATATTTTGAGCTACACAAGAAACCAAATATGTGAGGGCCAAACAATACCTAAAAAGGTTACTGCTGGATACACCTATCTTCACAAAGACACTGAATTAAAGTGAAACATAAGATTAACCATTCCCATCTGCAGAAAGACAAATGGTTCTATGATTGATTACTTCCACCCATAAAGTATCTAGTCCGAATGAATGGATTCAGCTAATAAACACACTTAAAAATTAAACGAAGCATAAATTATAACCTACATAGTACTGCCCGAGAAAACACGCTGCCCCCTGTAATGCTGTGGTTACATTTTTTAACAAAAAAAAAAGCTATTTCATAAAATATTTAAAAGTCTAGCATCATCTCTTATCCTTCCTGTCAGCACTAAGGTTAGGAATTAACAGTCAGCTGTAGCCTGTTCAAACACAGATACAGTTCTTCTATAAACCAAAGCCAACTGAATCAACCATGGCTGTAACCCAGCTTAGTACGGAAGCAGCTGCCCGATGGAAAAATAGACATCTAAAGTAAGCAGTACTGAACAAGCCAGTCCAATTATAAAAAGACAAAATGATGAAGAAAGTTAAAAACCAATCATTATTTAGAAAATAACTGTATTGTTGCTACAGTATAGGGACCATAAACAGTTTCAGTCTCCAGAGCATCATGCTTACACTTTGTAAATTAAGAAGTTATGTACTCACCATAACGTTCCATGTTTGTTGTCCATAATCTCGCCTTCATTCTTGCTGGTTGGGTTCAGAACAGAGCATCATTTCTGACTTGGCCTATTACTAAAGCTCGAGAGCTTCCATTGGCTCGAGGCTATACCCTATCCCATAATGCCTAGGGAAGAATACCCAGATCTTATTTGCAGATTACTAACATATTAGAAAAATATACTAAAGGCAATGGTAATTTCTAGTCTATGTCTCATGAGGCAAGAAGGGAAGCAGAGAACATTTTATCACCAATAAAAAATTTCCTCTCTATACTCCAGGAGCAAAGGTTGGGGGGAAGGAGGGTGGGACGCAAGAACGAAGGCGAGATTATGGACAACAAATATGAACAGTATGATGAGTACATAACTTCGTAATGTTATGTTGTCCCATCCCACCTTCATTCTTGCTGGCTGGGACAGCGCCCCCAGCACCTTCTTTCGCAGGTGGCTCAAGGGAATAAGCGCTTCAGAACAGTAGAACCACAGGAAACCCTGTTCCAGGAGGCCACATCTACTTTGTAATGAGTGATGAAGGCATGAGGATTGACTCATGTGGCTGCAGCATAGATTAAGTCCATAGGTAGTCTGGCATGAAAGGCAGTCTAAGTTGACATAGCTCGTTGAGTGGCCTCTAATCTTTCCTGGCAGTTGTTTATGCTGGGTATTATACGCATAGGTAATAGTTTCAGTAAGCCATTTTGACAAGGTAGCTTTTGAAACTGATACACCCTTTCTGTTATCTGAGGAGACGAATAGCTGGTCAGATTTTCTAAACTCCTTTGTTATATGCAAGCAGAAATGTAACTGCCTGTGGACATCCAATTGATGTAGTTTATATTCTGCCTTGTTGCCATAGTTTGGGAAGAAGACAGGCAGATGAATGGACTGATCCAAACTTGTCTCAGAACAAATGTTCTAAGAAAAACTCTGTCTTTGTGAAAAACTAGATAAGGAGGGTGTATGGACAGGGCTTGGATCTCTGAAACCTTCCTAGATGAAGAAATGGCTGTTAAAAAGACTTGTTTTCCAGGTCAGAAATTTTAGTTCACAAGAGGAGGCTGGTTCGTAAGGTGGCAGAATCAGAGTAGTTAGTACCAAATTGAGGGCCAAAGGAGGTGGTGGTTCCCTTATTGGAGGCCTTAGTAGAAAAGTACCTCTCAGGAAGGCTTTGCATAATCTGAGAGACATTATTTTTGATCCCATGTCTCCTATGTAGTAGTTAGATAGGGTGGCCAATTGTACTCTTACTGTAGCTGCTGCAGCACTTTCATTGAAAATCTCAGCTAAGAAATTTAAAATGTTACTTATATGGGCTGTAAAGGGATCTATGTGATTCTTAAAAGCCCAACAAGAAACCTTTTCCATTTGTTAGCATACAGTTTTCTAGTTATTGTCTTATGACATGAAACCAGAATGTAACGCACTGCTGGGGATATGTCTGGAAGCCTGGCTAAGATTGGAAGTGGAGCAGCAAGCTGTCAGCTTGAGGGTTTGGACAGAAGAATGGAGTGTTCCTGACTAATGAGTCAGAAGATCTGATACCAAGGCCAGAATCCAAGGCTCCTCTTGGAGATGGGGCCATAGGAAGGGGAACCAGATTTGACAAGGCCAGTAAGGAGCAATGAGAATTAACCTGCAGCTCAACTATTTTGCTTTCTGTAGAACTTTAGGGATTAGAGGAAATGTGGGAAAAGCATAAAGAAGTCCCTGGGGCCAATTGTGAACAAGTGCATCCCTTGGTGACTCCCCCAGAGGGGGGACTAGGGCAAGGTAGCTGCTGCATTTGGTGTTTATGGACATGGCAAAGAGGTCGCAGCAAGGCTGGCCCCACTTGTGAAAAATTTGGTTTGCAATTTCCTGTTTCAGGGACCACTCATGAGGCATCAGATTTGCTCTGCTTAAATTGCCCACTATCACGCTGGATTTCCCCAGAATGTGCATTGGAATCAGAAAACGTTGAGAAGATCCTGCCCATTGCCATACTCTCTGAGCCTATCAACACAGGGGGGTAGGATCTGGTTTCACCTTCTTATGTACCACACTACTGACATATTGTCTGTCTGTATTGCAATCGTACCTGTTGGAAGGGAGTTCTGGAATGCCTGCAATGTCAGAAGCACCGCTCTCATCTATAGGACATTGATGTGCAGATGTTACTGGTGTTCCTGCCAAATTCCTTGGACGGTCTTTCCCAAATAATGCCCCCCCCACCCTATTTGGCAAGCATCCGTGGTCACTGTAGCTACTGCTTGGGGGAGAGTGAATGGCCTGCCTAGATTCACCTGTGTGGATTGAAGCCAATAGCATAGATACTTCTTGCAAGAGTCTGTGATGTGATGAAGATCTTGTGGGACATGAGCAACTCCTCCATGGACCATTGAGCAAAGAGTAGCCACTGTAGGACTCTCATATGTAAATGTGCCAGAGATACTAGTATTTTAGCAGCCGCCATAGAGCCTAAGACCTTTAGGACAAACTTTGCCTGTACTTTTTTCTTCAAGAGCAAGATGGACACTTGATGGTGCAGTGTCTGTACCCTGTCATGAGGCAATTTTGCTACCATGTCTTTTGTGTTTAATTCTGCTCCTATGTATGTAATATGCTGTGATGGCAACAAGGTAGATTTTTCAAAATTTATTGTAATGCCCAGTTCTGAGCATACATGGATGGTGGTGTCTCTTGCCTTGGTTAGTAGATGCTCGGTAGTGGTGGACAGGAGTCAATTGTCTAAGTATGGAAACACCCGGAATCCTAGACTCCTCAGGTGAGCCGTGACTACTGCCATGCATTTGATAAACACTCTGGGGGCTGTAATGAGGCCAAAGGGCAGAGATCTGAATTGGTAATGGCCACCAGCCAGAAGCACAGATATCACCTGGATAGCCTGTCCATTTTTATATGGTAGTACGCATCCTGAAGCTCGATTGTGCACATCCACTTGTCTTGTCCCAGAAAGGGGAGTACAGACTGCAGTGTCACCATCCAGAACTTTGCTTTTTTTATGGACTTGCTCAGCCTGCTGAGATCCAAGTCCCCTATTTTCTTTGGAACTAAAAATAACCTTGAGTAAGTTCCGGATCCGATTTGGTCTGCGGGGACCTCTTGGACAACTCTTTTTCTTAGCAACCTTTGTATCTCTAGGGTTGCTTGATCCATTTGACAGGGTGGAATATCTGCGACCGATTCTGTTTGTGGGGGTGGGGTGGAGAAGGATACGTTGCATCCCCTGGATATTATCAACTGTACCCATTTGTCTCGAGTAATGCTCTGCCAGGCTTTCGGGTACAGTGACAGCCTGCCCCGGTCTGCCTCCAGAGATGGACAGGTGGGCCTCCGTTCAGGTGCACTGGAAGGGTCTGCCAGAGAAATTATCTGTGTCACACTGATTTTTGCAGACCCCCTCTGCCGTGAGGTCAGCATCTTCCTTTGTTATTTTCCCCTCTGCCCCTGGGAGAAATGCCACCAAGTGAGTCCAGCGAAGCTCTTTGGGATTTACGGAACCATATTTTCCCGCCCTTCTGTCCTTTGCAATAAGGCCTGGTAGGGACCGAAAAACGTACTCCCACAGCAGACAGAATTTTACCTTCTTGTTCGCACCTGGTCAGTCTCTCACTTTTGACCTCAACAAGGACGAGCCATCAAAAGGGGTATTAATGAAGGAAGACTTGAAGGGTTCAGCAAAGGCGCCTCCAGGAATGTCTCCTCAGAGCTATTGCTGTGCCTGCTGCCCTACTCAGCTGTGTATGAGATGAGCCTCATGGTAGAGTTGACTATGGAACTTAAGGGAGCAAGCTGAGAGGTCATCTTATCTGACACCCCCATAGTTGTAGAACCTTGGAGAGTATCTCCTAGCTCCTTCAGGAGATCCCATTGGAGTCTGGTAAAGTGGGGTAAGTAGTTCAGTGACCCGAGTGTAAAGGCCGCTGACTAGAACATACACTTCCCATATCTGTCCATCGTTCGAGATTCCGTATAGGGTGGATGGACAGATGAAAAAGTCTCCGCTAACTCCTTTTTGGTGGCCGCCACCACCACCATAGCATCTACCGGGACATTTATGGTTAACTCCTCATCTGAAGGGACAGTTATGAATTTGTTGGGCCTCCTCAGAACAGGTTCCACAGATTCTGGAGAGCCCTACGCCTTTTGACTGACGACACCAAGGAGCTGGTCAAAAGGTGGATACACCCAAGAGGTGGAGGGTCAAGATCCAAATGCCTCCAGGTATACGGGCTCATCCTCAGAACGGCTAAAGGTCTTCCAGTCACACATACGTGGTCAGTTCAGACAGAATTTTGACCAGTGATCATGAATTTAGATCCAGTGGCCTGCATAACTGTCACACACAGCATGTGGTGTATGGATTATAATCTATATGTACTTTTTTTTTTATACATAGCAAGCTGTCAGACAGGTGCACAATCATACACAAGAGCATATCATAGATATCAAACATGTTTCTACCTCTAGTTCTGCTACCAAGCACATGATAGGAATCCAGATTATTTAAAATGTTTGTAATATATCAGTGTGACAACTCTGAACTTTTTCTAAATATTACTGAGATCTTATTAAGCAAAGCAGCATGATATATATTTCAGAATGTGATACTTTACATCCTATTTGCTTAAATAACAATAACATCAGAATCTTGCAAGTTTTGCTAGTAATTGCCTTAAACTGCCATAGTTTTCATGGATTCGTGAAGAGTGTGAGTTTTTGATAGGCTCTTTCTTCAGACTTCATAGGTAGGTAACTAGGCTATCGGCCCTGGGGCATATACAAGCCCAGCCAAAAAGATACCCTGGATTTTGCCATCCACGAAAATTATTTTCCTGTGCCACTGTCGAGCAGAGCCATAGAGGTGATCCCCAGGGTGAATTTCCTATTTCCCATCCAATCATCAAGAGTTTTCTTGAAGAGTGCTAATGAGGAGCTTTGTTTGATATAGATAGGTAGTTTATTCCAGAGTATGGGAAGTCTCTGGGAGAGGAATCTAGCCCTCCGGCTTGTTCCGTTTATTGTGGTGACAAGGTTTAGGTCCCTAGAGCGTGTAGCTCGGAGGGATTGGGATTTCTTTAAGTGGAGCATGTCCAACAGCTCTGGGTTTGACATAGCTTTGTATGTTAGGCAGAGATCACCTCTGAGTAGGCGATATGCGATGAAGTAAAGCTGGAGTTTTTTTGAGACTGTCTGCGTAAGGCATCTGTTTGAGGCCGGTAATCCTCTTTGTGAGGAATTTCTGTGGCCTTTCCAGTTGTTGTAGATGTCATGTGAGGTACATACCAAAAGGGGCATTGTACTCTATAATGGGTCTAATGAGTGATGAGTACAGGCGAACAATGACCTTTTTTTTCTGGATGAGAAACCTTTTGTGATGCCACGTAGAGGGATTTCCTGACTACTGTGGCAACGTGATTATCAAAGGAGAGACTACTGTCCACCTGTGTCCCAAGTTCTCTTATCACACTTTCGGTGTTAAGTATACTACCGCCTATGTTGTAGTTCATGGGTACAGAGTTTTTACCAAAGGGAATGACAATGCACTTTTTGGCATTGAGCTTGAGGCCATGGCTTTGACACCAGGCATCTGTCTCAGTGAGGCCCTTTTGTAGGATGTCCACATCGTTAGGAGTTTTGATTATGGCTCCTAGTTTGCAGTCATCTGCGAATTTCGTTAGCCAAAGAACTTCTGTATTAGCCTGTACTTCAGAGAAGTAGATACCAAACAGGAGAGGACCCAGGACTGAACCCTGTGGTACTCCACTTGTCTGAAGTCGGATTTGGAGTCTGCTACTTTCACAGTGTGGGTTCTGTCAGTGAGCTAGTTGGCAACCCATTTTGTGACATAGGGATTTATACCTAGTTTAGTGAGTTTATCTATAATTCCAGAGTGGAGGATGGTGTCGAAAGCCTTGGCAAGATCTAGATGGGCTGTGTGAACCACCTTACCCTTGTCTACGGCTTTGGTGACTGCTTCAAAGAAGTCTATCAGGTTTAGGAGACATGAACTGCCTTTTACAAGTGTGCATGATCTGCCTTTTACACACTGTGTTAGAGTGATTTTCTAGTAGTGTTACTTTTAAATCTTACCACATACCTACAAGGCACTACAGCTTATTACATTTTGCCATGCCTAACATACTGCTCCCAAATACTCACAAATCTTAACTCCACCTTACTTAGCAAATTCGAATCAACCAGTCACAAAATAGCCAGATTTGCTGCACAACAAACCTACAAATCTCATCACTCTCTCTCTTTCAAACATCTAAACTGGCTCTAACTACCACACCACCTACTCCTCTCTCAGCTCCAAATTATACACTCCATATTTATTCACCATCTGACTGTCCAGCACTAGGCACCATAATCTCCCACTATGTCTCACTCAGACTACTCAGGAGCTCCACCCAAGACCTTTTACAAATTTAGAAAATCACGTCCAAAATAGGAGCCATTACATACAGCTACCATCCCTCTATTGCTTGAAACAAACTCCCACAAGAAGTTAGATCACTTTCACATCCTAAAGTATTCAAACTAGCCACTAAAGAGTACTTAAAAAGTCACTGGATTTGTACCTGTTCTCAGCCTCCTTGAATATACCTTCACTAAATAACAAACTTAACTTCCTGTCTTACCATCATTTCTTCTCCTCTATACCAAAACATTTACAACTTAAACTAGTCTACTTCATCATTTTTTACCCAACACCATCTCCTTTCCTTCTGCTGCAGTATTCTTCATATCATTTTTATAGATAATTGTAACTGCATACATATGATAACTGTTCTACAAGTTTTATTATGATTATAAAGTAAACAATTGGATGGGAGATAGGAAATTCACCCCAGGGATCACGTCAGTCACCCTGCTAGACAGGGGTCCAGGAAAGTAAATACTGTAGGAAGAAATATCCAGGGAATTGTTATGGCTAGGCTTGTATAGGCCATAGGACCGATAGCCTAGTACCAACCTATGAACTGTGTTTGTAATGGTTATATTTTTTGTAACTATGTTTTGGAGCTTTTCTTCCTGGGCCTCTGCTGAAAAAGGGCTTTTGCTCAGACAATCCCGGTTAACAAATGTAAAATAAATAATGTGCTAAACACTTTCAGATACCTTGTTTTGTTGGAAAACGACCTTCCCTCCACTGGACCAGTAATCAAGGAGCCTCAATCGTTACTACTGGCAACAGCGGGGAACATACACAGAGGGATGACAAGGTATATATATATATACACACACACACACACACACACACACACACACACACACACACACACACACAACACACACACACAACACACACACACAACACACACACACACACAACACACACACACACACACACAGTATTTCCAGATGCATCTTTCTGCATCAAGTGCAATTTCCCTTAAGAGTACACAGAGACCACAGTCAGTACAGGCTGGTTTCTCCCTCTTTCTCCACATCCCCAATAAAACTCCTCACAGGCACAGCTATAGAGCTGCGATCTCAGCTGAATGACCAAGCCAAGACCTCCAGCACCCTCTCTGTCCAACCAGTGCTTTGTGTCCCTGTCCAAATAGCTAACACACACACTCTTTGAGGCTTGATTTACACACACACCTGGGAAAGGCTGGCACTGGTTTACTAGATATGCCCTCTTTGCCAGACTATAAGGTAGTTATCACTGCCACCAGCCATCTGCTTATCAGCTACTTTAAGGCCCTTAACAAAGGCTATCCAATCTTACTGTGTAATATTAACACAAATGGTAGTTTGACCAAGAGCAAGGCTATTAGGAGTGGCCCACAGCGTCACCAAATAAATATGCAAGTACTCTCAAAACTTAAATATCGCTACAAAGATCAGCCAAAGTGAAAGGTTTAAACATATTTAATAACAAATAATAAAAGAACAAGAAAATACTCAACACATATTCACAGTAACATCAGAGTTCAAAACCACAGAATATATTTAAAACAACACTGCAGGACAGTCTCAAATAAGAAAAAACATCTAAACTATGCTTCACTATATTCCTGACTGAATATAAGAGAATTATTATACCCTAAGTTTACTTATTTAAGAGTAAGGAAGATTTGGTGAATGGATCACCTTAGTTGTTGTCAAGTCAAAGACAGAATACAGAAAACAGAATGCAGTCTCTAAAAGAGCTCTCAAATTAATATCTCAAATATTACTGCTGGGATAGCTTGCAGAATTACATCATTTCTTGTCAACTGACTCAATCCCAGGTGAAACTCTTCATTGCTGGAAAATAGGAGTACTTAGCACCTACCTGTGAAAATACATGGACCTCAAATCTTTGGCAGATGATGGAAGTCATAATGCAATCGCATTCATTCACATTTCAAAACTAGAAATTATTTCACCTTAAAGACAATACAGAAAACTCTCTAGTACAGACATTCTGTCTCTAGCTGCCATAAAGTAATTTAATTTCAGCTATTCTTTTGAAGTTAACCTCCTGTATTCCAGTTTCCACTGTTAAAACATATATATCTAAACGGTTACAATAGTGCATGTACATTACTGTTCTTTTCCAGTAGGGCACATTGTGGTTACATTTTAAGCACAAGCACTTTATCAAATATTTTTCAACACACGTGTCTGTACAGACCAGTTTGATATACACATGGCATACAGGTCTAATACATTTATAGCATAAGCATCTTATACAGATCATGTTAATATTCACAAATGACATGTATTTAACAAAATTCCAGATAGCTGTGCTGGCAGTATCATCTTTTGTCACACTCTCCCCACCCCCAAAGACTCAAGCTAGTTTTTCAAGTGACCCTTGAGAAATGTTGCTTGAGAGGGATGAGTCTATCTAGGAATACATTACTCCATTCCTTGTCTTGAGATTCCAGCTGCCTTGGCATTGCTGACCCCAGAACAGTGCTGCACTGTTCTATCATATGCCTGCAATCCTAGGCTCAGCCACAGAAATTTCAGATTTTGCTGGCTGGCTCCCTTGTAGCCATGGATTCCCCCTCAAATTCCACCTGCCTCCTACTGCAAATACTTAGCACAATGTCCTCTCAATCACGGTAAGGACTGATCATGTTAACATGGTACAGTTTGTGCCACCACCTCTACCCAGTAGTTATCACTGGACTTCCTTACCACTTTGAAGGGTCCCTTCCAAGTTGCCTGCAGCTTATTGTGTCTGACAGGAATGAGAACCACAACCTGCTGCCTCACAGCATACTCTCCAGCTTGAGCATTCCTGTCACAGAAGACCTTTTTCTGTCGTTGGGCTTCTGCCAGGTTTTCCTGGGCCAAGACCATGAGTTCCCTGAGCCTTGTAGTAAGGTTCAGGAGATATGCCACAACAAAATCCTTGTGGGATTCACGCTCACCCTCCCACTCATCGCAAATCAACTCTAGAGGTCCCCTCACCCTATGCCCATACAGCAACTCAAAGGGTGAAAACCTGTGGATTCCTGGGACACATCTCTGTAAGCGAACAGATGGGGAAAATATCTGTCCCACTCCCCCTTAAACTGATATGCAAATGCCCATAGCATGGTCTTCAGTGTAGAGTCTAACCTCTACCAAAGGCCATTAATCAGGGAATGGTAGGGGGTGGTCTTTAGGAGCTTTCCACAGACAAGCTAGCAAGTCTGTCATGAAAGTGGCACCTCTGTCAGTCAGTATTTCTTTTTGGAAATCTACCCTGCTGAAAATATCAAAGCACTTGCCACTTTTTCTGCCTCAAAGGAGGACAGGGCCACCTCCTCAGGGAATCTGGCAGCATAATCTACTACCACTAGGATATACTTCTTTCCTGTGGAACTTTGGGTACTCAAGAGGCCCCACAATATCCATACCTACCCTCTGAAATGTCTCCTCAATCACAGGCAAAGGCACCAAAGGAGCCTTGAACTTGTCTCCTGTCTTGCTTACCTTTTGGCACTGCTCACAGGTTCTGCAGTACCCTATCACATCCCTGGAAATCCCAGGCCAAAAAAGTTCTGCATAATACGTCTCTTTGTACACTTTATGCCCATATGACCTGCAAAGGGAATGTCATAGACTATGGCTAGATGTGCCACATGGTAGGCTCTGGGCACTACCACCTGCTATACTCGCTCACCTTCTAGCCCTCCCTCAGGGGTCCACTCTCTATACAGTAACACTTTGTCCCAGTATACAGATTCCCCCCTTCCCTTGAAAATCAGCCACCTCACTGGCTACCTCCTTCAAGCCTTGTAATGTACGGGTCTGAGATCTGAGCCCGTCTCCACTTTCTTTTTGTAACTATTCACAGCTCCCCTTCCACAGGAAGTCTGGTTTTCTCTGACAGCAGTGCCTCATTGTCAGACTGGGTACTACTATTCACCTCTGCCATTGCACTCACTCTGTCCAAGGGAACATCAGTAGCCACACAGCAGCTGTCTCTCACCTTCAGTCTCACTGCTACCGGGCAGCTTCCTTCCTGAAGTAGCCAACTCAACGGTCCTGGCTTCAAGTGTGCGGTCTTGTCTGTCTACCCCCCCCCCCCCGGGCTACCAGAACCATATGCTTGTCCCAAGCCTGACTACGTGTAACTGCATGCAGACAGGGTACTGCATTATCAAAATCATTTCCGATCAGGACATCTGCAGGGATATCCCCAAACACACCTACTTTCTTGCTTCCTTTTCCAACCTCCCAGTCAAGGTGAACCCTAGCCAAAGGTATTTGAAATGGGGTCCCTCCTAAGCTCTGACTGGAGTATACTACTTAAGAAAGAAGTGCTCCTCTGAAAACCATTGCAGGCTTCACAGTGGTTAGGTCAGAGGCTCTCTCTCTCTCAGCAAGGGCCTGTTTGATATCATTTCTTGTCATCTGACTATGTCAGGTGAAACCTCCACTGCTGGAAGACAGCAGTATTTAGCATCTACCAGTGAAAATACATAGACCTCAGATCTTTGGCAGATGGAAGTCATAAAACAATCGCATTCCTTCACATTTCAAAACTAGTAATTATTTCATCTTAAAGACAATACAGAAAACTCCCTAGTACAGACATTCTGTCTCTAGCTGCCATAAAGTAATTTAATTTCAGCAATTTTTCTGAAGTTAACCTCCTGCATTCCAGTTTCTACTATCAAAATATATAGATTTAAACAGTTACAATAGTACATGTACATTTCTGTTCTTTTCTAGGTGGGCACACTGTGGTTAGATTTTCAGCACATGCATTTTATAAAATATCTTTTCAACACACACGTCTATACAGATCAGTTGATATACACATGACATGCAGTTCTACTACGTTTGTAACACAAGCATCTTGTATAGATCATGTTGATATTTACAAAATTCCAGATAGCTGTGCTGGCAGTATCTCCCTTTGTCACAATGATTTTCTTAATTCTATCTGGGTACAGTCTCAACTTTTTAAATCCTGCATTCCCTAGATGCACGTATTCTCCCTTAATGTGGAGATTAGGGAAGATACTTGAAGCTGTTAACCTGTTCCACTAGTTTTCTCTTCTATCTCATTTTTTAGCGTCTTCCGATTTCTCATTTGCTGCAATTACAGCTGTCTTATCTGTACTCAGATTCATCCCATTTGTTTTCGGTTTTGCATGCCATTCCTCTACCCTTTGCTGAAGGTCTATGCATTTTCACTGGTAGATGCTAAATACTGCTAGTTTCCAGCAGTGGGGGTTTAACTTGGGATAGACTCGGATGACAAGAAATGATATCAAACAGGCCCCTGCTGAGAGAGAGACAGCCTCTGACCTAACCACTGTGAAGCCTGCAATCGTTAAAGAGGAGCACTTTTTGCTTAGGCAGTCTACTCCAGTGAGAACTTTAGGAGGGGACCCCATTCCAAATACCTTTGGCTAGGGTTCACCTAGACTGGGAGGGTGGAAAAGGAAGCAAGCAAGTAGCTGTGTTTGAGGGTATCCCTGTAGATGTCCTGACAGGGAATGATACCCTGTCTGCATGCAGTTACATGCAGTCAGGCTTGGAGACAGGCATGTGGGTCTGGTAGTTGGGGGCAGACCACACACTTGAAGCCAGGACTGGTGAGTTGGCTACTTCAGGGAGGAAGTTGCCTGGCAGCAGTGAGACTGACGGTGAGACAGCTGCATGTGGGTACTGATGTTCCCTTGGACAGTGACTGCAAGGGCAGAGGTGAGTAGTAGTACCCAGGCTAACAGTGAGGCACTGCTGTCAGAGGATACCAGACTTCTTGTGGAAGGGGAGCTGTGAAGGTTTACAAAGAGAGAGTGGAGACGGGCTCAGCTCTCAGACCCCTACATTACAAGGCTTGAAGGAGGTAGCCAATTAAATGCCTGATTTTCAAGGGAAAGGGAATCTGTATGCTGGGACAAAGTGTTACTGTGTAGAGAGTGGACCCTGAGGAAGGGCTAGAAGGTGAGAGAGTAAACCAGTTGATAGTGCCCAGAGCCTACTGTCTGGCACATCTAGCCAAAGCCCATGACATAAGAAGGGAAATCTGAATGAGGAGGCCAAAGTTAGAATCAGTGGGGCTGCAGCCATCTGGCACAGAGTGTCAGGGGTACAGTATGACAGAAGAATTCCAAAGAAGCTGAAAAGTAAGGTGTACAAAACAGTAGTGCAACCAGTACTACTACTGTATGGTACAGAACCCTGGGCAGTAAAGACAGAGCAGTTGAGGAAGCTAGAGGTGATGGAGATGATGTGCCTGAAACTAATGGTAGGATGCACACTGTGGGACAGATAATGAAATGAAGATATGGAAAGAAGTCAAAGTAACTCCAGTTACAGAAAAAGTCAAAGGGAACAGATTACAGTGGTTTGGGCACTTGTGAAGGAAAGTGGAAGACAATCTGGTGAAAGACTACTTGGAATAGATGAAAAGAAGGCTAGAGGAAATGAGGGAGTCCAGCAAAGAGAACATGGATTGTGTGACAGTCAGACACGAGTGTCGAAGAAGGTAAGAAAGTGGCTCTGAATAGGGAGATGGCGGCAAGTGACAAGACACCCCAACTTCATGTAGAAAATGGGAAAAAGGGGGTGATGATGATGAATACTATTAAAGTACCTGTAGAGACTGAAGTGAGATGTATAGTAAAAAATAAAGGGTTTGCTGGTATGATCGGTGAAATAAAAGAACTTGTATTTAAAGATTACACTGAAAGGGTTTTAGCTACGTAAACAAACACCTTACTCGAAGCGCAGCACATCTTTGTGCTTATGATAACCTTTTCTTTTTTGTGTGCTTTATACTAGTTTTTCTAGCCGTGCATCTGCTTTCGTGCAGGGAATTTTGTGTGTGGTACACCGATTTTGACTTCCTGCTGGGGCCTGCGACCTTGTGTGCTGTTTGTGTGCTGTTTGCACCTATGTATTGTTGTTAATATACAATACAATATTTTATGCATCTGGTCATTGTTTGCTGGCCTTTCTTTTTTGTGTGCTTTATACTAGTTTTTCTAGCCGTGCATCTGCTTTCGTGCAGGGAATTTTTTGTGTGGTACACTGATTCTGACTTCCTGCTGGGGCCTGCGACCTTGTGTGCTGTTTGCACCTATGTATTGTTGTTAATATACAATACAATATTTTATGCATCTGGTCGTTGTTTGCTGGCCTTTCTTTTTTGTCTTTTTTTTTTTGTGTGTGCCTTATGATAACCTAGCAATAAGAAATAGCATTTTTTTTCTTTTCACTTTGCATGAAAAGATTACCATTTCAAATTCACACACAAAAGAGTCTGCTACTGCATTCTCTTGGCAGGAATGTTCACTACATGTTAATGATGATGTTTCAGGGGCTCAGGGAAACTACTGATAATTTATGTGAATAATAAGCCCCAGTGTTGCAACTATTTCTTTTTCTCTCTGTATTTTATTTTTTTGGAATGGATGACTGTATGTGGGATCAATTAATTGGTAAATAAACTAGCTGTTTGGAAAAATAATTGCCTACAACTCTTTAGTAATTAATTCATCAACTGATTAGCAAGTTTCACCCTGAAAGATATCAATACATCCAACAGAGGGCATACTGACTAAGACAACAGATTGGCAGCGCTGCCTTTACACTTGTGTGCAACAAGAATTGTTATTTTTTTCACACAAACTGAAAATAAAAACTGTTTTACTGTTAAAAGGTAATCACAAGAACAAATACATGCTGTGTTTCAAAGTATCAGTTTATTTACATTAGCAAAATCCTTTGAACATGATTTTAAACACTGTAAAACAATGTTTTTGAATGTCAGTGCAAACTGAATTAAAAATATTTTAATTATGCAGTATGTTTTATCAAGCAAATATGGCAATTAATGGAGTAGATTAAATAAGTGCAAGATATAGTGGTTGCTACAGACAGGTAGATGTGGTGAAGATACAGACTCTTCAGAGATGCTATGGAATTTAAGAAAGGACTGTGAAGTGTTAGCAGCAGGCATCTTTTGTTCTCAAAGGATCATGAGTTTGCACCTCTATTGGCCTGATTCAAGCAGTGTATTCTGTGGCTATGCAATCCAATTTGGGAGTGGCAGTTTTTTCTACATTCTGAGCACAGTAAGCAGATGTCAGTCTGGTATCACAAGCACAGATCTTCCTGAGGGCTCGGTTATCCTCTGCTCTTCTTGCCAAGGTGATTTCATATATAGCAAGAACTTCCTTTACTTCCCATTCCCAGGCATACTTGTCTGAGGTAAGATAATACCAGGTGTCCATGCTGATGGAGAGAATGCTGAGGTCACTCTTGCATATGTCCTTGTAGAGCAATTTGGGTCACCCTTTCAGCCTCTTCCAGACTCCAGGAGGTCTTTCAGTATTCCGGCCAATTGTCATGTGTGAGACATGACCCAACCAGCACATACGTCTCTGTTTCAGGAGACTGAACACAGAGGTGATGCCAATCCTCTCAAGCACTGTGCAGTTGGGGATCTTGTACTATCATGAGATATGAGTATGTGCTTAAGGCAGCGCATATGGAATACATCGAGACGCTGCTCCTGTTTTGAGGGCAGAGTTTCACTGGCATACAATTACAGGCTGTGCAGACCTGCACCTTGGTGTGCACAGTGAGCTTATCACTAGCCCAGGCTCTCTGTCAGCCTGAAACACATTGTGCAGCTCTTCCAATGCGCTTGTTGATCTCGCTATCAAAGGAAAAGCTGTCAAGAGATTGTACAGCTTAGGTGCATGAACTCATGGACATCCTCCAGCTCACAGTCACTCACCCTGACTGAAGGCTCATCGCCCACATTTTGGCCCATCACCTGGGTCTTCTTTAAACTGATTATAAGGCCAAATTCCATACATGCATCTGCAATGCGAGTCACAAGTGGCTGAAGTTCTTGACAAGTGTGAACCACAATATCTTGGCAAGGAGAGCACAGGAACTCCCCTGGATACTTCCCAAGCACCATGGTCTTTGACCAAAGCCTCAACAGTTTGAAGAGGTTGCCATCCATTCTGCTTCAGAGAAAATGATACCCTCTGTGGCAGTTCCAAAAGCAAATTTCAACAGAAAATATCAAAAGGTTCAGAGGATGTGAATCTGTTGTACTTGATGGCCCCCTTTTATGCCTTCATGGAAGGCCCTGATAATACTAAGCAATGTTGAAGGACAGCTGGTCTTTGCCAGAATTGCAAACAGACCTTTACTACTGAAGAAGTCGAATGCCTTGGTCATATCAATGAAGGCAATATACAGAGGTTTTGTTCTGCTCTCTGTACTTTTCTTGTAATTGCCTAACAAAAAATCAAGTCTACAGTAGACCATTCAAGCTCTGAACCCACACTGCAAGAACATGGAGCCTCTTCAGGACAACACATGCACACACCTTCCCCACAATACAGATAAGGGAGATGCCACAATAGTTGTTACAATCACTTTTGCCACCCTTATTCTTATAGATAACTACATTAGCATCCTTCATGTCTTGTGGTACACTACCTTCTCTCCAGCATTGGCAACATATTGTATGCAGCTCCAAGATTAGGTTACCATTGGCATATTTAAGGATTTCTCCATATACAAATTGCCATACCTTTCCTAGATTCAACAACTGCACTAACACAAATCTGCATGGTCTATGACCACAAAGACATACAGCATCACGTAGGGCTGGCCCTGTGGCCATGCTGAATACTAGTGAGGCATTACCAATGGACAGCCATATTATAATTAGCCGTGTGCTCTCTCAACAGAACTGCCACCAAGAGGCCATCTACACAGCACAGCAACTCTAGAAATTGCCTTGCAGCGTAGCTCATAATAGTCGTCCCCACCACAGTGTGATACTGAACATGGCCAAAAGACCGTAATCAACCACCTGACACTAGTGAGATGAGGGGGCAGTAGAACACCAGAGATTACTGAGATCACAACTGCATTAATGGCACTAACGACAGTACATGTTGGGGGGGCGCACTACATACCAGGGATTATTGCGATCACAAGTGCCATTATGGCACCAACAATACTATGGAGATTGGGAATGGGGGGAATATGCTAGTCGCCAAGACTTGATAGACAAGTATCGTAACAGCATTTCTACTACTATAGAGGCGAGGGGAAAATGGGAGGACAAACAGGTTAGGGACTGTGATATGTGCATGCTCATGTTGTGCATACTTGTGTGCATGTGTGTGCGCGCATGCCCGAGTGCGACTGTGAGAGAATGCCACTGCCTACATGAGCAGCTGTTTACTACCACAACATGCACATCAGCAATAATCTGCATTTCATAGTAGTAAATGAGATTCGGAGACATACCAATGAACCGATAATGAGGTCTTACCTCTTTGTGGCCGACATGTCCCGGAATCTCAAATGGGAATGTTTAGCATGAACATGCCCTTTAAATTAAGCCCCGAGTATGTTTTTGATTGCAGAACAAAGAATACGAGTATGAAGGAAAACCTTCTCTTCATTTTATGTAAAACACTGCATACAATGTTTTTTTTTAGATAAATACTATGTATATAGTGTAAATATAGCTTTATACTGTAAAATACATTTAAAAGACCCCCTACTCTTTTCAATATGTGCAGTACCATCCCTCTGAGCTACCACCAGCTGAGGGAGATGAGACCTCACCTTAATGCCTCATCTAAGATGACACACTCAGGAGTGCAGCATGCCCTTATGCTGAAATGCAGAGTCAACAGTGGAAAAAAATAAAAAACATGAATCAAAGCATCTGATGTGGTTGTAGATGCCAGAGACTTCTGATATTCCAGCAACAATGGAGTAGACAGAAATTCTCAGAGACAATTGACATTCAGAAAAAGAGGACAGAAATGATCACTGCTTGCTTGACATTTAGCATATTATGGCACACTTTTGTGCAGGTAATTAGACAGTTAGTGTCACCTGTGTTAAAAAAAAAAACATGATCCCCCATCAATCACAAGGTTTCATACTTTTCTTGCAGTGCAACAGCAACCAAACTTCTCCAGCGCCAGGGTAAAAGAGACACCCCAAGGATCTTAAATAACCAACGTGAAACAAAACAAAACTAAGCTGACATTTTTGTAGGGTCCTGAAGAATTGCAGTTCTTCCAGAAAAAAACAGGACTATGAGACTTCACAGAAACGTGAAAATACCCACTCAGTGTACTTTTTCACATGCTTCATCTCTGCCCTTCAGCGTGTATTTTATTTTCTACAATACAAATTCTAACTTTTAGCATTTACTACTGCATGTATTAATTTTATATTCAACAATCCATGTATCTGCATAGTCCATAACACATACGTATATTAGACGTGCATGCAATATCTGTCTCCTAATAAGCTAATTTTGTCTCTCTGCAGCACAGAGCTCTCCATGTACGGAAAATGGAGTCAGTTACATTCTTAACATTATACGATTAGATAAAATGTATTTAACTGTATAAAATGTATTTATATAACACATAAAAACAGAGAAAAGTAAAATGCAAATGGTTAACTGGAACACCTTCAAAACAGATTTAAATCAGGTATGTGACAATTACCAAAAGTACTACAATGTAATTTTGTATACCAAATGAAACATCCACCCTTGAAAAATTAATTTAAACAATCTACTTCTTAGAATTCATCTGAATAACACAGTTTTGCTATGAACAAATCATGCAGATAACTAATTTTGTATGTTGAAAGGGGATACCTTTTTCTAGCTTTACAGTATTGCTGGTGTAAGGCTTAGCTTTTAACATACAGACCTTTATTAACTGGCAGCAACATTTTAAAAACTGAGCAGTGGTACCTTACCATTTAACAGACTATTTCTTTTTTTTGCATCACAGCAATGCCAAATTTCAAAAACAATAAAGAAGTGCAGCATTGTTGTGTTATCCGCTTCATTAAGCATATGGAAAAAAGATTGTACCTTAACCTTCTGTTGCAATGCCATCTGAGTGGTTGTACTGGATCGCCACCGTTCCTTCTCTGAAATAAAGAAAACAACAGTCACATCTGGTATGAAACACAAAGCTGTGATCATAAATTCTTGCCGGAGAATGAGCTATGCCTTTTTTTCTTTTTGTTCCCAGCAAGCATGGGGGTGGGAAGACATGTTCTCTCTATATTTTTGGTTAAGAAAACTTCAATTAGATGCCATATATCTTCAGCCCAGTTCCCTGGTTGTCACAGCCCTACTACCACAACTCCCTCCATGTGGTAAATGTTTCTACATATTTTTTTTGCACGTAGGAGTGCTGTACAAAAAAAAAAACATTGTTTTATGAAGCATGTGTACAGAGAAAAAAAAAAAAAAACTTTTACTATGTTTACTACCTAACATGCTGGCAAGATTACAGATAAATTACTAAATAGGGGGGAAAAAAGAGATGACCACCCGGGATATCGTACAGCACAAAATTAAATGATTACAGGAATTCACAGTTTGTTACTGTTGTACATCCAGTGTGCTGGCAGGAATACAGGCAGAAGAAAGCCCTCCCCTACCATAAACTGGAACCTTTGTTGCCCAACAGCTTTAACTTCTTCAGTAAGAGGAATTATGCAGGGGAGTGACTGGGCAAAAAAATATTTTATATTTTGGTAAAAGGAGTTGACTGCCTGAGTGGAGTACTAGACAGAAAAGCTATATAATTTTACAAGTAGCTCAGCAATCTGTACAGTGCTACAAAAAAAGAAGTTATGTCTTACCATAACATTCTATCTGTGTTGTTCCATCTTCTTTCATTCATCACTGATGGGTTCAGTTCCAAGCCCTCAGAACTGAGTCGGCCTCTTTACCAAGCTTGATCAGCCAAAAACTCTCGAGCTAAGCCTCTACCCAGAATACTCTTCTCCGTTACCTCAGATCGAGTTTGTTAGAGATAGAAAAGTAAAGCAGAGGCCACGTCTGCGCAAATACCCTAGGACACGACTTGGACTCAAAGCATCCCCCAGGAGTCTTTGGAGGGGGAAGGAGGGTGGGAAGTGATGAATGAAAGATGTATAACACAGATGGACTATTATGGTAAGACATAACTTCTTTATCTGATGTTGTTAATCTTCTTTCCATTCATCACTGATGGGACAGAATCCCAAGCTACCTTGAGGTCCGTGGGCGGCCCTTATGGAAGAACATTCCCGAGTACCACTGAGCCAAAGGCAGCTCTCCCTCTGGAGGCCAAGTCCAATTTGTAATGACTGATAAAGGTATGAGACTTAGCCCAAGTGGTTGCTGCGCAAATGTCATCCATGGAAACCCTGGAATGGAAAGCTACAGATACTGCCATAGATCTAGTGGAGTGAACTTTAACTTTTGGCATAGGTTCTTTTGCGAGGGAATAGATAAAACATATGCAGTCTCTTAGGCATTTTGATAATGTAACCTTGGAAACTGCATTTCCCATTCTAGGCCCAGAAAAGGACATGAAAAGCTGTTCAGACTTGCGGAAAGGTTTGGTCCTGTCTAGGTAAAATCTCAGTTGCCTATGTACATCCAAGGAATGTAAACAGTATTCTCTTTTATTGGAAACATTTGGAAAAACACTGGAAGATCAATGGTCTGGTTAATGGAAAATTCAGAAACAACTTTAGTAAGGAAGCGTGGGTTCATCTGGAGTGATACTCTGTCTTTATGGAAGACCAGATAGGGCTTCTTGACGTACAATGCCTGTAGCTCCTGGATCCATTTGGCTGATGTGATGGCTACTAGGAACAAGGACTTCCAGGACAAAAACTTTAGGTCACACTGTGCGGCGGGTTCAAAGGGTTTTTGAGTCAAAAACTGGAGGACTAATGTGAGGTTCCATAGTTCTACAGGCTGTCTGATAGGAGACCTGATATGACAGGTTCCCTTGAGAAAGGCTTTGCATAGTAAAAAAGATGAGAGGGGTGCCATCTATACCAATGTGGAAGTTGTACTCGTATGGTACTGGCAGAGGCTCCATTATCAAAAAACTCAGCCAACTATTGCAGCACCGCAGTCACTGAAGCTAAATATGGTCTAGCATGTTATCCTTAGACCAGATGGAGAATCTTTTCCATTTATCCTGATGTAGTCTTTTGGTGGATGGTTTATGAGAAGCCAAAATGATGTCCTGAACAGGTGAGGTGAGATTGGCTTGCCTGGCAACTAACGGAAATGGAGAAACCAAGCTGTTAGCTTGAGGTGGCTCAACCCTTGGGAGTGAGTAATCGGATCTGGAAGAGGGTCCAGAATCCATGGCGGGTATACTAGATGAGGCCAAAAGAAGGGGAAACCAAACTTAAGGTCAGAACAGGGCTATGAGGATCACCTTGTATCTCAACTGAAGAGCTTTCTTTAGGAATTGTGGAATGAGGGGAATGGGAGGATAAGCGTAAAGAAGTCCCATGGGCCAATCATGGATCAGGGCATCCCTCAGGGACTCCCCCTTCAGAGGAAACAGGTCAAAATAGCTGCTGCACTTGTTCAATGGGGAAGTGAAAAGATTGCAGCAAGGCTGGCCCCAGTGGCTGAAGATTTCTGTTGCCACCTCAGGGTTGAGGGACCACTCGTGAGGCAACAGGATGCATCTGCTCAGTTTGTCTACAATTACGTTGGAGCTCCCAGAGATATGCGTTGCCATCAGAAAGTGGTTGGAAGCTATCGCCCACTGCCAATTTCTCATGGCCTCTCGACACAGGGGGTAGGGACTTGGTTCCTCCTTGCTTGTTGATATACCAGACTACTAACATATTGTCTGACTGAATTGCAATTGTCCCAGAAGGGAGAACCAAATGAAAGGCTTGCAACGCTAACAGCACTGCTCTCAGTTCCAGAACGTTGACAAGCAGGTGGACCATGCATCTTGATAAGCAGGTGGACCATGCATCTTGGATTGTCTTCCCCTGGTAATGCCCCCCTCCCCCCACCCGATTAGAGAAGCATCCGTGGTCACAATGGCCTTGGACTGAGGGAACTGAAATGGGCAACTCCAAAGTTCCATGTCTGACCTCATCCACCAACGGAGGTCCTGTTTGCAGAAGCTGGTTATTTGAATCTGGTAACTGAGGGGGGGTGATAGTTTGGGAACCACTGAAAGAAGGAGCCATTGTAAGATCCACATGTGTAGCTTCGCTAGGGGCTCTAGTGGGATTGAAGCTGCCATAGATCCTAGGGCCTGCAGAACTTCTCTTGCTGAAACTTTTGTTTGACTGAGTATCACTCGGAGTTGGAGCCTCAATCGCTGGAGTCTGTGATCTGGGAGTGACACCAGACAGGACCGGGAATTGAACACTGCTCCAATAAATTCTATTTGTTGTGTAGGAGTAAGGTTTGATTTCTCCCATGTATTGTTATTCTTAACAGTTTTGCCAGAGAGAGGGTATAATGCAGTGCTGTTACCAGAAGACGCTCAGTGGGGGGCAGTGAGGAGCCAGTCGTCCAAATATGGAAACACTCAATCCTTGTAGTCTCAAATGAGCTGTGACCACTGCCATGCACTTCGTGAACACTTTGGGGGCTGCAGAGAGACCGAACAGCAGGGCACAGAATTGATAATGACCCTAGCCAGAAGCGAAGCAGACTCCTGGAGCGTTTGTCCATTTTGATGTGGTAATACGAATCACAGAGATCTATCGAGCACATCCAATCGCCTTCCTTTAAAAAAGGGAGAATGGACTGAACAGTGACCATCCAGAACTTGATTTGGGTGACGGACTTGTTTAAGCTGCTGAGATCCAAAATGGGTCTCTATCCCCTGTCTTTTTTGGCACCAAAAAGAATCTTGAGTAGAATCCGGATCTGCATTGGTCTGGTGGGACTGGCTGGATGAGACTGAGGACGGTTTTATGATCTCTGAAGCTGCCTCTTCCCTTTGACTGGGTGGAATGTCGGGATGTTTTTCTGGAAGATTTCGTTGACAAGAAAGGGGGATGGTGTAACCTCTGGTGATTATACACTGCACCCAACGATTGGTGGCAATGGACTGCCAGGCAGCTTGGTACAGAGAAAAACAACCCCTGACTGCTTCCAGAGGTAAGCAATCGGGCTGCTCCTCAGTAGCGCTGATAAGGCTGTCCAGAGGAAGAGTCTCTGAAGATTTGGTTACAAGGACCCGCTCTGCCTCTGTAGGGATGTCTTTCGGAATTGTTACCCCCTCTGCCTCTGGGGGTATCACTGCCACATGTGGCATGGAAAGGGCCCTGAGATTTCTTGTGCCACATTTTCCCACTGCTCTGATTCCTGGAGAAGGTATGCTAAGGATTGGAAAATCGTAGGCCTACGGCAGACAGGGTCTTTTCCATCTTGCTCGCATCTAGCAAGTGTGTCCTTAACCTTGGAGCCAAAAAGGGACAATACTTCGATGGGAGCATTCAAAAATGAAGACTTGAAGGGGTCCAGGTCGTCACAAATGCGCATCTAGGCATGATGCCTCATAACAATACCAGAACCCGCTGCTCTAGCCGCATGTGACAGCAACATCATGGACGAGTTGGATATAGATTCCAGGGTTGCAAGCTGCAAGGCCACTTTGTCTCTGACCTTGTCAGACAGCTGTCCTGAGAGTGTCCCAGAGACTTCAGAGACCAGGTCCCTCTGGAGCCTCATAAAATGTGCCAAATAATTCAGGGACCTGATAGCAAAGGTCCCAGATACAAAAACTCACTTCCCAAGTCTGTCCACTGCCCGGGACCCCCTGTTGGGTGGGTAGACAGTGGAACTTTCCTCAGTCAAGTCCTTTTTCATGGCCGCCGCCACCACTATAGCATCTACTGGTAACCCTCTGAACCAATGCAGGTTCTCCTCGGGATGGGAAAGAATTTTGTCAGGTCTCTGTGGGATCACCTCAATTGAGTCAGGGTTCTTCCAAGCAAGCTGCACAACAAGCTCGTCGGCAGGCGGGGTCACCCAAGTGGTAGTAGGCTGGGTGCAAAAAAGCTTGCAGGAACATGGACTCCTCAGACGAAGGGGTGGAGGGCTTCCAGTCACCTCTATGTTTTAGCATTTCCAGGATCTCTTCGAAGGAGACATCATCAAGAGGTGACCGTGGGGACCCTTCACCATCATCATAATCAGTGTCTTCCGTCAAGGACTACTCAAGTAAGTCCATGTGCTTCCTATTGCACGTTCTCTTTTAAGAGTCCTCCTCAGTGAGGTTTTCTGATGAGGACTTGGAAGAGCAGGTACCCTGAACAAGGGTGTCCTATGGGTTCTCTACCCGGTGCACTGGGGGGGGGGTGGTCTATAGCAGCTGTAGCTCAGGGGGTGAAAACTGGGGTTCCAATGTCAAAGGAGTGCCTTCCAGAAGAGAGAGCCCTCTCCACCACGCTGAAAGCAAGTCTGCCCAAAGGGGTATGGGAGCCTGGAACAGAGGAGGACAACCTCGGGTCGGGGGTCAAACACCGCTCCGACAAACCCGCCCCCATGGATGGAGCCTCAAGCAGGATCGGTGCAGACAAGGGTATCGCCACCAAGGATGGAACAGAGGACAAGCACGGCTCCAAGTCCCGGGCCAAAGCACCCGCCCCCAATCCCCAGACTGAGGAAGGACCAGTTCCGTAGGAACCGAAGACCAAAGGGACGGGCCCGGAGCCTGAGTAGGACCCACTATAGGCACTGAGGCGATAGGTTCCGAGTAGGATGTCAGAGTAGTAAGCTTTGGAACAGAGATGGTCGAAGGACTTAAGAGAGTGTGTGGAGAAACCCACCCAAGTCCTGCAGGTGGATGGGTCTTAGCAAGTGTGGGTATCCCCCTGGCTGCCAACAGCTGGTCCACAAGATGCACCATGTCATGTTCAGACAGGCTCCTGGTGCATTTAATGGATACTACGGATGGAGAATCAGGTCGGTCAATGAACGGGCTATACATCTGGCCCAGAAACGGATCTACGGAAGGGGAGTATTGGGTCCATGGTGTGAGATCTGCCGGTACCAAAGTCTCTAGTTTTGAGACAGAGAGTAATGGGGTCAAATCCAACTTGGTCGGAAAAATGTTCAGTGTTGAAGTGGCACTCGGAGCCGAAACGGTCGGTTCCAAACTCATAGTTGACGAAGGTATCAAAAGGTGTTGCCCTAAGCCATTGTGGCCAAAGGTGCTGAGTTCATAATAGGAGTAGTGAAGGTCTCTTATCGGTGCAAGAGGTTTGGCACCAGTATCATAGGTTTCGAGCCGCACGGAGCCATAGAGGCAGATTTATGCTCCAAGTACAACTTTGGGACCTTTGATTTCGTAGGCTTACCCCGATCACCTGATGGTGAGGAGGAACCAAGTGGGACCTCTTTTTGTCTTTTGCAGGAGGGGTTGAGACCTCCATCACAGAAATGGCCTCTGAAAAGGGAGGCAAGTAACTCTTTCAGTATCAGTTTATTTTTGTGCTTATTAAGAGTGCGTTGACTGAACCTCTGACAAATGTCACAAGGAGATTGCACCGAAAGGTGGGGTACCCCCAAACAGTATACACAATCATTATGCGAATGACTATTAGGTAACTTGCCATTACAAGAAGCACAATGCTTAAAACCTGAAGTACCTTTCTTATCAGACATCTTGATAGAGGGCATCACAGGCAGCAGTATAACGAGTTAGAACTAATAAGTCAAACACAGTTCACAACAAAAAACACACAGTAGTATCACTAAAGTGATATGTATAAGCAAAAACAGCAACACTTTACTGAAAGAAACACTACCAGCTAGATGAGAAGGAAAATACCAGCTATGGTATTGAAGGAATGCCACAAGGGTAAAGGAGGAAGGGCCGTATCAACAATGGTACTTGAAAGTTTACCAGCGGTAACAACAGGTAGAGCAGGGAAGAAGAATAAGGTCTCGCAGAAGAAAACACACTAGAAATACCAATTGTTCAGTAAAAAGGTAAGATATCAAGAGTTTTCCACACAAAATATCAAATAAAATTCCACTTAGCTGAGAGTTCGGCTGAAACGGCTACTCGTTAAACGAGATCTGAAGTAACAGGGAGAAGGGCATTCTGGGTAGAAGCTTAGCTCAAGAGTTTTTGCCTGGCGCAAGCTTGGTAAAGAGGCCAACTCTGTTAGAAGGGCTCGGAACCAAATCCATTAGTGATGGATGGGAAGAAGATTAACGACATCATATCTATTTTTATGTTTCTCTGTACAGGGATAAAGACAACAAACCTATAAAAACCTTCAGGAGTTAATGAGGATACAGTCCATGTCTACATACTTCATGATCCCATGTATCAAGTCTTTCAGTGAATTATCAGTGTTTTACCTTAGTACTGTATTAATAAAGTTTAGAAGTGTATACTTCATTTAGAGCTTGTACTTGTATAAACAAGGTAAATTAAAATCAGTTCTAAGATAAACATCAACATCTACAGAAATATGCTGTGGAAGCCATGTCATATGTCAAATGGGCAAATTTCAAGGGGCAAAAAACTTATAGAAGTTAGAAGAATGAGGGAACCATAACAGCATTAAATGGGGTTACAAAAAGAAAAATAAAGAAATCTCTTTTGGTGTAGAATAAAATTTACTCAAACTATAATTTAAAAAAATATATATTTTGTTTCCTACTGCTTCATCCTGTGGCACCTTACCCCAGTGCCCCATATCCATCATTGGGTCTACCAGTCTTCTCCACACCCCTGGACATTCTCCATATGGGTTGGGATCTGTAAGGAGCATATTGGCCATCCTGGGGGGTCCAAAAGTCACAGTATCTGCAAGAGGGATTGTATTTATGTCTTAAACCATCCCCCACCCCCGTTCCCTGCAGTCTCTTTGGTTTTGTCCAGAGCACAGGGGTACAATGGAAAGTGCCAATGTATCGGCTCCATCGCTGTGACAGCTCAGTCAATGTACCCACCCTAGTCCCTCCTAAGCTACACTCCCCTCAATTCTCCATCCTCCACCAAGGATCATTCAGCGTATACCCTCAATCCCACAGTTCCCCCGAGATGGTAACCTCATGCCAGTCACCACAGCCAATAAGCAAACACAGGTTGGCTGGTTTGTACTCGGGGCTTTATCCCACTACACCACTGGAACAGCGCCATTACACATTAAATGCATTTTGAAGGATCAAAAGATAAATCAAACATAAAAAGGCTTTTCTTCATAAATTTAGAATAGCTTGGTTCAAGACACAAAAAGTACATGGAAGCCAACTGTGTATAAGGGTATTCTAATGAAAAGAAACAAGATTTGAAACAAGTATTAGCTTACACCTTAAATGAATACTGAACTGCTAAACAAGTATTCAAAACAGAATTTGTAAATTATATGTTAATCAATTTTTTTTTTTAATACAGAGTGCCAGCTCTGTGGAATAGTGGGATAAAGCCTTGACTACAGAGAAGGCAAACAGGCTTTGATTAGCAGTTCATGTGTTTGTAGGAGATGACCAGGGCAGGATAGGAGTGAGTAACCACTGTCTCACTCATCCTCGATGAAGGGAAGCATCACTGGTTCACCACATGGGTGACACCTAGTGGGGCACAAGCTGTTCACTTAGTGGACTTCAAAACTGGCCAAGCACATTTACACTCTGCAGTCAAGTAGAAATTGAAGGCACACTTCTTCACAGGCAGATTGCAGGCTTGGATGAACATCATTAGTAGTAGCAAGAGGAGAGGAGAGAGTAGGACACCCCCCCCCCCGAAAGTACAGTTGTGTACACTTACCATAAATGTAGATGTTAGAGTGTATTCATTGTTGCAGTCATTACATTTAGGTAATCTTCTGGCAGGTTGTCCTCAGTCGGACTGATTAACAAAGTCTTGGGTGCTGCGTTGGTTGCTGTCCCTTCTTCCATGACGTCAGATCGTCAGGGGTATAAAAGCAGGCAGCCGACGCCATTACATCAGTTTTTCTTGCCCCAGATGTCAGGTGCCCCCCAAATGGGGAGCAAAATATATAAAGTAAAACAAACACAAAAATACACCATCAAACAAAAGCAAATACACCAAAAAGGCTTTAAGCATAGTAAAAGAAAGTAGAGGTATAGTAAGAGAAAAACAGGGGGCTGGAGGGAGGGTAACCAGGATTGCAACAGTGAATACACTCGAACATCTACATTTATGTTAAGTGTACACAACTGTACTATGTTCTTCGTGTTTCACTGTTGCAGTCATTACATTTGGGTAGATTCCCAAAGCTATGGTTGGGAGGATAGATTTATACAGCATTAGAACCAGCTATAAGGCCCTGCAAAACAGCAGTGGCAAAGCCAGCTCTGGATTTAGAGAAAACTGGTAAGTGATAATGTTTGGTGATTCCATGGTGCTTATAGCAGAAATTAATACAATGGCTTATCCATTTAGAAATGGTTTGTTTTGAAATAGCCTTCCCCTCTGCCCCTGCAGCAAATGCTACCAGCAGTTCAGATTTTCTTCGAGATTTAGTCCTGTCCAATTAGAATCTAAGTTGTCTGTGTACATCCAATGAATGCAGAATCTGCTCCCTCTTGTTCTGTGGATTGGGAAAGAAAGTTGGCAAATGAATGGACTGATTAAGAGCCACACTGGATACCACCTTGGGCATGAAGGATGGATTGGTCCTGAATGACACCCTGTCCGCATGAAAGATGATGAAAGGCTCCGCTGCCATAAGGGCCTGTAATTCAGATATCCTTCTAGCTGAAGTGATTGCTAAAAGGAAGGCTGTTTTCCAGGAAAAAGATTTTAAGTCTGCAGTAGCAGCTGGCTCGAAAGGAGGTACAGTGAGTTTCTCCAATAAAAAAGTTAAAGGTCCCAGGCAGGGGTTGGAGCTCCTCTGTGTAGTCTCAAGTTTTGGCCCCTCTGAGATACTGTTTTAGCAGAGGATGAGAGAAGAGGGGGGGGGGTTCTGTGTTGTAATGAGCTGAAATGGTTGAGGCATGGATTTTTATGGAGGAGAAAGACAGGCCCTTGTGAAGCATCTCAGTTAAGTATTGCAAAATCTGAAGTAAATTGGGGGCTGCTGTGCTCATCCCTTGAGATTGATTCCAGGCACAGAATATTTTCCATTTGTCAGCATAAGATTTTCTAGTACTAGGTCTTCTCGCCTCCAAAATGACATCCATCACAGGTTTGCTGAGGGATGCTAAGGAAGAATTTAAATGATTAGCCAAGCTGCAAGATTCAATGTTTGGAGCTGATGGTGCAGAATTTGGCTCTACTGCTGAGACAGTAAGAAAGGTGTCTGAGGCAGGTGCCATGGAGAAATTTGTGACACACTGCGCAGGAGTGCTTACCAGTGTTGGCATGACCAGTCTGGAGCAATCAAAATCATTTTTGGTTTGTCCTGTTTGACTTTTAGTAGAACTTTGAAGAGCATAGGGGGAAAAGGCATAGACTGATAGGTTTTTCCAGCTGAAGGACAGAGCATCCACTTTCCAGGCTTTTTTGTGAGGGGTTCTTGTGCAAAATTTGTCCAACTGGTAGTTCTGGGGTAAGGAAAAAAGATCTATGTCTGGGATACCCATTTGCATGTCAACATGCAGAAAAACAGTGGTTCCAGTTTCCATTCGTGTGGGTCCATGAGATTTCTGTTTAGTTTGTTCTGCCAGTATATTCAGCTTTCCTGGCAGGAATTGAGCTTGTAGTTGTACTTGCTAGCTCAAGGCCGTGTTCCACAATGCCATGGCTAGTCTGCAAAGGGGGTAGGAATGCGTACCCCCCTGCTTGTTTATGTACCATATAACCGTGGTGTTGTCCGTCTTTACCATTAGTTGTCCTGGATGAAGGTAGTCCTTGAAGGCTGTCAGAGCATTCTGTACAGCTAGCATTTCTTTTTGATTGATGCGAAGGTGCATTTGATTTGGGCTCCATTTGCCCTGTATGCACTTCCCTTTCAGATGAGCCCCCCATGCATATTCTGATGCGTCTGTAGTTAGGGTTTGGGCGGCAGGGGGTGGTGTGAATGGCAGTCCCTGATTTGGTGGCAGGCCTCTGCCCACCATAGGAACGCTGGGCACAAAGGTATGATAGGAATCATGTTTCCAGGCTGTGACAATGTTGACTCTATAAACTTTTTAAGTACCACTGAAGTTTCCTCATATGCAGTCTTGCATATGGAATTAGAAGCATGCAGGAGGCCACGAATCCAAAGGCTTGCAGTATTAGTCTTGCAGATAGCAGGTTTTTTGTGGCCACCTGTTTGAAGTAAGTTACCAAATGAATTTGCTTTTCTGGTGTAAGGAAAGCCATCTGGGCAGTTGTATTCAAGCTTGCACCCATGAATGTAATTTTTTGAGAAGGTACCAGTTGTGATTTCTTTTCATTTATGGTGTACCCTAGACAAGTTAAAACCCTTTTTACAAACGCCAGATGTTTTAGAAGAGTGGCCTTTATTTCTGCCCGAATTAGACAATCGTCCAGGTATGGATATATTTTAATATTTTTTTGCCTGCAAAATGCAATTACTGGAGCCAGGCACTTTGTGAATACCCTAGGCGCAGTGCAGAGAACTGATAATGCAAGTAGCCTGCTTTGAAGCGTAGGTATCTTCTGCAAGATTCCCTGATTGGGATATGCAGGTAAGCCTCTTTTAAACATAGACCTGCCAACCAGGCATCCTTGCCTAGCATAGGAAGTAACTGGTGAAGAGTCAGCATCTTGAATTTTGGAATGTTAAATATCAAAAACATATACCTAAACAAGTCACTAGTGGGAGTAGTTGTGTTTAATTTTATAAAATTTGAATGTTTATTTTATATTTAACATACCATTATATACATATTTTTTGTATTAAATATTTGTGGTTGTAGTAATTTTAATTGTCACACTTTTGATTATACATTACATACACCAATACATTTAAAATCTACATCTTACAACGAAATACAAACTAAAATATTATTTAATTGAACCTTTTATTTTATTGGAGGAGAATTAGCTGCCACCCTATAAAATAAGGGGATGAATTGAAAGCTACAACTATCTGACGAAGTTGATGACGAAAACGAGAATACAGAGAACATTAATACACATTTTCTGCTTGGCACTGTGATTAGTGCGTGTTTTTAGCTTTGTACTGGTTCCTGCTTTTATCATTAAAACATTGCTGCCTGTGGATTTGTGGTGCTTCTTTTTGATTTACCAGGTACTGATGTTCCCTTGGACAGAGTGACTGCAAGAGCAGAGGTGAGTGGCAGTACTCAGGGTGACAGTGAGGCATCACTGTAACAGGATACCAGACTTCCTGCGGAAAGGGAGCTGGGAAGGTTCACAAAGAGTTGAGATCGGCTCAGTTCTCAGACCCTACATTAAGAGGCTTGAGAGAGCTAGCGAAGGAGGCACCTGATTCTCAAGGAAAAGGAGAGTCTGTATACTGGAACAAAGGATTACTGTACAGACAGTGGACCCCTGAGTAAGGACTAGAGGGTGAAGTAATACAGCAGTTGGTAGTGCCTAGAGCCTACCATCTGGCACTTCTAGCCATAGCCCATATCATTCCTTTTGCAGGTCATATGGGCATAAAGCATACCAAGAGACGTATCATGCAGAACTTTTAATGGGTTGGGATTGCAAGGGATGTAACAGGGCAATGCAGGACCTATGAGCAATGCCAAAAAGTAGGCAAGGTAGGAGACAAGGTAAAGGCTCCTTTGATGCCCTTGCCTGTGATTGAGGAGCCATTTCAGAGATTATGGATATTGTGAGCCCACGGAGTACTCCAAGTTCCACAGGGAAAAGGTATATCCTGGTGGTACTAGATTATACTACTAAAACTGAGGTGGTGGCTCTGTCCCCCATCAAGGAAGAGAAGGTGGCAAATACTTTGTTAGAGATTTTCAGCAGGGTAGGTTTCCCGAGGGTATGTTTCTTTTTGACTGACAGAGGTACCAGTTTCATGTCAGACCTGCTGGCTTGTCAGAGTGAAGCACCTAAAGACCACCCCATACCATCCTCAGACTAATGGTCTTGTGGAAAGGTTACACTCTACACTAAAGACTATCCTACGAGCATTTGCAGGCCAGTTTAAGAGAGAGTGGGACAAATATTTGCCCCATCTGCTGTTTGCATACAGAGAGGTACCCCAGGAATTCACAGGTTTTTCACTCTGAATTGTTGTATGAGCATAGGGTGAGGGGGACCTTAGATTTGATTCATGATGAGCATGAGGGTGACTGTGAATCCTACAAGGAGTCTGTGGTGGCATATGTCCTAAAGGTTTAGGGAGTTCATTGGCTTGGCATAGGAGAACCTTGCAGGAGCCCAACAGCTAAAAAAGATCTGGTACGACAGGAATGCTCAAGTCTGAGTGTGCGCTGTGAGACAGCAAGTTATGGTTCTCATTCCTGTCAGACACAATAAGGTGCAGGCAGCTTGGGAAGGACCCTTCAAAGTAGTAAGGAAGGTCAGTGATGTTAACTACATAGTATAACTGCTAGGCAGGAAGCAGGGGCACAAACTGTACAATGTTAATATGATGAAACATTACTATGGTAGGGAGGGGGATCTAGGACTATATCAATCTAGCCAGCAAAATGCTACTAAGGTGGAGTCTAGAGTTGCAGGCATATAACATGACAGTGCAACACTGTAGTGCAGTCAGCAATGCCAATGAAGAGGGGTTCTCAAGACAGGGCATGAGTTAATATATTACCAGACAGGCCCATTTCTCTCAAGCAGTGTTTTTCAAGGATCACTTGAAAAACTAGCTCAAGTCTTCAAAGAGGGGAGAGGTGTGACATGTGAGGTTCTGCCAGGAGAAGTAGGACAGTATATGTGCAACATATACTAGTATAGCTAGCTGAAATTTTGTAAATAATTGTATGCCATTTGTATATCAAAATGATTTGTACAGATGCTTGTGCTGAAAATGTATCTGTGAGGTTTGCTTGTATTGAAAATGTATTAACAATGGGTTATGATGGACAGAAAAGAAATATACATGCATGATTAAATGTATGCATTGCAAATGTTGAAATAACTACATTGTAACAGAGTATACTGGATGTGAAGAGGTTAATCACAGTGCAGCTCTTTGAAAAATGTCCTGAAATTAAAATTACTGGGCCTAGGCCATAATGATATTATCTCACAGTTTGGAATGAAGACAGAAACACAATCTCTGTAATAAGTAGGGTTTTATTAGGTCCTGTAGGAAGCGTGGAAGTGCTTTATGGTTTTAGGACTTCCAGAAGCTGTAACAGATCTTAGGAAGCTGTGTGTGTGTGTGTGTGTGTGTGTGTGTGTGTGTGTGTGTGTGTGTGTGTGTATTATTAACACATATGTGCTAAATCTTAGCAGTTTCTAGCAATGAGGGCAGCATGGGAATAAGAGGTCAGATGACCAGATGTTAGTGATATTTTATAATTCATCACTAAAAATGAGGTTTTAATACTATGTGTGACTGAAGTCTCAAAGCACTCTTTTATGGAACCTGACAAGGAAGGACCCCTCACCTGCTTCATCTTGCCTTACCCTAGTAAGTGACCAGGGAATAGCAATTCTTTAGATCAGTCAGGAAAATATAGTGATATTAGTTAAGTATGTTTTTTTCTGTATCTGCGCAAATCTATTCATCTATGTTATTTTAATATTTCCTGTGGCGGAAACTCTGGTGTTTACTGTAAATAGATATTTAGTATTTTCATGTTCTATTATTATTTATTATTAAATATATTTAAACTTTTCATTGTGGCTGGTCCTTTAGAAAATATTTTAACCTTTCAGAGTACTCATATCTATTGGGTGACTCTGTGGGCACTCCTGCTGTAATGGTCAAAACACTACTATTTGTACTAATATTAATTTCACTCAGTATAATTGGGTACCCTTGTAAGAGCCTAAAAGTAGCTGGTTTGGGAGTGTCTAGTGGCAGTAACTACATTATAGTCTGGGCAGAAGGGGGATAAGCTAGTAAATCTGTATTTCCCAGGTGTGTGTGTGTGTGTGTGTGTGTGTGTCTGTGCATGCGTGCGTGTGTGTGTGTGTGAATCAAATCTCAGAGTGTGTGTGTCAGCTACTTGGAGCAGGGACACAGAGCACTGATCAGTAAGGGTGTTGGAGGACTTTGCTTTGGCACGCAGCCTAGCACTCAACTCTACAGCTATGCCAGTGGGGAGTCTTATTGGGGGCCTAGAGAGAGCGAGAGACAGGGAAACTCAGACCCCGGACTGAGCATGTTCCCTGTGTGTTCTTAAGGGAATTGTGCTTTATGCAGAAAGATGCATCTAGAAATAATGTGTGCATCTATTTTTGTTCCAAGTGAATGTCCCTCACCAGCGTCAGTGGTGAGGATTCAAGCTCCTTGATTACTGGCCCAGAGAGGGGACATCACACACCTTTTGAAGAAACTCTAAATAGAAGCAAACTTGTACTATACTCTTCTCATGGACATCTCTTATCACAAGTCAAAATGGCTGTAGCTGAGCCAGAGGTTCTGTCCTCTTTGAAGATTTGGCTGGCACAGGAGGAGGAGTAGGCAAGACTTCAAGATGAGGGCCTTCTTCAGGTAGTAAGAAGGTTTTTTCCTCTTTTGATAATTACTGGGTCTGGAAGAGAAAAGATAGCAGAGGTAAAGTCTCAGCAAAGGTAATGGCCTGCCATCTCGTATGAAGGTCACTGACCAAGTCATGAAAAGACTGTCAAGAGAGCTTTTCTTCCAGTTGTACCAGATCTTTTCTTTGTGGACAGCACTTTCAGCCACAGCATCTTGAAAGGTATATTCCTGAGCTGGACGTCCTTGCCAAAATAAATAAGGAGTTAAAAAGCCAACTGCATGAAAGATAATGGTGAAAGCTGTGGACAAATCACCAACAACTACTTCTCAATCGACACAAAATGACCGATCAGCTTTTCCACTTTTGATTAACTAATGAGGACTATAACTTAGAATGGTGAGGGCCTTAAGCACAAGTGTAGCAGACAAGTATGCTCACAGCCCTTCCAACTTTCCCCTTAATACTCAGACATTTCTGGGGAGAAGTGAAGGGTGCCCAAGAAAGTAAATCCTTGACTGCACCAGCTACAAGATTTCACCAAATGAAAAGTAATCTGGTGGGAAAGACTCACTTACTACACTTGTCCATCTTACAAGTAAAGGCTTTCTGGTCTAGATGGAGTTTGAGAGACAGAACTAAACCTGCCCTCAACTCCAGCAGCGAGTTCACACATCTTTTCCTAGGGGTGAGCATGGAACTAATGACGGCCAAGTGTCAGACAACAAAGAAGGAGCAAGTGAGATTGCTTTCAACAGAGTTCTGCAACAGACAGTGCTGGCATCATAATATAGGATCCAATATCTCAGCAGACAAACATCTGATTCACTGTCTAGGCCTCACACCATAATCTCTAGTGCAGAAAAGCCTGGTGCCTTCCTTTCACCAGGGAGGGGCCTAGGCAAGGGAAAGAAACCTTGGTCCTGAATACAACTAGTGACTGGGTGACTTAAGGAATCTCTCTTCCAGTATCATGCTGCTGACTTTCATATTATGACAAGCCAGCAAAGGGATGAGTGAATTCTGGCACCCCAGAATACAAACAGAAAGGCTGGGGGTACTCCCTCTCCAAGCACTATGTTGTCCACTAAAGCATAGGCTCAAGCCTTCATTTAAGACCATGCTTATTCCCTGCATGGCCTAGAAAGTTGTTCTGTTAAGAGCTACTGCCAGAAGAGGGAGGACCAGAGCTTACCCCCTTAATTTCTACTCGGTTAGCAATGCTCCCACAATCTCACTGGGCTGAGTGAAGAACCAACCCTGCAATCTCTTGGGATAAGCTCTCAGAAATGTGACAGACTCCTGAGAGCATCCAACTTTCTTCCTTCAGTGTCTTCAAATGTTGGGTTTAAAATACTGACGGCTGTAGCAGAGTGATATATTGAGCCTCCCTGACATGATGCAGGCAAAGCTAAAAAAACTTTTGAGTAATAACTTCAATATGACACGGCATGACTAACTTCTATGCATTAAATATGGGAACTTTTCAGACTTGCTTCAGTACTGAGGCCCAACATGCGAGACAAGCAGAAAATAACTAGTAAGCTCAAGGCTGAGACCTTCTTATGTAACCAACACTTAAATATGGCATTCATCAGATCTGTATGCATGTGCCTTAAACATGGGATCTGAGATCCAAGGCAATGTAAAGAGTGTGAACCCCATCACTGGCCCTTGTTTTCAATTATTAAGGAATTCCCAATATTATTCTAGCATGTCCAAAGGTCAGTTGTCAATCTCCTCTCCGGTCCAGCTGGTGAATCTGGGAATCTTGAGGCAATGTTATAACTGCCTCATGTACACAGACAACCCTCGCCTCCTCCCACATAACACAAATACTTGCGAGAGATGCAGCTATTTAGCCAAACTGGAGGCTGAGCTCTCTCAACTCAGGACTGGCAAGACCAGACAGGAGGAGAAGGCAACTACACACCACAAAACCAGCCTCACATAATGCTACCACACCACTGAATCAAACACAAAACACACACAAAGACATACTCAGAGGCTCTGAGTAAAAATTTACCTAAACAGCAGAGGCCTCCAAAGCAGACACCCAAACAACTGCTACCTCAAGACACCCCACAAGCAACACATAAATCACAAAATCAGTGTGCAAAGCAGTCATAGCCCTTAAGGCCAAATACAACACCAAACATACTTGTCATAGGTGACTCCATAGTCAGACACACTGACGTCCCACTCACCAGGTTGAACAAGGAGAGGGTCACAGTAAGCTGCCTATCGGGCGCTAGAATCCGCCACATAACACAAGCACTCGGGTCACTCCACGGCAAGTACAAACATGGCAGTCATTGTCCATGCTGGTGTGAACGACCTGAGACGTACCTCCCTGGACTACATGAAGAGAGACATAGAGGAGCTCTCTTCATATGTAGCCCAGGCAGGTATGACCCTGACCCTGAGCAGTATCCTTCCTTTACCAAGAATGATGCCACAATATAGAGACAAGATGATCAGCTTTAACAATTGGCTTAATGTCTGGTGTCATTCATAGGGGATCCAGTGTCTGTCTGCCTGGGATGACGTGCTTGACAAGCCACGCTGCCGCAAGGACGGCTTGCACCTGTCACCCTGGGATTCCGGATATTGGCTAAGGCTCTTGCCACCCCATAGTGCCTTTTTTAGGCAAGGCTCAAATTCTAAACCTACCACCCTAGAAAACAAAAATGGGAAGAAACTGAGGGTAATGCTGCTCAATACCAGAAGTCTAAATCTCAAAATGCACGCACTCGAGGCCCTTCTCAGTATGGAGAACATCGATGTCTGTGCTGTAACTGAAACCTGGTTCAAGACTCCTGAGAGCACCCTGGCACTATTAGGTTTTACCTCATATCATGCGTTCCGGCCTCAAAACCTGGACCACACCACAAAAGGAGGGGTTGTATCCATATTCATAAAGGATACCCACACCTCCAGGTCGGTGGCAACGCGAAGCTCGGAAACCATCCAGGTGCAACTAACCATAGGCAAAACTGCTCTACAAATTGTAGCATGCTACAGGCCACCTTCTCAAACTCAGGAACCCCACACAGCCTTCCTGAAGACACTAGAGGGTATAAATGTATCTCCAAACACCATCATATTGGGTGACTACAACTACCCGAATATAGACTGGGAACATTACTCAAGCCCTAACTTTCTAGCCCAACGGTTCCTGGAGTTCATAAATTCAAATGCCATGGAACAGCTAGTCACTGTTCCCACGAGAGGAGAAAATATACTAGATCTCATTATCACAAACATGGGGATAAAATGCTCCACACTGGAAGTATATCCCTCATTGGTGAGATCTGATCATAAACTAATCTCACTGGAAATCCACATCCGCCCCCACCCCAAACAAAAAAGACCACAGTGAAGAACTTCTCTAAAGCAAACTTCACACTACTCAAGACAGGTGTGGTATCCTTCAAGGCCCCTGAGCCAGTGGAAACCACAACCCAAGCTGCGGAAGCCCTTACAAATGCCTTCTATGAACACCTCCAGGACTGCATGGATCAGGCAATCCCAAATAAAACCAAGACTCTTTCCATAAAGGGCAAACGTCCAGTCTGGTGGACCCCAGTCATTAACAAACTTTACAATAAGAGGAGAAAGCTATTACATGATAGAACAAAATCCATAAAAGGGAAGTCACCCTGATCATTATTAATAAAAAATACAAGCACTCATAAAATCAACTAAGGCCAATTTTGAGAGAAAAATTGCCATGGATTCAAAGGACAAATCATAAGGCCTTTTCAGCTATGTTAGGAACCTGGGTGGAAACTCCCAGATATGCTCAGAATTAGTCCAAAATGATACAAAAATCACTGAACCCACAGACATTGCCAACATACTGGCAGACAGGTTCAGTGCAAACTTCAACCCCCTCTCACACCCTAAAGGAGAGATAACTATCCCAGCGGAGTGTAGCCTCCCAGACATCTCAAATGCGCAGGTGAAAGCTGCTCTCTCTAAAGCTAAAAACACAGCATCAATGGGACCGGATGGTGTCCCCGGCTGTGTGCTACACGAGCTAAATGAGGAATTAAACCCGCACATAAGGCAGCTGTTTAATCTCAGCCTTACCACAGGATACGTGCCCAAGGAGTGGCATACGGCAACTGTGGTCCCACTCCACAAAGGCGGTGCCTCTACAGACCCTGGTAATTACCACCCCATAAGCTTAACAAGTCTAGTCTGCAAAGCTATGGAGAGGATCATAATGGAGCTCATAAACAAAGATATAGGGGACTTGCAGACATTGGACCAGACCCAGTTTGGCTTCGTCAAGGGCAGATCATGCCTTTTGAACTTGGTCGACTTCTTTGAAACAGTCACCAAGGCCATTGATGAGGGAAAGGCAGTCCATACAGCCTACCTTGACCTTGCAAAGGCTTTCAACACAATACCCCACTCTGGTATTGTAGAAAAACTTACCAGCTTAAATGTAAACCCATATGTCACAAGATGGGTTGCAAACTGGCTTAAGGACAGAACCCACAGGGTTAGAGTTGCTGGCGCTATGTCAGACTCCAAGCCGGTCACAAGTGGTGTCCCACAGGGCTCGGTCCTTGGCCCCCTATTGTTCGGCATCTACTTCTCAGAAGTACAGGCCAACATGGGAGGACTTTGGCTGACAAAGTTTGCAGACTACTGCAAACTGGGCACCATAGTGGAAAGTGCATCGGACACGGATATCCTTCAGAAGGGACTCACGGAAACAGATAGCTGGTGCCAGAGCCATGGCCTGAAGTTAAACGCCAAAATACCCTTCGGGAAAAACAAGGTAACCCCAAGCTACCATATAGGTGGCAATCCACTAAGCACAGAAAAGGTTATCCGGGACCTGGGGACCCAGGTTGACAGTGGCCTTTCTTTTGATACTCGCGTTGCTAAAGTGGTTAGAAGGACCTTCTACATTGCCCACCTGATCATGAAGGGATTCACATCCAGATCTAGTGAGGTCATTGTTCCCCTGTACTCTTCACTTATCAGACCAATGATCGAGTACAATGCCCCATTCGGGATGTATCTCACCCGACATCTGCAGCAATTGGAGAGACCCCAAAAGCTCCTCACAAAAGGATAAAGGGACTCCAAAATCGGTCATATGCTGCCAGATTGAAGAAACTCCAGCTCTATTCAGTCGCATACCGTCTGCTCAGAGGTGACATGTGCCTGACATACAAGGCCATGTCCAACCCGGAATTAATGGACATGCTTCACCTCAAAAAATCCAAATCCACCAAAACCACTAGAGCAAGCGACTTAAACCTTAGCACGGATATAAATAGGACGTGCTGGAGGGATAGATTTATCACTCAGAGACTCCCTATGCTGTGGAATAAAATCCCGGTCCATGTGAGGCAGAGCACCTCGCTGGCTCTGTTCAAGAGAAATCTTGACCTGTGGATGGGAGATCGTAGGTTTACCCCGGGAATCATCTCTCTGTCACTGCTGGACAGAGGCACAACAAACTAATGGGCACAGTATTTTTTCATATAAGGGGTGTCGTAAGCCACAAAACTTTAGGCTAGGCTTATAAATGCCTTAGGGCAGATAGGTTCATAGGTTTATACTAGGCTATCACAGGACTCATCAAGGAAGATTTAATGACGTACCTTCCTACAGTAGCTAGATTTAGAGTTTGGTGAAAACACGATAGATGAGTGGATTACTCAACAGATCTAAACATGTAGGATATTCTTTCCTCATTTTCAGGTTTTCAGTCTAAATTTGTGGATGTGTGTAGCATGATAATTTCAAAATCATACCACTTATTCCTCCTGGTTACAGCTGGTACATGTAAAAATAAAATATTTTAGTGACTTGCATAAAACCTCTCTGAACTGCAGTGTTCTTTGCAAAATTGTATAACAAAAATGAACATATAAAATGTAACTAGACACACGTCATCAAAAATCACCTTTAATTAGCATTTAACATACTAAAAGAAATAGACATGAAATTACTGTAATTTAGTCTCTGTGAAGAGGGAGAATGGATATCTTTTTGTAAAAGTCGAAGAGTGGATGGAAAATTAACAGTAGCGGTAGCGTTGTTGCCTCACAGCAAGAGGTTCTCCCGTTCGATTTTCGGCTTGGGTTGGGAGTGCCTTCTGTGTGGAGTCTGCATGTCCTCCCCACGGTCGAGTGGGCATTCGAAAGACATGCGTTGAATGGGCATACCTTCGTTGAAGGTTGGGCTGGCAACTAGACACCATAAAAAAAAAAACTGCCAATCATTAGCGGACCGAAGTTCCGCTGTGGCGACCCCTAACAGGGAAAAGCCGAAAGACAACAACAACAGAAGTCTGAGAAAGTCACCCAAAACACATCCCAATTTACGTCCAATGTATACTGCAAACCAACTTATTCAAACATTTTTTTTTAAGTTACAATAGCCACCATCCCCTTCATGTTAAAAAGGACTTAGTGAGAGGATAAAAGATTAGGGGGGCCAGAATGTGTTCAGCTCAAGACAGTTTGAAGAGGGAATTAGGTCAACTAACACAAATGTTTACCAGAGGCTACCCGGAGGACTGGGTCTGTGAATTGGGTATGGACATCTTAAATGGATGGGGCAGTAGATACACCCCTTTGTTAGAGCAACCCCAGTCGGTCAAAAATCAATCTTCTTCTGTTATTAATAGTACTCATTCTTATTCCATGGTTACACACTATGGCTCCTTTGGTCACAAGGTATGGGGTATTAGCTGAAAAGGGGGAACCACGAGATGTGATAGATGCAACCAGTGTCTACATATCTTAGATAGTATGGGGATTTGGATAGGGGATCCCCCATAGAGCTTATACTTGGCAGGGGGGAATTGTCAAACTAAGGGCTTGGTTTACGTGAGTGTTTGTCAGGGGTACAATACGTTTTACGTAGGTAAAACAAAGATCCCTGAGAAAAAGGATTTACAAACACTTATATGCAATGGAAACTCACAACAACAATGCCCTATATAAACACACACAGAAATGGATTAATTTTAAAGGATACAAGTTTGGGATTTTAGAAGTAGTACGATTCAGTGAGAGGGGAGGGGACTGGTGTAATGAAATAGGGAGAAGGGAATTAAAGTAGCACTTGACACTAAACGCCAACCAACTTCCCTGGTATTAATGACCATTTATCCTTGGTGCCTGTACTGAAGCATAGGGCACTCAAGTTGTAAAAAGTAGTTAACTGAATATTTATATTTTTATTTTTTAAATTTGTTTGACTGATACACAAGTTACAAATATTTTTAAATTCTATTTCTATTTAATTTTTAACTACATTTTTATTATTGTAATTCTTTACACTGCTTTAATGAGCCAATTATGTCAGGAAATGACAAATATTTAAACAACCACACAATGTATTTCCATGATTTTGATAAAGTCTGTGAATGGATCAGACAAAAGCGTTTACCTAATCTTCTTTTGCATGGAATACTAGAGCTCTGGATTTTTTATGGTTTTATTGAACTACTACATCAGTGCTGTGGACTGTATTACATGTACTGGCTGCTATATGTTTTCATCAATAAATCGTTGTTTGGAACTTGTGCTGGACTGGGTATTCTGGGCAATTGAGTCAGTTTGCAGGAGTAGTTTTCGTTTCCTGGTGGTTTTTTACTCCTGCACGCTCGTTAACACTCCCCTAAGAGGTGACCCAGTAGTCACGGACTTAGGGACACACACTGACAGTAATCTAGCCTTTGACCATCACGTGTCTGCAGCAGTGAGGAAATAATTCTATGTTGCGCAACTTATAAACAAAGGTATGGCCTCATCAGACCCATCGAGTACAAAAAACCCTATGGTATGTACCTAACCAAGCACATCCAATAAATGGAATGTCCATAGAAGTTCCTCACAAAAAGAATAAAGTGTATAAGTAAACATGTCCTATGCAGACCACCTCAAGGCCCTATCCCCGTATTCCATTCTCCTACAAGTTGTTGAGAGGAGATCTATGCTTGGCATACAAGGTACTGCCAGACCCTACTCAGATGGGCCTCCTGCAGATCAGCAATACAAACAGCACCAGAATTACCCTTTCTAAACACAGACCTTGCCTGTGACATAAACTGGACCTGGTGGAGAGACATGTATGTATCCCAGAGACTACCCCCCTCTCTGCAACAGGCTCCCTATCAATGTGAAGCAGAGTTCCTCCCTAACCCAATTCAAGTGCAACTTGGACAACTGCTTAGGGAACAGGAAATGTATCCCTGGTTTGGCACCTATGTCTCTAATGGACACAGGCAGCCTGTAAAAGGTTCATTTCAAAGGCCCTGTTTGTAAATGTTTCATCTCCCAAACCCCTGTTTAGTCTTAATAAAGGTACCAGAACTTGTCAGAGATTTAGCATGCATAGCTAGGCTTAAAAAGGCCCTTGTGGTTATTGGTCCACTACACATCTATAAACCTATTAGAAAAGTTCTTGTCTAATCATCTTAAAATGACTAGCTCTGCTGTCAGCAAAAAGATCAGCAGTTTAAAACCTAAATCAATACCACACTGCAAAAATGACTGGAAAATTGCCTAAGGACAAAAAGGTTCTGAATCTACAGCAACAATGCCTTTGTTTAGTGATCAGCGAGACTGACGGACTTCAAGCACAGATACACAGATGAATACAAGCAGAGTCAGACAGAAGGAGTTGACAGCCATCATTGATCCATCAAAGCAATATAAAGCTGTCTCAGTGTATGTAGCCTTCCCATCCACTTGTTTTCAGCCCATTGCAGATACCTTTAAACCCCACATTAGATCTACAGTCCAGCTATCATAGGTGGATTGATCCAAGGATCCGTGTTTCATAATTTGATACAATGAGACAGCGACAACTTGCATTCATTTAACAAAAACATTTGATACGTCCATAAATTAATAATAAGGAAAGGAAGCTTGACAGTCTGAGAAAGTTTAATTTTACCTTTACGACAGCTTGGTGGAACCTGAAATATATTATAAAGATGTAAAGACTGCACAGCTGGAACAAAACCAACCTCTTTCCCAGATGGATCGTGCAAATGGAAGTGCATTCAGTATGTTAGACAACAGTTAGTCACCAGATATTAAAAATAAAGCAAGCAGGTCTGGAGGTCATCTCAGGAGATGATCATTTAAAAAGTACAGTTAAGGGTAACAATGATTTTATATGGAATGGGAAATAGAACAAGGTTAAAAGCATAAGGCATGAACAAAATAAAACAGAAAAGCAAATAAGAGTTTGGGGTGAAATTAAAATGCTCACTTCACATCAGACAGAAGTGGTACAGAACTAAAGACTGAACAAGAGGCAGGTGGGGTGCTGGTGGCATCCAAGGCCAAAAATAATTCACTAGGCTTAAGGATTTAATTTGCTGTTGTTCTGTACCTATAAATCAGGAAATAAAGAAAAGTGGGTCGGTAACAAATGCAAAAAAGAGTGACAGACTATCTTAAATGAAAAGTCATCTCAAAAAGAAGACAGCCTTCATGTCCTTACAAATGGCACTAGTTTAATTGTGGCTGAAATATGGAAAGCATTTTCAGCTCTCCATCAAACAAAAATACTGACACCCAGAATGGGGTGCAAGATAATGTCAGGTTAAATAGCTGCTGAGTAAACACTCAAACAAAAGAACAATTTAGTTGGACTATAATAATTAGAAAATGGAATGTAACGGTTTTATTTTTTCAAAATTAACAATTAACACATTAAATGGAAACAGCTTGAAATCATTCATTATGTTAAACCGTACAGAATGAAACAATAGCTCTGAATCTCAAGAAAGGGGAATGCAAGAGTACTCTAAAAGTGCTCTTTGGCTGAGACCGTAATCAATACAGCCAAAGATAACCAAGGAGTTCTAGTTCATTTCCTGGAAGTATAGTAGCATGAATCTCATTACTATAAAATGTTCCTTGAACAGCGAAAAGGACCGCAATACATTTCCTAAAGTGCCACGCTAGCAACTGCTAACAAATCTTATGTAAAATTTAATAAGCAAAGCAGAGAATTATTATATTAAGGAAACAAATCCCCCAAACACCTTCATGTAGGATTTCACACCCCCCACACACACACACGCACTTACCCAATTAACAAATGCCATTCTCAACCTGACGTTGTGCCCCTTTATGGCACAGGCAAACTTTATGTGCAAAACTGATTACTGCTTCTTTCTACTGCGCAGCAACTTCAAATTGAGAACTAAATGCCTCCCCCCATATCACAAAGTGCATGGGGTCCTACCCTGCTGTGTAATGCATGACATGTGCTGCAATATATATGAAAAATGCCACCTCAATTTTTATCCCATCTTAACTGATATGTTTCTTTCAAACATTAATACGCTTCATACCCTATCTTATACATATTCGATAATTTGACATTCAGGAAATTACAGAATGACAAATTTATAACCACTAAGAAATTATTTCAACCAAGCACAAGTCACAGCTATGCAATATTAGGAGTTGAACTAGAACCTAACTAGCATACTTCTCAACTGTCCAGAATTTTGCAGAATGTCCTGATTTTTACCTTGTAATTTAGGTCTGTTCCTCATAAAATTTGTGATTTTTCTGGCAAATCACTGGGATGGATTTGTGGATTTAAGTCACAAAATAATGACACATTTGAGTTTCAGACTTCATACCCTTTGGAAAAACGCATGCTAAGCCAAATCCTGTTATTCTAGCAACTTCCTAAGTTTATAAGAGCAATATTTAAAATCTGTCCTATTTTTGGGTCTTTGTCCGTGCATGATGTCAGGCTTTGTCCAGAATTTTTGAGCCAAGAGGTTGACAGCTATGCTAACTAGTCATTTATCACAATGTTACAGAAAGGGCATAACAAGTTAAGGATGGATAGCTTCAGAGAGACACACTGGCACACAAGGCATCATCTTCCATGACAAGAATATTAAATCTTTCAGACTGCCCAGTATTGCACATTTTAGATCATACTTGCGTATTATCGCGAGCAGGAGAAGCAGCTCTTTTCCAAGCCGTACTCCTGCCTAAATATGTACTCCAAGTTTAAGAGGAGAAAGTAACACTCCTTACTACTACTTTCTACCAGTCTTGCCAATGTATAGAAATAGTTTTGTTTTTTTTCAGGAGGGTAATCGGGCGGACAAACAATGAGCAGTGAGTGTTGCAACACACTGACTTTTCCTCTTTCATCGATGGTAGCTGTTTGAACCAAAAACTTTGTAAGTGCATGACATCAGTTAGGCACATTTCAGCATTTCAGAACAGAGAAGTGGATAGCCTTTTAGTAAAATTGGTGGTGAAATCTGTCATCATCTTTTAGTAAAACTGGTGGGGAAATAAGTCATCATAAGCATACCTCAAAACCGTGCACAGAAAATTGAGTACAGCACTCACCATATGAATGCGGAAAGTTTCACGTTCAAATGCCGTAGCCTTCCTAACATGTATGTCAGTGCAAACATTTTTTTTAGCCAACTAACTTTATAACGGCAGTCTTAAAATCTATCTCCACTTTTATGTATTTTTTCCTTTCTGTTTACGGCTTTCTGGGGAATTCGTAAAGAAAGCAAGTGAAAGATTCATCCCAACATCAGATAGACTGATACTGCATGGTAAAAGTGGGAATTACAATCTGAGGTAGAGAGTCTGTTATCTGGTTGCGATAATACGCAAGTACCTTTTAGACTATAGCAAACAGAGAAATTATAAAAACAAATGTGTATAAATATATGTATATACATCTATACATATATCTAGTCTATATATATATATATATATATATATATATATATATACACACACACACACACACACATACACACACACACACACATATATATATATACACACACACACACACACACACACACACACACACACACACACACACACCTCTCAACCTTCCATCTCCAAAACGAGGGAAACTACCTTTCAAAATCTGGAGCAAATGGGCAAAATGTCGAACACCCATTAACAGCTTCATCTAAGAAGCCTACAGGATGATTAAAATGTGATATGTTTAATTATATAATAGTTTATTTAATGAATTACTTTGATTCAGTTCAATTCGACATGGCTATCAGTTAAACAATTGCCAACACGCAATGTGTGACAGATCCTTTCAATGTGAAACTTCGAGGAGCATGAATGTTTTAAGACTTCAAATGAGGAACGCTCCTCGTAATGAGGTACACTTACAAGGTATGCATATTATAGGTCTATATTAGAAGACCGAATGTTTAGGTGATAGAACACCTAAACATCGATCTTCTAATATCGAACCACACAATGTCGAACGTCCCAGGGAAACCGGTCCCTCGGCCACAATACAAAAATCATTACTTTACATCTAAATTAAGTGGGGGACTGTGCCCCCACAGCCCCCCTAACTAAATATACCAACTCCGAGATAATTCAACAGCAGAGAAATAGCAAACCCCGGCAAACGGAATTGGCCGTTAGCCATTTTTTTGCTTTCGATATTAGAAGATCGACGTTTAAGTGTTCAATCACCTAAACATTAGGTGTTCTAATATAGACCTGCATATTATATATACAGTGGATATAAAAAGTTTACACACCCCTGTTAAAATGCCAGGTTTTTGTGATATAAAAAAATGAAACCACAATAAATCATTTCAAAACTTTTACCACCTTTAATGTGACCTATAACCTGTACAATTCAATTGAAAAACAAAACTCTGTTAGGGGAAAAAATATAAAAAAAACGTACAATACACTGGTTGCAGAAGTGTGCACACTCTTAAATTAATACTTTGCTGAAACATCTTTTGATTAAATTACAGCATTCAGTCTTCTTGGCTAGGAGTCTATCAGCATGGCACATCTTAACTTGGCAATATTTGCCCACTCTTCCTTGCCAAAGTGCTCCAAATCTGACAGATTGTGAGGGCATCTCTTGTGCACAGCCCTTTTCAGGGCAGACTGAAGAGGAAGACGACGCCAGAGCAAGAGAGCAAGAAAACTATCAAAAAGATGTGGCAATAGATATGGGGACTAGTTTGGAACATTTCTTCTAAACAACTATCGATGTATGAACTGCAGTTATTATCTAAGGTATGACTTTTATACCAGCAGGGAAAAGTACTTTAACAGACAGTATTATTGTGCTTAAGACCTTTAGACATAACCTCATGCTTAAAATACAGCATGGGAAAAACTCAAATATTAGGAAGGCTACGGCATTCCCTAAGAGAAGTACATTATCCCTGTTAATAATGATGTTGTGGAGACTTTTGAAAAAATGTGTGAGCAGTAAATATGAAATGTTTGATAAGACTAGAAGTAAATGTTTTAATAATCGGAATAAAGATGAAAGGTCAGCCTTGGAAGCTTTACCAAATGATGCTTCTGTTTCTATTAGACCTGCTGACAAGGGGAGACCAGTTGTTGTAATGGACCGTAAATTCGCTGAGTGATGATAATGTATATGAAAGAATAGATAGAACATGTATCAATAATATGGTTAAAAGAATTTATGACGTGTTATACGACTGCCTTCTTTGCATATGATTAATTTTGATTTATTTATTTTGTGGTGGAAGAACCAGTTATTCCCATAATACAAGGACTTCCTAAAGTCCATAAACATCCTACATGCCCACCTATGAGGCCCACAGTTGCAGGAAGAGGGTGGTGTACTGAGCCGCTACCTCTTTAGCTTGAGAGACCCAAGGCCTGTTCTAGAGAGGAATACATACATTTTGAAAGACACCAAGCAAATTTTAAATTACCTTTTTCAGTTTACGAGGGAACACGATGTATGTAAAGACATTAGATTAGCCCCGTTTGATGTGCAGTCGCTTTTTACAGCAATACCAAATGATATACAGTAGGTGTAGATCTATTAAGGGAATACCTAGTGGATGATGGGCATTATGAGGTCAAATTCATAGATTTGTTGTGCTTGTTCATGGAAATATTAGAAAATAATGCCTTCATATTTCAGCAGAATATTTACCAGCAGATGGATGACGTAGCTATGGACACGTTCTGTACGAATAGTTATGCCAACATCTTCATGGCAAGCTGGGAAAAGCAGCACCTTTTGATTGAAAGATTCCATGGACACTTGGTGTTTTACCAGAGGTTTGTGGATGACTTGTTTTTAATATGGAAAGGAGAGGAGGAATCCTTTGAGCTACTACATGAGCATATGTATAGCAGCACTAGTTTTTTTTAAAATGTACTTGTAGTTCCTTTAATGAGACAGAAATCTTAGATGTCAAGGTGATAAAAATATGGAAGGGGAGTTCAATACCCAGATATTTAGAAAGAAATGTCATAGGAATACATATGTACAGAGGCAAAGTATACATCCGGCACACATCTTTAAAATGTGATTAAAGGACAGGGTCTACGGATATCAAGACTGAACTCCAGTAATGATAATTTCCATCGAGAACTGGCATGTCTGAGTGATGGTTTTACAGCACAAGGTCATAAATCCAAAGGAATTGGATGATGTCCTATTACAGATACCCTTGATGAGGGATGATCAAGGGAAGCCCTACTTCTCGTTGAAGCAGAAATGAGACTCTAAATACAATGAGAGTACCCCTAACATAGTAACATTAAATTGTTACAGAACATTTTTGATAGAAATTGGCGCATTCTATGTATGGATGAACAGGTTAAGTCGATAGTAGGGGATACACCAAGACTCGCCTTTAAAAAAAAAAAAAAAAAAAAAAATCACTCTGGACGAGAAGAATCCTGCAGCTTTTCACAGCAAAAAGCACTTCAGGCTTCAGCTTTCATACAGGAGCCAGCTTCCAGTAATTTATAGGAAAAATAACTCAAATGTTCGCAAAGGTGTTTAAAATAAATGAAACAATGAAGGAATATATCAGCTCAAATAACAAAGGTCTGAAAAAATAGAATAAGCTTCTTTACCTAGCTATTTGATAATTGCAAATGAAGTAAAGGCTGGCTGACATTCACAGGAGATTACTATGATAATGGCTTAAGAGCCCTTACAATCCTAGCCAATATAACCCAATTTTACCCAATATATGGGCCCTAGGACAAGTGCATGGCATGGATTTGTGCTTATGACTTGATTATCTTACAGAATGCCCCTGTCCATAAGGGAAATAGGCACTACCCTAGGTGTGAATTTGCAAATCCTCATCCATTGAACCAAATTGTATTTGAAGAGGGCCAGGGAAGAGCTCTGCTTAACGTGAATAGGAAGCCTGTTTCAAAGAAGGGGCAATCTCTGAAACACATCTGTCTCTCCAGCATGTTTTATTTGAGCCACTGAGTAAGTGTGACCCCTAGATCAGGTGACCCTCATGCTGTTTGACTTGCGAATGTGTAGCAACTCCATCATGGCTGGATTCATGAGTGCCTTGCAGCTCAGGCATAAGTCACTACTTAACAGTCGGTAGGAGAGGATAGGGCTTTTATTCCATCTGGATAGACATGGTGTATTTTCTTTGTGAGGAATCTCTGAGGTCATTCCAGCTGCTTCAACTGCCTAATCAATACATGCCAAATGACGCACTGTACTTGATTATTGGTCTGAGGGCTGAGTAAGAGGCCCTTCAAGAACAGCAGTTTAAAATATAGAGTTAGAACAGAGCATGCACAGACAAAAGCTGAGATTTTTGTCTGTACTAGAGAAACTAAGGGAAAAAAAAGAAATTATGTCTTACCATAACGTTCCATCAGAGTTGTTGATCTTCTTCCAGTCATCACTGATGGGTTCGGTTCCGAGCCCTCGGAACCGAGTCGACCTAATACCAAGCTTGCATGCACCAAAAACTCTCGAGCTAAGCTGCTATCCACAATGCCCTTCACTCAGTTACCTCAGATTGAGTTTGCATGCAACATATAGAAGAAACAGAAGGTCATAGGCCATCTCTGCGCAGAAACCCTGAAACACCACAAAGACCCAGAAGATCCACAAGGAGCCTTTACTGGGGGTTGGTGGGAGGGTGTGATGACTGGAAGATGATCAACAATTCAGATGGAACGTTACGGTAAGACATAACTTCTTTATCTGAAGTTGTTAATCTTCTTCCTATTCATCACTGAATCCCAAGCTACTTGGAGAAACTGGGGTGGCCCTTATGGAAGAACATTCCTGAGAACCATTGAGCCAAAGGCCGCTCTTCCCCTGAAGATCAGATCCAATTTGTAATGCTTGATGAAGGTGTGAGGTTTAGCCCAAATGGCTGCTGCACAGATGTCATCCATGTAGGTCCTAGAGTGAAAGGCAACTGATGCTGCGATAGCCCTAGTTGAGTGAGCTTTAATTTGATCAGGCTTAGATTCATTCATAAGAGAATATGAGAAGGTAATGCAATCCCCGAGCCATTTTGACAAAGTAACTTTATATACTGCACACCCCATTCTAGGATCAGAAAAGGAAACGAAAAGTTGGTCTGACTTGCAAAAGGACTTAGTTCTGTCCAAGTAGAAACGTAATTGTCTAGGAATATCCAATGAATGTAGACCGCATTCTCCCTTGTTTGAATAATTTAGAAAGAATACAGGGAACTCAATGGACTGTTAATAGAAAAGTCGGAAACCACTTTGGGGAGAAAGGATGGATTAGTACAAAGTGATGCTCTGTCCTTATGGAAGATCAGATAAGGGCTCTTGATACATAAGGCTTGCAACTCAGATATTTGTCTGGCTGAAGTGACCACCACCTGAAACAAGGATTTCCATGACAGGAATTTTAGATCACATGTCGCAGCAGGGTCAAAACAGGGCTAGACAGAGAGACTGGAGAAACTGGGAGAGATTCCATGCCTCCACCAGCTGCCTGAAGAGAGGTCTGCTGTGGAAAATTCCCTTGAGGAAGGTCTTGCAAAGTCAGATTGAAATAAGCAGGACTCCATCTGAACCATTATGGAAGTTGGAAATAGCTGCTAAATGGACTCAAATGGTGGAAGCTGGACAACTCAGCAAGGTAATTAAGAATAGTAGCTACAGGAGCTGAAAAAGGATTTAGCTTCCGATTATGTGACCAGATAGAGAATCTTTTCCATTTGTCCCTGTAAAATTTTCTGGTGGATGGTTTATGGGAGGCCAGGATAATATCATGGATAGATGGAGAGGGTTTCCTGCCTGGTAACTAACAGAAGTGGAGAAACCAAGCCGTCAGCTTGAGAGTGAATAGATTCGGTGGAGTCAGCCCTTTTGGGTGAGATATGAGGTCCTGACGATTGTCTAGGATTCAAAGGAGGAGGTTGGAGGAAGGGAAATCACACTTGACGAGGCCAGAATGGGGCAGTAAGGATCACTTTGCTTCTCAACTGAATAGCTTTCCTTAAAAAAAGGTGGATCAGAGGTATCGGAGGATAAGCATAAAGGAGACCCGCGGGCCAATCGTGAATCAAAGAGTCTCTCGGTGACTCCCCATGCAGCGGAAAGAGGGCAAAGTAGCTGCTGCATTTTGTGTTTGAGGGGGAGGCAGAAAGATTGCAGCATGGCTGGCCCCAACGGCTGAAGATTTCTGCCGTCACGCTCGGATTGAGAGACCACTCGTGAGGATGGAGGATGCATCTGCTCAGCCTGTCCGCAATCACGTTGGAGCTTCCCGGGATATGCGTTGCGATCAGAAAGCGGTTGGAAGCCATCGCCCAATGCCAGATTCTCATGGCCTTTGTGACATAGGGATAGAATTTGGTCCCTCTGACATGTTGTCCGACTGGATAGCAATCGTTCCTGATGGAAGGAGCGGATGGAATACTTGCAACGCCAATAGCACCGCTCAACTCCAGGACATTGATATGCAAGCTGACCTTTATGCTGGACCATGTGCCTTGGACTGACTTTCCCTGGAAGTGGCCTCCATACCCTATCATGGAAGCGTCCGTGGTCACCGTGGCGCTGGGTTGGGGAGCCTGGAAGGAGCGACGCCAAAGATTCTTTTCTGTACTCATCCACCAGAGGAGGTCTTGTTTGCAGGTGTTGGTGATGAGAATCTGTGAGCTCAGGGGTTAAGATTGGATATCCACTGGGACAGAAGGAGCCATTGTAGCAGTCTCATGTGTAATCTGGCTAGGGGAACAATTGGGATGGCTGCCGCCATAGACCCCAGAGCCTGAAGAACTTCCCTTGCAGACACCTTTCTTCGACAAGAGTATCACTTGAACTTGTGCCCTTAATCTCTGAAGCCTGTGAGGGGGAAGAGAGACCAGACTTGACTGAATGTTGAATACTGCCCCTATAAATTCCAATTGTTGTCAGGGCTGAAGGTTGGATTTTTCCCAGTGGATGGTGATGCCCAGCGACTCTGCTAGTACTAGGGTGTAGCGGAGGGCCCTGACCAGGAGGCGCTTGGTGGGGGCGGAGAGGAGACAATCGTCTAATTACAGAAACCCCTGAAGTCTCAGATGAGCTGTGACCACTGCTAGGCATTTCGTAAACACTCTGGGGGCCATCGAGAGACTGAATGGCGGGGCTCTGAATTGGAAGGGATTGGCTCCCAGCCAGAAGAGGAGACGACTCCTGCAGCGCTTGTCCATTTTGATGTGGTAATACGCATCCTGGAGGTCTAACGAGCACATTCACACACCCTCCCGCAGAAAGGGGAGGATGGATTGAATCGTGACTATACAGAATTTGGTCTGAATCACTGATTTGTTTAGCTGGCTGAGATTAAAAATGGGCCTCCAGTCCCCGATCTTCTTTGGCACTAAAAAGAATCTTGAGTAAAACCCTTATCCGCACTCGTCTGGGGGGACCTGTCGGATGACTCGTTTTTGACAGCTTTCGTATTTTGGAAGCTGCCTCCTCCCTTTGACTGGGTGGAACATTGGGAAGGGATTTCGGAGGTCTTGGATAAGAGATTACAGGAATGTAATAGCCTCTGGAAAATTATTCTCTGCACCCACTGATCATTTGTAATAGAGAGCCAGGCAGCTTGCTGTAGAGAGAAATGCGCCCCGACTGCTTCCAGAGGAAAGCAATCGGGCAGCGCTTCAGGAGCGCTGATACAGTCTTCCCAAGAAAGAATCGCTTGAGTCCTGATTTCGGGGACCCCCTTTGCCCCAAAAGGGATGTCTTCCATTATTGGAACCCCGTCTGCCTCTGGGGGAGTCCTCACCACGTGCCTCACGGAAAGGACCTTGAGACTTTGTGCCACATATTTCCATTCCTCTGGTTCCTGGAGGAGTGCTGAGGTTTGGAAAAAACGTAGACCCACGGCAGACAAGGTCTTTCCATCCTGCTCGCACCTGGCTAATGTATCCTTGACCTTAGCACCGAACAAAACTGATGGTTCGATAGAGGCATTTAAAAGGGGGGCCTTTGATAGCTGCAGCTCAAAGGGAACAGGCGGAAAGTCCGACGTAGGAGGATTGCTCGAAGTAAGCACCCTCTCCATCACCCAGAAAGCAGGCCCACCTGAAGAGGAATGGGAGCCCGGAACCGAAGAAGACAATTTCGGAACCGGAGTCACACCCCGCTCCATGTGGTCCACTCCTGGGGACGGAGCCTCAAGTAAAACCGGGGCAGGAGTCACCCTTGGACCCGAAGAAGGAACAGCAACACAACCGGAACTGTGGCCAGAACAGAGGGCTTCACCCTCCCAAAGCATGAGATTGAAGAAGTGCGGGTTCCGAAGGAACAGACACCCAAAGGGGCCTCGGTGCCTCAGACAGAGTCATTGTCGACACCGAGGTTAAGGGGCCCTCTCACAGACGTTGGAAATATGAGTCTCGGAACAGAGGGATCCAAGAGAGGAGAATACGTAGGGGTCGCCGGTGTAAAAGACCCAAAGCCCGGAGTGGGATGGGCTCTAGGAAAATTTGCAATTCCCCTGGCGGTCAGCAGCTGATCAAAGAGGCGCACCACATCCAATTCTGATAGGCTCCTGGTGGACCTTATCGATGCTCCTGAGGGGGAATCAGGCTGGTCCAAAGAGAGGCTGAAGGCTTGTCCGGCAAATGGATCCGCAGACAGGGAGTACTGGGTCCGTGGTGTATTGAAAAACGGCACCAACAATTCCAGTTTAGAAACTGGCAGCAGGGTAATAATCGGAGCCGAGAACGGGTTCGGAGCAGAGGTCACAGCTGGGGTGGAGGTCAATAGCGGCTCTAAAGATGTTGTCAGAACTGACGTCGGAGCGGAGATGGGGGACGTCAGTGCCAAGGTAGAGACAGGCAAACTGGTTGGAACTGAAGTTGTAGTGGGCACCGTAGTTGGGGGCAGGACCGGCGCCGATGAGGCGACCTCAGTATGAAGCACTGGAGCCCAACTCAGAGCCGAGGTGGTTGGAACCGAGGAGGCGATACGGTGCTCGGCAGAAGTCTTATGGGCCTTGTGCTTATGACTTTATGCCAGCGAAGAGGGGTCTGAACGAGGACATTTCTTGTCCACAGAAGGAGGAGATGAGACATTCGACGCAGGAATGGCCTCCGATAAAGGTGAAGGAAGCAGGACCTTAAGGATTAACTAGTTTAGTCTTTCATTCAGTGTCCGCTGACTGAAGCTGGCACAAATGTTGCATGGAGGTTTCGCCGATAAGTGCGGAACCCCCAAACCGTGCCCACATTCTTCATGTAAATCACTTTTTGGGAGTTTACCACTGCAAGAAGAGCAGTGTTTAAACCCCATAGTCCCCTTCTTTTCCAACATAACAGAAGAAATACACACATGCTAATCTAGAAGAAAGTTATAGAGACAGAGAAAGAGAGAGGGAAATACCAACAATGGTATTGGGAATACCACAAGTGTAAAAAGGTCAATACCAACAATGGTACGCAAAAGAAATACCTGTGGGTAGAACTGAGTGAGAAATTAGAGAAAAGATAAACTGACAGGAAAGAACTCACAAATACTTATTAAATTCGAAAAATGTAACACTTAGCTGGTGAGCTCGGTGAAACGCTGCTATATAGCTGCGGGGCAAACGAGATCTGGGATAACTGAGTGAAGGGCATTGTGGATAGCAGCTTAGCTCGAGAGTTTTTGGTGCACGAAAGCTTGTTATAAGGCCGACTTGGTTCAGAGGGCTCGGAACCAAGCCCATCAGTGATGAATAGGAAAAAGATTAACAACTTCAGATCTGAATTTTATAAAAGTGCAAACTATTCGACTGTTTTTTCACAGCAGGATTTGGCAATTTAAAGGGCACATCATATGTACTCCAAACATGGAAATGAGAAAGCATCCAAGACCTATATTAAGATGCAATCATACTGGCAGAAACAGTTGATCCTGACAAAACTGTGGCAGAATGGAAAATTAAAAACTGGGCATAGTGTTTGTGGAAAATAATTCACTGTACTGCAGACTGGAGAGAAGCAAGTTCATCCCAGTAATCAGGGAATTTCAACAGGGAGCTGTGAGAGTCATGCTGCTTTATCCCTCTGTCTTCAGAATATTTTTTTTTTTATCTAGAGGATCAAACACATTTTGATGGAGAAAAAGAAATAATAAAATGTATTTAAGAAAAAGTGAGGGACTCTGCTTCTCATTCTTCTGACAACAAAGCCCACAGAGAAACTGCCAGTGAAATTTTTTCCTTTGCCATAAAGATACAAAAAAGCAGCACAGGAGAGGACTAGAAGAATCGAAGTAACTTGAACCAGACGGGTGCCGGGAGATGGAGACGATTAGGAAGAAAATCAGCAACACTGACATTTGTAAATAAATGGGAGATTGTACAGTGTCATTTGGCTTTTCATGAAAAAATGGTTGAGAAAGACTGATATTTTGTTGGCTTTGTTAAACTTGTGGGTAAACTCTAAAGCACATACCCACTTTATGTTAATGTTTAGAAGTACACTGAAGGGAATTAAGTAACTGTACGTAAAACTGTTGTTCTTATTAATATCTGTATGAAAAACATCATGATGTAAACTGCAAGTCATACAGTAAAACACTTTTGCATAGTATGTAGTTAGCAACACTGTTAATGTAAGGTGGAATGAATCTCATCAGTGACTGCTGTATATGTTAAAGCAAGCTAGTACCTTTTCTTTAGTAGATGCACAGGCTTTATACTGTAACAAGATAAAGGCTGGTCAGAATCAAGTTTTCCCCTGCTTTTACAAGGGTGGGTGTCTAGATTAATGCCCCTCATTTAAGCTGTAGACTACATTTTTTGGTGCTTGCGTATTATCGCAACCACATTTCTAACGTCATATAATGTATTTGCTGCTTTTAAACAATTTCTGTCATTTACATTTAGTAAGACTGAAATGAGCAACAGTACAGTGGTACCTAGCTGTACTTCAGGAAAAAAAAAAAGCTGTCTCTATATTTCTGGGGAGGAATACGGTGACTTGCATCGTTTTAACGCAACCAAGTTGCAAGCAACTCAGTGGAGCCCTTCTTTCTGCTGGTGTAAAGTTATCTGAATGTTAGGTTAACATCAGTTTTAGACCCAGTTTTCAAGAATAACAGGCTCCTGGCATACCTACTAAATACAGAGATGAAATAGTTTGAACGATACCGGCATGAGCCGAACTTTATGTATGCAACTACCATGTAATTTAAGCCCCCAGAATCAGATGTGCTTCTCAACTGTTGATTTAGGAAGGTCATGTCAAAAGTACTACAAAGATGTAAAACATATACAGGATCGCAGTTCACCTGCTTTTCTATTCAGTTTACTAGACCACATGGTTCTAGGCCGCCTGTGTTTAAAAAAAGATAAATAAACGGATGAGAAATGTCTGCTTGCAGTCGGTTGACAAACTCATGCTGGGGTTTGTTATTTCTGTTCCTGTTTCATGACCAATGTGAAACAATAGTAATTAGGGGTTTACACACCCCTTTTTTCTAATTGAAGATAAAGTTCTTGCACGAAAACATTATGAATTACACAATCTTAGAAATGTGGTTGCACTAATACACAAGTAATGTAAACATACAAGAGTATGACAGCTGCTGTAATCATACACCACCCACGAATAGAAAATTTGACCATTACTCCTCTTCCTGACTCATCTGACTCGTACACGATGTGGCAGAGTAATTATTAATAGTTCAGACACCCCCTTTTAAGATTAGCTGAAATATTTTCAGCAAAACATAAGGAATTATCACAGGTTAGAAATGTGGTTGCGATAAGTACCAATTTTTTTAAGCAAATAGGCTTTTAAGGCAGATGATTTATGCCAACCAATCAAACCATACACCATCAATCCATAACTCAGCAGACTCCCAGGACTCAACACAATCATACATTTAAAGAAACTGAAGCAAACCTGTAAAAATTGATGGAGTTTGAAGAATGCAACAGTAAGATTACTCAGAAATGTACTGTTATAATAAGTAACCAAAAAAATTGTACTAGACTTCATTGCACTTAGACCCCTTATATCTGATTGGGTAGAGTGCCTAGCTATAACTACAAAGCCCCAGTTAACATTTGTTGGATGGCCAAAATATCAAAACCACCGCTAGTCTTATGACAGCAATCTGGAAAGCAATGTGTGGTAAAGGTGTGGACAGCAGAAAATGTTAGTTCTTTGCAGATAGTCAACCAATGAGTCTCCAAGAAAAAAAGCCACCGAGACATCAATGTTCTTAACATAATGAGCCCAGATGGACCCAAAAAATATGCTGTTGATATATATCAAGTTAGGTCATGATTCACACAAATCTAGATGAAACTGATCAATTACTAACAGATGTCCCCAGTTTACTACACAGCAGATAGGCAAAACGTTGACAGACTACCTAAAGAGCTTTAGGGCCTCTACTCATAAAGACCACGCCATACAAGGTCTTAAATCCAGTTGGCATGCTAGTGAACCAGAGTCATAGTGTTAGGGTCTTTTTAAGCAATGCTAGCTGTGTTCTACAAGTTAATACCAAGGAAAGAGACCACCTAAGAAAGTTAATATATATGGAGTGATACACTTTTATATACATTTCTAGTATAAAAAAGGGGGGGGGGGCTGGTTCATTAAGGCAACCACCTCTTTACTTTATTGCCTGTAGAATCTCCCCAAACCTGAGGTCAACAGGAGAAGATACAGGAAAATAAGCTCCATCTTTTTTCACATCCCCAGTTACTAAATCTAGATCCATTTTCGACTGGCATGCCTTTTATAGACAGTTAATTTGGGATACAGTCAAATATGGAGGAAACTATGGTTCTCTTAGCTATGGCAGAAATTGCAACATGACTGCGACAATGTGTATTTAATGCAGAAGCTGTTGGATGTGCATGAGGTATGGCAAGCTGAGAATACCAAGACAGCATCTTAGAAGAGGGAAAAACAAATGCTCGTTTGTGATGCAACTCGGTAGCTGTTCTTTTACTAGGTCTCTCTGAAGGCGAGTAAAATCTGCCACATAATTCAATGCTCTCAGCGAAAAAGTAAAAGAGGCATACACTGGCTTCCCATGTCTATCCAGGGCCTGGGACTCCTTGTTTCATCAAGTTCCTTTTTCATGGCTGCAGACTCCACAATGGCATCAACTGGAATCCCATTTCTCCAGAAAGGACAATTCTTGGGAGGACCGAAGTACTTATTTGCACAACTGGGGATTGGTTCTATAGTGTCAGGCTCTTTCCAAGCCCAGCAGGCTATAAGCTCAATAAGAAGGTCCACTGGAGGGGTCAGCCAGGATGTAGATAGTCCCATCCCAAATGCCTCCAGGAGCACTGACTCCTCAGAGAAAGGAGGTTGGGAAGACCATCCATCCTTTTGCTTCAGGAGTTCTAAAATATCTCTGAAGGAGATGGGGTGGAGATCAGGGGGACCCTTCCCCTTCCTTGAAGTCAGTGTCCTCTGTTAAAAACTCCAAGGGGGAGTCTATGTGCTTCCTCTTGCACCGATGTTTCTGGGAACCTCATCCGCAGGATATTCAGGGGAGGACTCGGAAGACAATTCAAAAGCTCTCATCCTAAAACAGGCACGTATTACCACTGGATTTGGAATAAAATTTCTTATATGGCTTTAATTCTATATCCATTTTTTTCCCACTTGCCTTCAATTCAAAACCGGACTTCTTAAACAGTGTAAGTATTTGCTTATCTCTATGCTTATGATTATCTTTCCTATGAAATTTGGAAAAAGAAAGCAGCAAATGAAGTAGTGAAAGGAAGTCATGAAGCAGACTCCTCAGAGATGATGGATTCGGCAACACAAGGAAGTGCCAAATGCCTTTTTATGTTTATCTTAGTAGTGTAACTCAGCTGTAGACTTTGGCAGACCAAACACTTAGCGTGAATGTCCCTGCCTGCCAGGGTACACTTTGAGGCAAGTGAAGTAATGACCATGACTCTAAGGATCTAAGACCCAATATGATAAGAGGAGAGACCGAGAAAGATGGAGGAAAAAACTCTTAACAGTATAATTACAACAGTCAAAATTGTTAAACATAGAAAAGATGATAAATAAATACTCTCAACAGAATTGATCAATGATCAAAAATACCCTTAATACATGAAGGTAGCCTGAAACTATTTTCCTTCATGTCCTAATACGTTTGCACTGTGTACGAACTTTGCATTACTGCTTTCTGTATCTCTCTATTGTATGATATGAAGCAGAGTTTGGATCATGGGAAAGCTTTCACAAGTCCAGCATCAGTCCTATCATAGTTCCAGCAGACATTTTCCAAAATTTGATTCCCAACTACTTCACGGGAGAAAAATCCCTATTGAAAATCAAACTTTAGTCACCAAAGTTGTGAAAGGGATGACCTTAATAACTGAATGCGAGACCTACCGTTTCTGCTGAAATGAAAGCATCTCATCCACCATCTAAACAAAAGGAAACCATGTCCGTCTTGAATGGAAAGCAACAACATTTTATATGAAGTTATTCACATTTTTTTTGTTTCCAGCAAAACCTTTTAAATCAAGGAAATCAAAGGAACAAAAAAAAAAAAAAAGTCATCTCATGTTCTTATCACAGTACCCTAATATGTTGTCCAAATGTTGCAGATTTTGCCATTTGAAATAAACTCCAGAAAAAGCTGTGGTTTGAGATGTCACTCAAGGTCTGCACAGATGAACTTGAGCTGTGTGCCAGTATAACCATTTCTAGTGCATGCACAGCCAGTAGTCTAAGTTCCACGGGCTATGCCACATTCCACATGATTAATTTGCAAAGCTAGCATGACCTAGTACCGCCTTGCTTACTGTTAATCTGCAGACAGCCATCAGCAAGAACCTGATGAAAAAAAACAGAGCCCATATGTCTTGTTTTTAGAGGGATGTGGCAGTCAATCTAAGCATGAGACCATGTCACCCTCTTCTATAACCATTGTACACAAGCTTCCTAACCCTAATTTGAGGCATCAGTTGTCAAAAATCTGTAATGAGAATAACAAAACAGTGGGATAAAAACAAAATGACCAAAGAATTCAAACACTCTCAGCATGCAAGCTGTTAGTACAGTGTTTTTAAACTTCTAAGATTTTCATTCAGGATACAGCATCATTTGTAACTGATTCAATGGGATTGGGTCATTCAACATTTGCTGAAAGTTTTGAACATTTAAACACCAGAGCTTGCTTTTCATTATTTTCTGATGAAGTTCTGTGGCATTTTGTAATAAATTGGAATAAATTGGAATGAAAGCGCCAAGAGTTTGAGAGCGCTCTGGTCATTTTGTTTTTATCCCGGTGTTTCTTTTGAAGTTCGTCAACAAGGTTTTTCAATTGTGTTAGTGTTTTTACCTTGGTTATAGTTTGATACTGGTTCTTTAGTCTATTTTGCAACTTCAGTAGGGCTTCTTGTGGGTCAGATGGAGAGTTGGTTTGGGATAAGAATCTTCATGCAAATGTACACCTGATTCCAAATGAACTTGCAGTAGGAGTCCGAATCAGACAGACACACAGTTCTGAATACACTGTGTGGCCAGAATTCAGGATTATTTTGCTGAGTGCAGTACTTGTAGATATTTTACAGAGCAACATCCTTCTGGCCTCAAAGCATAGGTGACTAAATATGCAACAGTTTCCTTGAAGGCTTCTACATTCTCAAAGAGCAGAAAAGAGTCAAATTTCAAAACCTGCGCCCAAGTGCACCCAAATCATGTGCCTCTCCTTTGGGAGTTTTGTACTTTATGTCACACTGTTGTTGAGAAACAGTGATGGTCAAAACAATCTCAAGGAATCAGTTCCTCCTCTGTCCCTCAAAGACCCCACACAATCTCTCAAACTACTCCCTCCATGAGCATCAGTGATATAGTGCCTATATATAGTTTTTTTCTGTGGGTAAATTGGTCTTACCTTTTTTATTATAAGCAGCTAAAATAGCAGATATCAACTTAATGATGTATTCAAGAAATATACTGTTATTATTCAAAGACACATCAATATTAACAGTTCAAGGAAGCACACACTGATTATATCACTATTATTTTCAATCAACACATTTGTGATGTCATTTGAAAGCTGCAGCTTAAGTGACGACCTCATGGACAACAGATTTTCTTGTTCAGACAGTATCTGAGGCTCACTAGAAACCACTGTGAGAAGCTTTAAGTTTCTCAACTCTGCTGCATTCAGCAATCTTTGAACACCAAACTACATGGTAAACATCTCAGAAAGTGATGTAAAATGCCCACTGTGTTTTATTTCTAACATACATGTATATGACCTATGCAGTAATTTTAAAAATATAATTTGATTCATGAATTTAAAGACCAAATATAGAAAAAGGGGATCCTATTATGAAATATGAAACAGACACCCCAACAGACATAACTTATAAACCAAACAGGCCACAAGTTCTCTTTAGTCTTGCAGACAAGCAGCTGAGGAACTGCAATTTTTACAGAATCTCAAAAGAAACTGTCGTGCAGTCGAAATGAGACCAGCAAGATTTATGACTAAAAAACTCAAAATCTCTTTGAAACATTACTGCTAAAAATAGTAAATCTAACCTCAGATCATGTATAATAGTCTTCGAAATGCTTTTGAAACAAAGAAACATTATAGTGATTTCACTTCAAAAGTGTATTTATTTTTCTTCCAAGAACATATGTTATTGATAAATTTCTTGCAGAAACTGAGAAAGGTAAAAAGCCGTAAGCACAGAATCCATCCAGATCATTTGTTCTCATACTGCAACAGAAAAACTCCACTCAAAAAAACAAGCCTAAATATCAAAACAATGACATTTGGCCTGCCAATACAAACATGCACACATTGCACGGTTTAAAAAAAAAATTTAGCAAGCTTCTGATTTTGCCATAATTTATTCACTTTACAGCAGACATCACAACACACACACACACAAAATGCCTGTAAATCTGACTCCGTATTTTACTATTACACATATATGATACGATACAGTTATAACATGAGGTGATATAAAATTGTATTACCAATGGTGAGAAATACATATTGTTGCATAGGATGGACTCTATCATCAAAAACAAAAGACAGGTGTATTTTGCAGGGTGGCAACCCCCCTGGCACTACCAACCATCTCCCACACACCCACCAGAATATATAAAAAAAAAACATCTCCAAGACTGAACAATAGTGGTGAAAAGGAGGAAAGTACATTTCTGTACACTTACCATAAATGTAGATGTTCGAGTGTATTCACTGTTGCAGTCATCACATTTGGGTTACCTGCTTGCAGTAGCCCTCAAGTCGGCCTGATTAACAAAGTCTTGGGTCCTGCGTCAGTTGATGTCCCTTCTTCCATGACGTCAGGTCGTCAGGGGTATAAAACATGCAGCAGATGCCATTACATCAGTTTTTCTTGCCCCACATGTCAGGTGCCCCCTAATGGGAAGCAATTAAATCTATAAATACAAGGATATACCTCCAACAAAAAAAGCAAATACACAAAAAAGCTTTTTGAGCATAGTGAGAGTAGAGGTATAGCCAAAAGAAGAAAGGGGGCTAGAGGGAGGGTAACCAGGAGGGTAACCAGGACTGCAAAAGTGAATACACTCGAACATCTACATTTATGGTAAGTGTATACAAGTGTACTATGTTCTTCGTGTTTCACTGTTGCAGTTATTACATTTGGGTAGATTCCCAACGCTAAGGTTGGGAGAAGGAATTTAAATAGAATTAGGACCAGCTAGAAGGCCCTGCAAGACTGCAGTGGCAAAATAAGCTCTGGATTTAGAGAAAATTGGCAAATGATAATGTTTGGTGAAAGTATGTACAGAACTCCAGGTAGCAGCTTCTAGGATGTCCCTAGTAGGGACACCCCTGAGAAAGGCTGTAGAGGCAGATGCAGCCCTGGTTGAATGGGGTCGGATGCCTTGTGGGATAGGTTTTCCATGGTGCTTACAGCACAAATGAATGCCGTGGCCTATCCATTTTGAAATTGTTTGTTTTGAAATAGCTTTCCCCTCTGTCCCTGCAGCAAATGCCACCAGCAGTTGTTCAGATTTCCTTTGAGGTTTAGTCCTGTCCAAGTGGAATCTAAGCTATCTGTGCACATCTAAAGAGTGCAGTATCCATTCCCCTTTGTTCTGTGGGTTAGGAAAGAAAGTAGGCAAATGAATGGATGGATTTAAGAGCCACACTGGGTACCACCTTGGGCATGAAGGAGAGATTGGTCCTGAGGGACACCCTTTTCGCATGAAAGATTCCACTGCCATAAGGGCCGGTAATTCAGATACCCTTCTTGCAGAAGTGATTGCTAAAAGGAAAGCTGTTTTCCAGGAAAGAAATTTTAAATCTGCAGTAGCAGCTGGCTCGAAAGGAGGAAGAGTGAGTTTCTCCAAGACAAAGTTAAGATCCCAGGCTGGAGTTGGAGTTCTCCTGTGTGGCCTTAAATTTTTGGCACCTCTGAGGAACTGCTTGAGCAGTGGGTGAGAGAAGATGGGAGGCTCTGTGCTATAATGAGCTGAAATGGCTGAGGCATGAATTTTGATGGAGGAAAAGGACAAGCCCTTATGAAGCATCTCAGTCAAGTATTGTAGAATCTGAGGTAAATTGGGCACTGCTGCGTTCATTCCTTGAGGATGGTTCCAGGCACAAAATCTTTTCCATTTTGCAGCATAAGATTTTCTAGTACTAGGCCTCCTTGCCTCAAAAATATCCACAACTGATTTACTGAGGGATGGTAAAGAAGAGATTAGGTAATTAGCCAGGCTGCTAGGTTCAGGGTTTGCAGCTGAGGGTGCAGAATCTGGTTCTCCTGCTGAGACAACAGGGAAGTAGTCTGAGGCAGGTGCCATGGGGCCAAGCATGACGCACTGCGCAAGAGGGGGTAACAGTGTTGGCGAGGCCAGTCTGGTGCAATTAAAATTGTCCTTGGCTTGTCCTGTTTGATCTTTAGTGGTACCTTGGAGAGTAGAGGCAGAGGAGGAAAGGCATAAACTGATAAGTTTTTCCAGCTGAAGGATACAGCATCCACTTTCCAAGATAGCTTGTGGGAATCCTTGTGCAAAATTTGTCCAATTGATGGTTCTGGGGGAGGCAAACAGGTCTATATCTGGGCTCCCCTCATTTGCTTGTCAACATGCCGAAAATCCTTGGTTCCAGTTTCCACTCGTGTGGGTCCATGAGGTTTCTGCTTAGTCCGTCTACCATTGTATTTAGTTTTCCTGGCAGGAATTGAGCTTGTAGATTCACTTGGTAGCTCAAGGCGGTGTTCCACAATGCCATGGCTAGTCTACAGAGGGGGTAAGAATGTGTACCCCCCTTGCTTATGTACCACATGACAGTGGTTTTGTCCATCTTTACCATTAGTTGTCCTGGAAGAATGTGCTCCTTGAAGGCTGTCAGAGCATTCTGTGCAGCTAACATTTCCTTTTGATTCATGTGCAGGTGCATTTGACTTGGGTTCCATTTGCCCTGAATGCACTTCCCTGGCAGGTGAGCCCCCCACCCTCCCTGCATAGTCTGATGCATCTGTTGTTAAGATTTGGGCGGCAGGGGGTAGTGTGAATGATAGTCCCCTGTTTTGGTAGCAGGCCTCTACCCACCAAAGGAACTCTAGGCGTAGGCAAGGTAGGATAGGAATCCTTGCTTCTAGATTCTGTGAATGTTGACACCATAGGCTTTGGAGATATTATTGTAGTTTCCTCATATGCAGCCTTCCATATGGAATTAGAAGAATGCAGGAGGCCATGAACCCCAAGGCTTGCAGTATTTGCTTTGCAGATGGCTGGGTTTTTGTGGCCAGTAGTTTGAAGTAGGTTGTCAAATTAATCCGTTTCTCTGGCGTGAGGAAAGCCATCTGGGAAGTTGTATTCAAGCTTGCTCCCAGGAATATAATTTGTTGACAGGGTACCAGGTGTGATTTCTTTTTCGTTTATGGTGTACCCCAGACAAGTCAGTACCCTTTGAACAAAGGCCAGATGATTCAAAAGTATGTCCTGGCTTTCTGCCTGAACTAGACAATCGTCCAGGTATGGGTATGTTTGAATATTTCTTTGCCTGCAAAATGCAATGACTGGAGCTAGGCACTTTGTGAATACCCTGGGAGCAATAGATAAGCAAAAGGGCAGTGCAGAGAACTGATAGTGCATGTAGTCTGCTTCTTTTAAGTCTAGTGTTGCCAACCATGCATCTTTGCCTAGCATAGGAAGCAGCTGTGAAGAGTCAGCATTTTGAATTTTGGAATCACCAGAAAGGTGTTTAGAGCAGAAAGGTCCAGGATAGGACGTCATGTATTGCCTTTTCTGGACACTAGGAAAAGTCTTGAATAGAAACCTTGTCGCTTTTCCTCTTCTGGTACCAACTGAATAGCCCCCATGTTTAAGAGAGAGAGTACTTGATTTTGGGCCTCTGCCCACTGATTTGGGGGTAGATCTGGCCACCTGCCTGGTGTTGGTAACGTGTGGAAGTGAAATCTATGTCCTTGGGACACTATATTTAAAACCCATTTGTCCTGGGTAATGAGTTCCCAGTTTTTGGCCTGCAGCTCAATCTTTCCGCCTAAAGGAGCATTCAGTTGGGAAGTGCTTGGAAGTTTTAAAAGCAAGTTATTGAGACAGTTTTCCATAGGGGGGGGGGGGAGTCTTACTACTCCCAGATTTGGGTGCGGAAACCCCACACTGCTTAGTCTTGTGTGTCCCTTGGGACTGAAACCTGGGGTTTCTGCTGTGTCTGGGTTTGGCTTGAGAAGACCTGTAAGGGGCTGGAAAGAACCAATTCTTAGGAGGGCCAGTGCCTACTAAATCTAGGAGGCTGAACTTGTAAGAAATCTTTAACAGTTTGCATAGATTTAGCTTTATCTTCCATCTTTTTAAGAACTTCCTCAGCCTTGTTGCCAAACAGGCAGTCCTGATATAAGGGAGCATCCAACAATTTAGCTTTAACATGATCAGGCAAAGATTGCTCCTTAAGCCAAACATGCTTTCTGAGCAAAGATCCAGTAACAGCAGCCCTGCAAGAGGCCTCTAATGAATAAAATCCACATTGCAAAGTATGTTTTCCAACCTGTTAAGCAGAATGCATTAAATCCTGTAATTCTTTATTTTCAGCACAGTCAGGAATCAACATGATTTTCTGTTTAAGCAATCCAATAACATGTTGTTAATACTTTAACATGAAACTGGCAGTTTAAAGCCCTAATGGCCAAGGTTGCAGAAGTGTAAACCTTTTTACCCCATCTATCCAGCGCCCTGGAGTATCTATCAGAAGAGGTAGGATTTTTAGCAGTAGAAGCCTTAATGCACTTAGGTCCCTGTGAAATAGTCTCTGGATCCGCAATAGGATTTTTAAAAAGGAACTTGTGTGAATCAGGAACCCTGTAATATCAGTCAGGTTTTCTGGGAGCATGAGGCAAAGAATCAGGGGCCAGATTCTGAAAAGGCATCATCAATGATGTCTAGTACATGAGGTATAGCTAAAGGCCTATGCTGAGGCAGGAGTAAGAAATCCCGAAGCCTCTTTTCTGAATCAGAAAAATCCTGGCTTTCCCAGTGGAAACGCTCCCTAGGAGTATGAAAGGTCTCACTACAAGAAAAATCCTCTTGGAGGGGAAGCAGAGGGAATAGAGTCCTCTGCATCAGAATCCTCATAAGTAGATGAGGGCAAATCCAGATCATCAGAAGAATCAGAAAAAAATCAGAATCCTGGTCAGAAGATTCATAAACAACTTCAGTCCTAGGTCTCTTAGAAGGGGGAGGATGGCTTCCCCTGATTAGAGTTATAAGATCTTCAGCCATTCTTATCATTTGTTTTTTAGGCATAGAGGTCTGAACATGCGGGCTGGGCCTCGGTTTCTAAGGCATGGGTCGAGATTTTGGCCTAAATGAAGAAGGAGGCATCTGTTTAATATGCAAGTCCATAGGGCCTGAAAACACCCTCAGAAGCCGGTGCCTGCACAATGGCTCCGGACCCATCAAAGGCAGAGACATCCGCAGGTTCCACAGTTGAAGCATCTCGCGGCATACCAGACTCCGAATGGGTCTCAGTAGAGGCCTGCAAATCAGAAATAGCGGGTATCAGGGGCTGCAAAAGCACCTCACTGAGTACCAGCGAACTGGCTTAGGAGAAGCGTCGTCGGCAGCTTTGGACCTCGGCAGCCTGTCTCTGTCTTTATCTTTGCATTTTTTCAGAATCCTGGTAGTCGGATGGCTAACCGACGACATTTCTGGATAATTAAACAGAGAACAAAAATATTTAGAGGCGAAAATTTACCGACCACAGATAGTGCGCTGATTAAATAAAACGCAAAACCGACAGCAAGGTACGTCGTGGTCAGGGCCTAGGAAAGGAATACAGTACTAATGAAAATCTTTGTGAGGTATTTACGTTCCACAAGTAATGCAATTATTAACTTTTACTGACATTGGTAAGGTGCAAGAAAAAGTTTCCCTAATGGGGTACTTAGCTTTAGTTGAAGACTTTGGTTCTGAAACTCTAAAACGAAAATTTCAGGAGTCGGCCGACTGGCACTTGCAAACTGCTTCTGCTTAGGGCACCACACGGCAAGAAAGACTGGTGTAATGGCGTCGGCTGCAAGTTTTATACCCCTGACGAACAGACGTCATGAAGAAGGGATAGCAAACGACGCAGGACCCAAGACTTTGTTAATCAGGCCAACTGAGAGCTACTGCAAGCAGATAACCCAAATGTAATGACTGCAACAGTGAAACACGAAGAACATCTTCCTCAAACTACTGCTCAACAATTTCACAGTGAAACACTACATGCACAAAACTGCCAAAGGAGACACAAGTATGCAGATGGTGACTGTGTCTTTTATAGGACTCAAAAGGAGACAGTTACCAAAAGGATCAGAGAGATGGAAAATGACAGAGGGAGAGCACACTACTGAAAGAGAACATCACAGTTTTTTGGAACTGTATTGAATACACTTGCTTTGAACTTCTGTTAAATCATACGACTTCTTGTTTTAGGATAAACATGCTTTTTTTTTTTAATCATTTTAATCATTTGGTACAACGCATTACAATTTTTTTCCTGAAATTGGTGGTTTCAACTGTCTTTAACATTCCATTCTGCTGGATTACAGTGGCCATCTTTTTGGTACACTTTTCTATACCAAAATCCTAATACTGCACCTTCTTCTGCATAAGAGAAGGCCACAGATTTTGAGAACAATTTTTCCCATGAAAGAGTAAAACAACTGGGGTAAAGCTTTTCAGTGTGTGTGTGTGTGTGTTTTGGTGTATGCTGGGAGTTCTTGTCTGTCAAGCACACCTGTGTATTAGTCCATATACCAGAATGACAACTGTAGGACATTTTTTGCACACTCTACTCCCAGCGCCTGTGATAGTCAGCCACCTTGATGTATTGTTCCACATAACTAGGCAGGATCATCTGACAGGGGCCATCAATTCCCACAGCCATCAGGGGTGTTTCAGGCATTTACATGTAATGGACTGACAACTGAAGCATCTTCTGTCGTCAGTGAAGGGCATTTCTCCAAGCAGCCCTGCCCCTCCGCCCAGAGACTGAGTGGTGGGTTTCCCCAGTGTCCACCAGAAAAGTTTCACAGTCTTGTTGTAGCTTAGCACACACACATCCCTCAAACATCTTGGGAGAGGTCAGTGGATTGCATATTTTCACTTCTTCCCAAATCTGCCCGTCCCCTCCAGTAGCAGAATCATTAATTTTAAACCTAGTCACATGGGTCATATTCCAATCTGTGTCATAGAGCCAGGCAACTGTACAACAGTCACTGTAGCTGAAGGGCTGGTGGCTTATGTCAAATTAATAGCTATCCCAAGGACAGTTCCATACTAAAAAATAATCAGGAGGGAGGACAAAGTGGCATATCTTGTTATCTTTGAGAGGTGCACCCACCAGGAGGGATAGGACCAAGCAGATGGGACCAGGACCCTTTCAGCCTGTGTAGACAACCTCTGAAAGCCTTAATGGACATGGAAAGCTGGAGTATAAAGACTCAAGTTTAAAAGCCATTACCTTTCTGAAGTAGTGTTACCTCAGGGGCACTAAAGCTCACACAAAATGTTAAGAAAATAAATTGTGCTACTTAAACCATAGAATGAATTTATGGTTAGATACCGACAGTCAACAAACAAACAAAATGGTAGAAATATTAGTCAATGATAAATTTAAAAGATTTTTACCTACTTAACAAAACGGTTGTGTCAAACTGGTTTGAAGAATGCTGACAAGTTTTGTTGTATTAACAAACTTTATTACTGCATGACAATATGTACAGAACTAGGCAGTTTAGACCTATAGTAAAACCTGTGTCAAATATTGGTAGCTAACCAAAAGTATAACAGTAAACATACTCTGTCTTAACTATGGAAAAAGGATAATATAGCTAGATTTTGTATAGCACTAGCAACACGGTTACACTTGTGAAAACAACTTTTGGACAGCATGCGACGTAGTGGTGATGATATGCCCATGGAATAGTCTGGATGATATGCCATTGGAATAGTCCAGATCCCAGATTTGCTGGTTCCAGGACTTTAGTTTGTGTTTCTGAGTTGTCCAAACCTTGGCTGTAGTAGTGGGAAGTCTTTCTGCTTATCAGGGAGAGTGGTAAGCAATGAACAGCCTGTCGCAAGAGGAGTGGTTTCCAGCTCTGAAATTGAACCTTATTGGCCATTTTGAGCCGATTTCTATCCCTTTCAACTTTCTGAGTTAAAAACATGTATTTCAGATCCTGTTTGGGCGTCCTGCAGACTACTACAGCACCAGAAACGAGAAGGATAGACTTTTTGCAGATTCTAAGTATCTTTTTGGCTTTTTCTTGACTGTTTTTGCTTATCGCACTTTAAAAGCCATTTTTACTGTGGTTCTGTTGTTATTTCTGGTGCATTTAACTGTTTAATCGTTTTACTGTGTGTGCACTTTGATTTTCAGCTTAAAGTTAATAATTTAAACTGCATTTACTACTGTAGGCGTCACAATCAAATGTGACAGCCTTTTCTGTGCATATTTACTGTTTAAATTGCTTTATTTCTGCTTAATTTCTCAAAAAAAAAAAAATACTATCTGTACTGCTCGCTTCCTGCCCTTCCCTATACTAGAATAGTCTGGATCCCAAATTTGCTGGTTCCAGGACTTTAGTTTATGTTGTCCAGACCTTGTTGTGGTAGTGGGAAGTCTTTCTGCTTATCAGTGAGAATGGTAAGCATTGAGCAGCCTGTCATAAGAGGAGTGGTTTCCAGCTCTAAAATTGAACCTTATTGACAGTTTTGGGCTGATTTCTATCCTTTTCAACTTTCTGAGTTAAAAACCCGAGTTTGTTCATCGCGCAGCACCGGTAAGCTAGAGTTAAACTGTTCTGCTCTTCAGTTTTTCCCCTTAGAACTAGCCAGATTCTTAGTTTTAGCACTTGAATTTGCTTCTTCGTGCTCAGCTGGTTCAAAGCTTGTTGTAAGCACTAAATAAGCTACAAATCCCTACAGCACTCAACCTTCCTCATTACCTAGAAGAAAACAGTTTTTGTAATTACTTTCCTCATTTGCTTGGAGGAAAACAGCATTTGTACTTACTTTCCTCACTTGTCTAGAGGAAAATAGTTTTTTATCCAGGCATGTCCAAGGGACAGCTCCCAGTGTTCTCTCCTGTCTAACTGATGAATCTGGGCATCTTGGAGCAATGTAGCAATTGCCTCATGTACACAGACAACCCTCTCCTCCTACCACCCAACACTACAACCTGTCAGAGATGCACTTATCTAGCCAAACTGGAGGCAAAACTCTCTCCAACCAAGACTGAACTTGACAGTCAAGAGGAGAAGGTAAACACTTGCACCACACCACACTCATCACATAGTCCCACTAAACCTACACCACCAAAATCCACACATAGAAACACGAAAACATTCATAGAGGTTCTCAATAATAATCTGCCCAAGCAATGGAGACCTCCAAAGCAGGAACGTAAGCAATCTCCACCCCCCACCCCCCAACACAACCCAAATGACACAGTCCAAAGACTCAGTGTGACACAAGAACAGCCCATAAGGCACACTGATGTTCCAACCACCAGGCTAAACAAGGAAAAAAGTTACTGTCAGCTGCCTGTTGGGTGTCATAATCCTCCACATAACTCACGCACTCAGGTCACTCCACAAGTATACATATGACTCTGTCATTGTCCATGTTGTTGTGATTGTCCATGTTGTTGTGAACAGCTTGAGACGTGCCTCCCTGGACTACATGAAGAGAGACATGGAAGAGCTCTTTGATTTGTAGTCCAGGCAGTTATGATTCTAGCCCTGAGTAGCATCCTGCCATCGCCCAGAATGACACCACAGTACAAGGACAAAATGACTGACCTCAACAATTGGCTAAGCTTCTGGTGTCATTCTAAGGGGATCTAGTATCTGTCTGCCTGGGACGACATGGTCGGCAGGCTAAGATGTTTTGCCATAGACGGGCAGCACCTGTCACCCCTGGGGATTCTGCATACTGGCTAAGGCTGTTGCCACCCCAATAGTGCCTTTTTTAGGCAAAGCTCAAATGACAAATTTACCACTGCAACAGGTACAGGCAAGCAAGAACTGAGGGTCATGCTACTCAATGCTAAAAGTCTAAACCTCAAAATGCACTCACTCGAGTCACTCCTTAAAATGGAGAACATCAATATCTGTGCAGTGACTGAGACCTGGTTCAAGGCTCCAGAGAGCACCCCTGCATTACCAGGCTACAACTCATACCACACCTTTCAGCCATCTAACCTGGACTGGAACACCAAAGGCAGAGGTGTGTCTATATTCATTAAGGATATCCACACCTCCAGGCTAGTTGCCCAACATAATGCATCAGAGATTATCCAAGTGCAACTAACTCTGGGCAAAACTGTAATCCAAAACTGTAGCTTACTGCAGATCCCCCACCATGCCCCAAGCGTCCCACTCCTCTTTTCTTGATACACTGGGAAAAAATTAGGGTTCAGCGAAACACTCTTATAATGGGCAATTTCAACTACCCCACCATTAACTGGGCCATACCTTTCAGCCATCTAACCTGGACTGGAACACCAAAGGCAGAGGTGGGTCTATATTCATTAAGGATATCCACACCTCCAGGCTAGTTGCCCAACATAATGCATCAGAGATTATCCAAGTGCAACTAACTCTGGGCAAAACTGTAATCCAAAACTGTAGCTTACTGGAGATCCCCCACCATGCCCCAAGCGTCCCACTCCTCTTTTCTTGATATACTGGGAAAAAATTAGGGTTCAGCAAAACACTCTTATAATGGGCAATTTCAACTACCCCACCATTAACTGGGAAAACTACTAGTGTACAAACTGCTTCGCTCAACGCTTTCTAGAAAGCATAAATTCCAATGCCCTGGATCAACTTATCCACACCTCCACCAGGGGCAACATTATCCTAGACCTAGTCATTACCAATATGAGTGACTGGTGTTCCACACCTGAAATCAACTCCTCATTGGACAGATTCGAACATAAGCTAATCACCCTAGATATCCACATCCCGCCCCCACCTCCCATTAAGGAAACCACTGTAAAATATTTCTCCAAAGCCAACTTCATGCTTCTCAAGACAGAAGTGGCAAACTTCATCCTTCCCAAGGCAGAAGTGGCAAACTTCAGGACACCCATACGGATGGACAATACAGTTACAACTGCTAAATCCTACACAAATGCACTCTATAAGCAGTTACATGAGTGCATGGATCATGCTATCCCTAACAGAACCAAGACGCTATCCTCTTAAAAAAAAAAAAAAAAAAAAAAAAAAAAAGGAAGCCAATCTGGATGTCCCCCTGCCATAAAGAAACTCTACAACAGAAGGAAGAAACTGTTGCAAAAGAGAGTAAAATCCCATGAGTGGAAGAGCTCCCTGGTCAGCCTCAGTAAGAAGCTGAGATCCCTCAAAATCCCCCAAAGCTAGCTACGAAAAAAAAATTGCCACTGATTCTAAGGAAAACCACAAAGCATTCTGTAGCGATGCCAAAAATCTCAGTAGCAACACCCAGATCTGCTCCGAGTTGCAGCACAATCACACAAAAATTACAGAACCAACTGATATTGCCAAAATCTTGGCAGATAGGTTCAGTGTTAACTTAACCCCCCTCTCACCCCCAAAAAAGCCCATATCTAGACTGGAAGAATGCAGAGTCCCTGTAATCACAACTATGCAGATAAAAACTGCTCTCTGTAAAGCAAAGAACCCAGTGTCCATGGGACAGGACAACATCTCAGGCTGTATTTTACACGAACTCCAGAACAAACTGGCTCCCCACCTAAGCACCATGGTCAATCATAGCCTCACATCAGGCTTTGTGCCCACTGAATGGCGCACAGCAACAGTCATCCCACTGCACAAGGGGGGAGCCACCACGGACCTCGGGAACTATCGCACTATTAGCCTGACGAGCCTGGACTGCAAGGCCATGGAACGTATCATCATAGAACTCAAACTAAAACATTAGTAACCTCCAAACTCTGGACCCCACCAAGTTCGGGTTTGTGAAAGGCAGATCATGCCTCCTGAACCTGATCGACTTCTTTGAGGCAGTCACCAAAGCCGTAGACGAGGGTAAGGTGGTTCACACAACCTATCTTGACCTTGCCAAGGCTTTTGATACCATCCCCCATTCTGGAGTTATATACTCACTAAACAGGGTATAAATCCCTACGTCACAAGATGGGTTGCCAAATGGCTCACTGACAGAATCCACACTATAAAAGTTGCAGACTCCAAATCTGACTTCAAACCAGTGACAAGTGGAATACCACAGGGTTCAGTCCTGGGTCCTCTCCTGTTTGGTATCTACTTCTCTGAAGTACAGGCTAACAATGAAGGTCTCTGGCTAACAAAGTTCGGAGATGACTGCAAATTAGGTGCCATAGTTGAGTCCCCCAAACAATGTGGACATCCTACAGAAGGGCCTTCACTAAGACAGATGCCTGGTGTCAGAGCCATGGCCTCAACCTCAACGCAAAAAAGTGCATTGTCATCCCCTTTGGTAAAAACTCTGTATCCATGAACTACCTCATAGGTGGCAGTCTACTTAACACAGAATGTGTGATACATGACCTTGTGACTCAGCTGGACAGTAGTCTCTCCTTTGATCAATCACATCGCCACAGTAGTTGGGAAATCCTTCTACATGGCACACCTCATCACAGAAGCGTTTTCATCCAGGAAAAAAGAGGTCATTGTTCCCCTCTACTCGGCTCTCATTAAACCCATTATAGAGTATAATGCCCCTTTTGGTATGTACCTCACAAGACATCTGCAACAGTTGGAAAGGCTGCAGAAGTACCTGACAAAGAGGATTACCAGACTCGAACAGATGCCCTACACTGACCGTCTCAAAAACTCCATCTTTACTCCATAGCATATCACCTACTCTGAGGTGATCTCTGCCCAACATACAAAGCTATGTCAAACCCAGATCTTTTGGACATGCTACACCTAAAGAAATTCCAATCCCTCCGAGCTACATGCTCTAGGAATCTAAACCTTGTCACCACAATAAAGAGAACATGCTAGAGGGATAGATTCCTGTCCCAGAGATTTCCCATACTCTGGAACAAGCTACCCATCTATGTCAAGCAGAGTTCCTAATTAGCACTATTCAAGAAAAATTTTGATGAGTGGATGGGAAATAGGAAATTCACCCCAGGATCACTTCTGTGGCTCTGCTCGACATGGGCACAATAACTCTCTTGGGTGGCAAAAGCCAGGGAACCTTGTTGGCTAGGCTTACTTAGGCCCTTGGGCTGATAGCCTAGTACCTACCTGTGAATGTGGCAACTTATCTGCTAGAATAGTTGAGTGCTTTCTTTTACTATGCTACTACAAAGTTAATCACCTGTAACATCTTAATTAATGGCAAAGAGTTGTAAAGGCTGTTTGCTTCAAGCAGCTTGGCCATGCTGATAAAGGGGAGGTACGTGAAAAGAAGACTATTCCTAACAAACCATTTATTTGCTCATAGGTTGGTACTAGGCTATTGGCCCTAGGGCCTATACAGGTCTAGCCATAACAATTCCCCTGGATATTTCTTCTAACAATATTTACTTCCCTGAACCCCCTGTCTAGTAGGGCAACTGACGTGATCCCCGGGGTAAATTTCCTATCTACCATCCAATCGTCAGGGTTCCTTTTGAAGAGGGCCAATGAGGCGCTCTGCTTGGCATGTATGGGCAATCTATTCCAGAGTATGGGGAGTCTCTGGGACAGGAACCTATCCCTCCAGCATGTTTTATTCATTGTGATGACAAGGTTTAGATCCCTGGAGCGTGTGGCCTTGTATGTTAAGCAGAGATCGCCTCTGAGTAGACGATATGATACCGAGTATACCTGGAGTTTTTTTTAGATGGTCAGCATAGGGCATCTGCTTTAGGCCTGTGATTCTTTTAGTGAGGTATCTCTGCAGCCTTTCCAGCTGTTGCAGAGGTCTTGTGAGGTACATACCAAATGGGTCTAATGAGGAATGAGTACAGTGGGACAATTACCTTTTTTTCCTGGATGAAAAGCCCTTAGTGATTAGGTGTGCCACACAGAAGGATTTCCTGACTGTTGTGATGATGTGGTTATCGAAGGTAAGACCACTGTCCATCTGTGTGTCCCCAAGTCTCTCATCACTCTTTCGGTGTTTAGTGTACTGCCACCTATGTGGTAATTCATGGGTACATGTTTTTTTCCCAAAGGGGATAACTATACATTTCTTGTCATTAAGCTTGAGACATGGCTATGGCACTAATCATCTGTTTCTGTAAGGCTCTTTTGTAGAATATCCACATCATTTATGGATTCAATAATGGCTCCCAGTTTGCAGTCATCTGTGAACTTTGTTATGGCTCCCAGTTTGCAATCATCTGTGAACTTTGTTAGCCAGAGTCCCTTAGTGCTGGTCTGTACTTCAGAGAAGTAGATGCCAAACAAGAGTGGTCCCAGAACTGAACCCTGAGGTACTCCACTTGTCTGGAGCTGGATTTGGAGTAGGCTACTTTTACAGTCTGGGTTAGGTCAGTAAGCCAGTTGGCAACCCATAGAGTGATGTAGGGATTTATGCCCAGTTTAGTAAGTTTATCTAGGATTCCAGAGTGGGGGATGGTGGTGAAGGCCTTGGCAAGGTCCAGATAGGCTGTGTGGACCGCCTTACCCTTGTCCACAGCTCTGGAGACTGAGTCAAAGAAGTCAATCAGGTTTAGGAGACAAGATCGGCCCTTCACAAACCCAAACTGAGTGGGGTCCAGTGTTTGAAGGTTGCCAAGGTCTTTGTTTACAAGTTCCATGATAATGCGTTCCATGTCCTTGAAGATCTGGCTCGTCAGACTGATGGGACAGTAGTTCCCAGGATCCAAGGTGAGTCCCCCTTTGTGGAGTGGGACAACTGCAGCTGTGCGCCACTCAGTGGGCATGGAGCCTGAAGTGAGGCTATGATTAAACATGACACTTGGTGAGGTGCCAGTTCATTTTGCAATTCATGTAGTACACAGCCTGGGATGTCATCTGGTCCCATGGATGCTGTATTCTTAGCTTTGGAGAGTGCGGTTTCTACCTGTGTGGCCATGATTACCGGAATTTTGCAATCTTTTGGTATTGAGATGGGCCCTTTAGGGAGTGAAGTTGGCACTAAATCGATCTGCCAGGATATTGCCAATATCCTTGGGATCAGTATATTTAATGCCATTCTGTTGTAGCTCAGAGCAGATCTGAGCATTGCCATTTAGATTCATGACTAACTATAGAATACCTTGTGGTTGTCTTTGGAATCTTTGGCAATTTTATTTTCGTAACTAGCTTTGGAGGATTTTATGAGGGATCTCAGATTCTTACTGAGGCTGGTAAGGGAGTTTTTTTGCATCTAGAGATTTTCCTATTTTCTGCACCAGTTTCTTCCTTTTGTTGTATAGTTTGTTTATGGCAGGGGACCACCAGATTGGCTTCCTTTTTTTGGAGAAGAAAGTCTTGGTTCTATTTGGGATGGCACGATTCATGCACAAGTGGATGTGCTCATACAGTGCCTTAGTGTAGGATTCGGCAGTCGAACTTTCAGCTCCTGTCTGCATGGGTGTCATGAAGTTTGTCACTTCTGACTTAAGAAGCATGAAGTTGGCTTTGGAGAAGCTTTTTACGGAGGTTTCCTTACTGGGGGGATGGGGGTGGGATGTGGATGTCAAGGGTGATTAGCTTATGGTCAGACCTGACCAATGAGGGGCTGACCACTGGTGTGGAGCATCTATCTCCCATGTTGGTAATGACCAGGTCTAGGATATTGGAGCACTGGTGGGACAATGGATTAGCTGATCCAGGGTGTTGGAATTTATGAATTCCAAGAGCCGTTGCAAAAAGGTGTTGGTACCCAAGTAGTTTTCCCAGTTAATGGCAGGGTAGTTGAAATCACCCAGTATTAGGGTGTTTGGTTGTACATTAATATTTTCCAGTATATTTAGAAAGGTGTAGCGAGTCTTGGGGCATGGTAGGGGATCTGTAGCAAGCTACAATTTGGATTGCAGTCTTACCTAGTGTTAGTTGCACCTGGAGAAGTCCGGATGCATTGTGTTGGGCAACTAGCCTGGAGGTGTGAATATGGACACTCCGCCACGTTTAGAGTTTGGGTTTTTGTTTGGTGGCCGAAAAGTGTGGTAAATATGTAGCCTGGTATTGCAGAGGTGCTCTCTGGAGCCTTGAACCAGGTTTCAGTTACTGCACAGATATAGATATTTTCCATTTAGGAGTGCCTCGAAAGAGTGCATTTTGAGGTTTAGACTTCTAGCATTCAGTAGCATTACCTTCAGATTTTGCATGTTTGTATCTGTTAGGATGGTGGTTTTGTCCTTTGAACCTTGCCTAAAAAAGGCACTATAGGGATGGCAAGAGCTTTAGCCAGTAACCCGAATCCCAGGGGCGACGGGTACAGACCATCTCTGGCAAAGCATTGTGGCTTGTCAATCATGTCGTCCCAGGCAGACAGATACTGGATCCCCTTTGAATGACACCAGAAGCTTAGCCAGTTGTTGAAGTCTCAATCATTTTGTCCTTACACTGTGGTATCATTCTGGTCGAAGGCAGGATGCTACTCAGGGCTAGGGTCATACCTGCCTGGGCCACATCTGAGAGCTCTTCCATGTCTCTTTTCATGTAGTCCAGGGAGGTACATCTCAAGTCATTCACTCCAACATGGACAATAACAGAGTCATATTTGTACTTGTTGTGGAGTGACTTGAGTGCATGCGTTATGTGGCGGATCCTGGCACCAGACAGGCAGCTGACTAATTTTCTCCTTGTTTAGCCTGGTGAGTGGGACATCAGTGTGCCTGACTATAGCATCACCTATGACTAAAGTGTTGGATACGTTGTCTTGCCTTAGGGGCTGTTGTTGGGTGGCACACTGGTGGTGTGAGCTATGTGCCACTTTGGTTGTGACTAGTGTTTGTTTGCGTTTCAGCTTCAGAGGTCCTTGTTGTTTGGGCAAGTTAATGTTAAGGGCCTCTGCATATGTGGGTTTAGTGCTGCTATTTGTGGGTGTTGATGGTATGTGTTTTGAAGGGCTAAGTGTTGCTTGAGGTGTAGTGCAGGTGTTAACCTTCTCCTCTTTGACTGTTTAGCACAATCTTGGCTGGAGAGAGCTTTGCTTCCAGTTTGGCTATGTAAGTGCATCTCTCGCAGGTTGTATTGTTGGGTGGTAGGAGGACAGGATTGTCTGTGTACATGAGGCTGCTGCTGCATTGCCCCAGTATGCCCAGATTCACCAGGTGGACAGGAGAAATCACTGGAAGCTGACCCTTTGTAAAGTACAAGAGCTGTTTTCCCTTACCTTTGCAAGGTACTCTGCAATTATTAGGCTGTTTAGTGCCTACAATTAATTTCTCCTCATTAACAAGGAATGCTTGAATGAGTTTAAGGCTTCCTAGTGCTATCCAGCAGGTTCTAGAGCAAGTGCTAGTCACAGGGGTTCAGATTTTAGTACTACTACTGAAAAACCAGCTAGTTCTATGGGTAAATTTGAAGGGCAGACTTTCTGGCACCTGGAATAGTTTAACTGTAGCCCCGCAGTGCTGCATGATGCGAAAAACATGCAAACACACGCGTTAAGCCAGAAAGTTGGAAGGGATAGAAATCAGCCCCAAATGGCTAATAAAATTACAATTTCAGAGCTGGGAACCACTTCTCTAGTGTTAGATAGGCAGTACAATGCTCACCAGTCCCACTGGTAAGCAGCAGGACTTCCCTCTACTACAGGAAGGTCTGGATAGCTCTGAACACAGAAAATAAAGTCCTGAAACCAGCAAAGCCTGGGATCTGGACTATATTAGCTAGGAAAGGCATGAAATGAGCAAACAAGATAGTATTTTTGGTTAAAACAGGCTAAACAAAGCAATAATACAGTAAATAAACACAGAAAAGCCTAATGCACTTGTGTGCAACCCTAAACAGTAAATACAATTAAAACTCTACAAAATTAGCAATTTAAAACTTTAAATTAAGCAAGGCAGGTGCACAACTGAAAAACGATTTAAGAGGCAGTAATACAGTAGAGAATAAGTAGCCAGTCTACATATACAGAAAAGCAGCTAAAACAACACTAAAACAATTCAGATGCAGTGCAACCTACAGCACTAGAATTTTAGCAATATTAAGGCAAATACAGTTTTAATAAATGCACTAAAATATACTCTATTTCCAAAATGTTTGAGAAGCACAGTCAGAACACAAGGAAATTCAGGCATTTTTTTTAAAGAAAGTGAGAGAGGTGGAAAGGAGGAACAGAAGGAAAGAAACTAAGGGGGTTGGCCTTCTCAGATGTTCTCTCTGTATTAAAGTAGAATGAGCTAATGACACTAGACTGGGAGGAGTGTCCAAGTTCAAATTTAGAGTAGGAGAGACCAACTGCAAGGCCAGCAGGTATAAAGACAAGATGCCAATAGGGTGGGAAGTTATTTTAGGCAAAAAACACTATAGAAATGTTTATCATAGCAGAAAACCAACAGTGAGCCAATAGCTATGAAATACAGTACAAGTATGAAGTATACAATAAAATTGCTATAAATATCTAGAATAAGCAATAACTACTAAAATAAGCAAAAATAACAGGCTAGTTGTTGCTCTGCATCACAGATCAGGTGCTCCTCCTCAGATAGCTCTGTGTGTAATGGCTGAAACACTCAAGTTAACTTCTTAAGTAACAGAAAGTTGAAACCTGAAACAACTTGTGGAGATAAGAAACAGTCCCCTTTATTCAGCTAGGAATGCAAACAGTGTTTAGGAGGGCATCTTAGCCTGTTGCTGTGATAGTTAATTTAACATGTGACATGACACTAGTGAAATATTTTCCCTGCTTTCAAAATGTGTGGGAGCAGTGAAAAGTAGATAGTTTTTTTAATACTAATTCCACTCCTCACACTAATAAGGACATTTAAGTGAATAAGCATGCAAATATAACACTGCCTAACACGGAAAAAAAAAAAGGGATTGGGGCTAACAAAAAAAAAAAAAAACGCACATTCATAAAAGTTTAGGACTCTAAAACATCATGGATAGTATGAGAACCCCCTAAATGTACAATAACTTAGCTAAGGATATACAAAGAAGAACATGTGTCAGTATGTACCCAAGACAGACCAGTCTGCAAAAACAGAACAGGTAGATGGAAAGGACTTGCAATAAAATACTGCATCCTGAAAGTGCAATAAAATATTGCATTTTGAAAGTGTTGCAAAGTGGAAAGTAAAAGTGACTAGCAGAACTAAAGAGCAGGGGATAACTCAATGAAATAATGTTTTCTAAGGGAACGAAGTTGGTAAAATAAGAAAACAACCTGAGCATTCTGTCAAGGTAAAACAAAAAAATGTAAAGAAAGAAATAAAAGCAGCAAGCAAGAGTTGAAGAGAAAGATTTCAACAGTATAGTTAAAGAAGAGAAGGTGCCTGGGCAGAAGTCTAAACTAACTATGGTCAGTAGAAGGCAGAAAAACCAAATATGGAAAACCTTTAGGAACAGATATCTGTAAGCAAGGAGAAGAGTAAATGTTCACGGAGCTAACCTCAAAGGGAAAACAACCCAAAGAATAGAGCAAATGTGAGGTGTTCATTAACAGCGATAGAAAGAAAGCAATATTACAAAGAGAAAGATAAAAAGGCGGCTGAGTAAACTCAGAAACAAGAACTTTGAATACAGCCCCAGTAATATCCTTGAGCCAAAATATATGAGCTCTAAGCAAGAGGGTTCTCTGCAAGAGCACCAGCTGAAAACTAAAAAAGTTAATGACTCAGAGTTAAACATTTGTAAACAGTTACCATTAATTAAAAGCAAGATTGGCAACTGTACCACATAAACAGAATACCAATATAAAAAGTAATTAAAATAAGAATTAAATTTAGAATACTTTCTGTTCAAAAAAAGCTTTTAATAAAAATGTGGTCTGTGAAGCATTAGTACTTTCAAAGAAAATAAAAATGTATTCAGCATCATGTGGACTCAACTGTACCACATTTATAAAATTAATTATTATTTTGCACCCCCCCCCACATGCCCTCCAGTTGATCAACTACTCTCTGGCTGCTACTCCTACAGCTCTATTTGTTCCTTGGTATGCCTAGTACTACCCATTATAGGACTGCTCCATGGGAAGGAGAACTGGCTCAAAGCACAGCAGTTGGCAGTGTCATACATATTGTCATGCTGGCCATCTAATTTTTTGAATGCCTTTTCGAACTGGTGCTATTGAGGCCACATGCATCACTGCACATTGGGTCAATTTGTTCTGGTTCCCATTCTATGCCAAATTTTAACGGCAATCTGTCACAATTACAGCACCACCCCCTCCCCCGTTACCATGGTCATGTCAGATCCCAAGCAGAAAACCCCTTTTTCCTTGAGTAGGTGAGCCAGCAAAAGCAGCTACTCTCATCCCACCTCTCCAGCCCCTCTGTTGTCCGAACTGCTAACAGAACTCAACTCCTTTAGGATGCTGTCAGGGCTCCATCCATCTCTTGTGCAATATTCCTTAAGTGAATCCAGCTTAGGTGAATCTAATGTCCACAAGCGGTTGACTGATTCTGGTGAGAGAGTTTCACTGTAACTGCCTGCAAGTATATGTGTGATGCAGAAAAAGCTTTCTTTTTTAGGCTTTGGACTGGGTGTTTATAGACAGTCTCTCACAATTTGGTAAGGTAGCCGATGTTCAAGGGTTTATAATGTAGTTGGTTAAGCTCTAACTGGAAACAGTCTGGAAGCCACAGCACGTTCTTGGTGAGAGTCTACATGCACACCCACAAATGCCTGCTTAATTTTACCTCCATTTCCAGGGTAAATTCACATCTCTTGCAGATGTTAAGCAAAGCATTAACAAATAAATATTCTTTTTTTTTTTTTTTTTTTTTTAAACATGCTGCAGTTTTGTACACTGCTTCAGGTATGTGGCACCTATAAGGACTGTGAAGATTAATTTAGTGTACCTATGTTAAGATTAATTTACCTATGTTAAGATTAATTTAGTGTAGGACCTACATATTGCCTATTCCTAGTTAAGTGGTTAAACAAAAACGCACTACTCATTTTGCAAATCTCAAGTGTAAAATATTAAGAGATCTTTAGATTATAGGACTACCACCTAAAAAAAAAGATTTTGTGGGTACCTTCTAGTTAAATTCATTTAATTTTGTAATGGAATGTTTTGGTTATCAAGTTATGATTAGAAAAATTACCCTTTTTAACTCTTACACACACACGGGTGTGTATGTATGTATGGGCGGCGAGTTCCGACACTAAATCTGTTTGAAGCCAGGTAAAATGTGCCATGTAGTTGGTTGCTCTCAGTCCAAATGTAGCTGAGGCAAACACGTGCTTCCCAAAGTAATCAATCGCCAGACTCCCTGTTCGGGGGTTGGACCATGGAGCTCTGTTCGGTGAGCTCCTTCTTCATAGCTGCTGCCACCATGATGGCATCAACACAAACGCCCTTACTCCAAAACGTTTTATCCTTTGGGGGACTAAACTTTGTCCACCTTTTTACGAACTGGTTCCACTGTGTCTGGTTCTTTCCATGCCCTGTTGGCGATGAGTTCTACAAGCTCATCGGTGGGGGGACACCCAGGTAGAAGATGGGCCCATCCCAAAGGCCATTAGGAACATGGATTCCTCTGAAGACAGGGTGGAGGAAGGCCAGCCGCCTTCTTTGCTTTAGAATCTCGAGGATGTCCCCAAAGGACACTTCCTCAGACAAGAGTCTGGGGGACCCCATCTCCCTCCTCAAAATCTTTGTCCTCAGTGAGGGACTCTCTATGGGAGTCCAAGTGCCTCTTCTTGCCATGTACTCTTTCAAGGGGGCTCCTCCATGGTGTGCTCTGAGGAGGACTTTGAAGAGGCAAGGACCCAAAGCGTGGTAACGCCTGTCTGAAGGTGCTGATGGGAGGGCTGACCCTGGAAGGATGATGAGGGCTCACCACCCAAAGTAAAAAGGGGCTGGGGAGGATCTAGAGATGCAGAGATAACTACCCAACCGTAGAAGGTCCTCTCTACTGCCCAGAAGGCAGACTGACTAGATGAGGCCCCCTCTCCTCTCCCATAGCCGCAGCCACCCAGGAGGGAAGGAGGGACCCCGACAGCACTGACATCCCCAGACTATATCAATGCCAAGCTGTGAGGCACAGAGGCTCCCAAAGGGAGGGAATGGACTGAAAACTCTGCCCCCCCCCCCCCAGGAATCAGCATAGACTTCGTGGGGCTGAGGTGCAGCCAGTTCAAATGGCAGTGGAATAGAGCCTGTCAGGAACCCTGACAGTGTTGGAAAGGGAACCCAGGTGGGTCGGACGAGGAGTGTGAAGTCCCGTGGATGGGGAATATCCCCTAGGCAGCTGATCCGGGGATGGTAACAAGCCCAACTCTATTTGGGCCTTGAGAAAACTTCTCATCATCCTATCCATATCTGTAAGGAGCAGACTTCTGGAGGATACGGAAGAATATCCCAACCTGGCCGGACACCCTGACACTTTCTGCAGTCTCTGGAGGGAAACCAACTTCTATGCCTTGGATCCAAACTCCTGGACTTGGAGGGAGATCGGTCAATTGGATCTGAAATCAGATCCAAAGACCAGGAAGGATCCGACGGTTTAGTTGGCGCCAAAAATGCCTCCAAGATCCAAGGCCTCAGATCCGACAGACTGATCTGAGGGTCTCTGAATGGAAGAGCTCGAATCCAGGGATCTGCGATCAGACAGCCTTGACTTTTTTGAAGGGGAATCCCTCCTGGAAGAAGTCTTCCTTTTGGAATCCGCAAGAGGCTTAGAGGGGGAGCCGGTGGCTAGAGGACCCCCCCCTTAGCAAGTCCCTTTAACAGGAGTTTATTCCTGTGATCCAGAAGAGCCCTGGGGTTGAATGCGGCACAAATGTCGCATTCAACCTCCAGGTGACTCTCTCCAAGGCAATAAATGCACTCCTCATGTGAGTCACAATGGGGCATTTGCTGACTGCACAAGGAGCATCTTTTAAAGCCAGAAGGCTTCTCAGACATTTTAGAAAATAAAGCACACACACGCGCACACACCTGAACACCCGTGCACTCTATGGGAAGGGGGAAGCTAGAAAAAAATACTTTACTGGCGGAAAGGGAGCTAAGAGAGGAACAGCTAAAGTTTATAAAAAAAAAAAAAACTTGAGGGAGAAACACTATAGAAGACCCAGCAAGAAAAGGCAGGAACCCACAGAAAAAGACTAGAAAAGCTACAAGGTGAGACGTAAATATAAACTAACTACACTGAAAGAAAGGGGACACTAAAGCAATAATAATAAGGGAAAGAAACCCCAAAAGAAAAAGGCAATTTACACTTATCTGAAGTTAAGTTGCTTGAGCTGCAGGATACACATCCGGGTGTTTTCGCAGAAAATGAAATCTGGAGATCTTGGGTCAGCGAGGGATTATGGGAAGGGGAGGAGCTTGAGCTCTGGATCGGTCCTTCAGTTGCCAGTTCAGATCAGAGGTCGGATCCAAGACGCATTCGTGAGGAGTAATAACACGGATAACATCAGATATTGAGTTCACATTATAACCAGCAAATCAATTACAAATCTGAAAGATTTTTATCAACTTATGATCAAAACTTTCCCTCAAGTTTTCAGGAAAGCATGTGAATTTTAATATATTTTCTAATTTCAATTGTTTAGTTTCACAGGGAAGCTAGGTTTCATTCACTGACCCTAGATAAAGCGACAAGTTTCACAATAAATAGAGTTTCTTACTATAAAATGTGTGGTGGTTCGTTAGAATACCCAAGGAAAGTCACACATTTAAGGAGGTACAAAGCAGCATGGTTGTTTTTATTTTTTCTCCACCAATAACCTTGATATGCTACAGGGAATATTTACAGTATTGTTGAGCAGGTTTATGCTGTCCTAAAAGCAGAAGCTGCCAGATATAGACTGCCAGCAAAATAAATGCAAACACAGAATCATCCATCCATTCACAGCCCCTTTTCCTATTTTTGCAGAGTCAGGGTGTCAGTTCAATAGTGTCAATCATCTACAGCTGAGGTTTTACAGTCAGGTGGGCTAGCCCTGCTGCAGTAGTAGTTGTACTGCACACATATACCCGTATGGTCAGTGTGTCTAACCCACTTAATGCATGTCTTTGGAAAGTGGGAGGAAACCACTTTCCTTTAACAAAGGAAATGCACGTGCACACTTTGAAGAAATGCAGATTCCACAGAGAAGGCACACCAACCAAAAATCGAACCAGGGACCCTCTTGCCATGAATAGCACGTCACATAACCCATCAAGGATGTGCATGCAGTTCTCCTATCTGTCCTTATATATACAGAAGTGGGGACTGCTGGCACAAGTTAAAAAGGAAATTAGTAAGAGTCACCTGCACTATGGACAAATAACAAAGGAGATGAAGGATACTTTACCAATAAACAGAATCTATTGCACTCATCAGAGCAAGTATGATGAGTAGGCTTTCTACCAGCTTCAATCACCTCCAGAATCAAGGGATTTAATAGACCCAAAGATGCAGCCCGTTACCACCCAACCAAAAGATAGTTAATTTGGCTTGCAATGAGACTTACTCTTATATTGTTAATGACCTGAAAGCCTGAACACACACTGTTCCTTTAAATGATAGGGATGCAGTTTGGTCTTTTATTTTTCCTCTGAATTTTAATAGCATGCAATAAATCACAGGAAAAGGCAGAAGGCTGTATAGAAAACATCTTTACTCCTGAACAGAGAAGGCCATCTGCCACAAATGTTCCTTTGTCTTGCTAAATCAACATGAGAGGCAGAACCATGTTCTCCCCTATTGAAGATAAGTTGACTTCCACAATGTCCCTGGACTATCTTCACCAAGAGTATTTCCATTATCTCAATTTTAGGTTAGCAGTGGAACTGTGGAGCACAGGCCTTGTGTAGACTGTGAAAACTGTGAAGACTCACTGCCCACTGTTTGCCCTGCAATGTGTTTCTACAAAGGAGATACAAATGTTTTCTGTACAGTCTGCTTATAACTACATGACTACCTGTCATGATCAGAAGGGGCTCAAGGTTTAACTCCATTCTCCACAGCCTGAAGGATGAGGAATGTCATTCTCAAGATCAGCAGGTTTACTGTAGCCCATCTTCCAAAAGATCTATTCAACTAGCATCAGGAAAGAATCTGTGGGGCCCACCCTTTCTGCCAATGAAAGCATATGCCATGAGAACCTATGATGGGATCAAATGCAAGGAGGAGAACACTGTAGCAAGACCACTGTGAAGAATCCAATTACAGGAGCTCTGACAGCAGGAGCATGTGCATAACTACTCTACAAATATTGGCACCTCACAGTCTACTGCAACACCTTTAACCAAAGGTGGGCCAAATGGGCAATGAAGATTTTTGCCATCATGAGGCCCCAAAAGCACAGATACCCAAAGCCATGAGATCGTGGATATGGGGCAGGAATGAAAAATACTGCAGAGTTCAATTATGCACTAGTGAAGATAATATAATGTAGGAAATGAGAGTGGATTTCTCTCACTTATGGCAACCCTCAAAACTTGCTACCACAGAAGTACCCAGGAAAGGGCTGCAACAGTAAGAGCATCTTCCCAAGCAAGGCCTTATCATCATGAGAAGCTTTGTGAAAACTCAACTCTGGCTGCAGATGATTAAAAGCAGAACAAAAAGTAAATAAAAACTGGTACTGTCTGGAATGAATCAAAAGAATCTTCAGAAAAGACCTTAAACACAGTTATGTCAAAAGATGCCCACGTCCAGAATAATCATTATTTTACAGAAGCAAGAACAAGAAACCCTCATAGGTTACCATGCAGAACACACAGCATCTAACAAGCCTCTTGAAGTTGATGATACAGTACAAAGACAAACACATAAAATTCCCCATTATCTTTCCAAATTTTAGCTGTCTTTACACAGGAGTTGCCTGGAAGAGCAGCTATTGTCAGACAACTCAATTACCGCAGCAAGAGGTACACATTCTCTGTGCAGTCTCACAGGGAAATAACTGGAATATGTCAGCAGCACATCATGTGCATCATTACACTGGCTATTTCCCTGCTAGGCTCCATCAGTATACTAATGCTGAATAAACAGTTCATCAATCTCACCCTCACAGTTTTATTGTTACCACAAGATATCCAACATATTAATTAGAGCTGGCTTAAGGTTGAATGTAAGCAAAGGCTGTAAACCCTAAGTACAGCTAACCTTCCTCTTATACCATTCTACATACACGTTTTATATGCCAGTTACTTAGAACTCCTTTAATGCAGTGTATGCACAGTGCACAGCTGCAAGCAACTCGAACTATCCTGCTGTGCCTTGTAAGATTTTCAAGTTAGCCTGACAATCCTTCCTTCGTCTTAGTACATACTACCTTTATATTACCTTCATATGAATATTTCAAATCCTAGGCATTGCTTTTCATAAAATCAAAGATCATGGCTATCATCACTACTTCAACATGGTACAAGCACTGCCAAAAGTAGGGGTTTCCGTTAGGCAAGTAAGTACTTGACTATCTTAGCTTTCTAACTTGTAATCAACTCACCTTCGCCCATCAAATACAAAATCAACTAGAAAAAACACCAGTATTTCAAAATCTACTAATACACTAGTCCAGTAACGGAGTATTGCATTCCAGTAACAAATCCTTCCTAAACATATCCAAACTTAACAATGTAACTGGAGTTTCCCTTTACTCCAACTCCATAGCCGAATTCCCTACCATTAAATATCTGTACTACTATTTCCAACTTTTAAAAAAATCTACTCCAATCACACATATCTGAATCATGGACCTGCTCTTGTACAAACCCTGGTTAGGAAATGGGTATCTTAAGGCAGCTAATGGAACACAACCTGCTATTTTTGTGTCTGAATAGTATACCCATACTAAGCATTTGTATACTTAACTTGTTTTCTACCTACAATCACAGTACTATTCTTTGTATCCTACCCAGACCATATGATTGTATCAGTGAAACGTATAACGTATCCAAGATTAAAATCGTTATCATTTGTACACTGTATATGTATCTTACTGTTATTTACAAACGTGGAGCTTTTCTCCCCAGGCCTCCACTGATGTCCAGTCAGACTTTCCTGGTAAACAAATGTAAAATAAACAAACTTGATTCTGGGAATTGTACGCCTAGAAAGTCAATAACATTACCCTAAAGAAGTATACCATCTTTGGAGTAAATCATCCACAGTAAACACTCTTGAGAAAGTGAAGTAATTGTAAGACAACAGTTACTTATCTTTTTTGGGAAACTGGAAAAGCCTCAGCTCACTGATAAATCAAAGTCCCTTGGGACACAGGGTACTCACCCTATATACACCTAGCTGCACCAGTCTATCCTGCCACTGGAATGCACTCCAGGACACTACATGCATTCACATGCTACAAGTAAATGCTTAAGCATCTTAATCCTAGTAGCCTAGCATACCTCTGCTACCCTCACCCTAATATAGGTTTACTTGTATATAGGTCTTCCCTCAGACATCAGCAAACTAGTGAAGGAATACATCTCCCAGTCAGAGCTAAATTGTAAAAGGTAGGCTGAAACCCCTTTTAACCCTTTGATTAACTGAAACATGCATCTGTTTATTATGCACAGATCTTTGGTCACTTAACCGTTACCTAAATAAAAAACAGTAAAAGATATTGCCTTGTCTGCCCTCAATTATAAACCATGAGATGCCATTGTGCAATTCAACATTAAGTACCAAAAATCAAAAAAATATTTCACCTTCTATTTCTGCCCCACAATTGATCTTATTAACAAAATAAACTGTTATAATTAAAAAATGCTCTTCACTTTCCTTATATATTCCCATCTCACTGATGCCTTCTGTTGATATCCATCCAAATTTTGAATCACACGCTCTATATAAGCTTCTCACTCCAACTCATGATGCACAAAAAACGTAAATGGTGTAAAGTTTACACATATCATTGCAAGAACTAACAAGAACAAATCTCACATACCTCATAGCTGGATATCACTATGATCAGCCTGTTCTCATCACTGGTCTTGGAAACTTGGCTAAAGCCTAATTACTGGCAATAACATTAGAACCACCCACCTATCGCATACTTAGATATGACAATGCACATAATGGTGTGGAAAGAACAGTGTTATAAGGCCTCTTAACATGTTTTGCCTCTAGTGACTAAACCCTCGCTTCTCTTCACAGTGAGTGCATCATTGTCCATGTCAAAAATCAAGCTTCTTAACATCATTTGTACATACACCCCCCAGGAGAAGCCAAAACTTTCTGAATAAACCTTTCACTGGTTAAACTTCAACATCAACTCAGAGGTCACAGCCTTTTCATATTTTAATACTGACTGGCTTTCTGTCAATGGGGCTCCTACACATCTCTCTCTACAACTCTTTGGTCTTTTTATCACCGACACCAAAAAGCATAGAGGCAGGGCAAGTTTACTTCAATGGATTTTGGCATCTTCGCCTCGTATTCTTTCTGACTGCATTAGCCACCAGTGTCATATCTTTGTCTATGAAACACCACTAAAATAAAAAAAAATGCAAATAATTCTCTTCTCAAATAATGTGACACCACTCCCAAAAACAATGTACTATCAAATACCAACTGATCTCCATTTTCTTCCTTTGGACAAAGTTACATGCTACTTCAAAATCAGGGCTAACGATCCTAAATATTTTTTTTTCCATAAAATAAATTTGTGGACAGTCTCTGTCCCGGATAACTCCTGAAATCAAAATTAAATGGTTGACAGACTGCCTATGGGACTTTATTAATGAACACAACAACCTAGTTTCCTTAGCAGGTTTTGTGCAGCACAAAATATGAAAAATATCCTCACAAGCAAAACAAAACATATACAGACCCCACTAAAATTTCCAGAACTCAACTGATCTCCTGTCATTCCCATACATCTTCCCACTTTCTAAAGTTAGATAATAGCAAAATGGATAAAATTTTTCTAATCACCTCCTCAACTCTGTATAAAAACTTATTTCCTCTGTTTTATTACCATATAACATCCTAAGCTCACCAGACAATCATCACTTTCCTATCCCAACATCTCCCGCCCACATTTCATACACTATTTATGGCAATCACCACCTGGTGTCAAGACATTGGGCAACCACCAATCAGAAATTATGGAAACAAGGCTGCTTTCATTGCAAACTATTACAGTACTCAAGAAAATGTCCAGTGTAGAAGGAATTTTATTTCAGAGGTAGAAACAGTCACTTTTATGAGGGTGGTTCTTTCATTTCTCTACACAACTACTGTCCCACTGCCTTGTTTTCCCACACTAACAAAAATATAAAAATGTATTCACTAGCAACTTATATCTTCTGAACTACAATCTGATGTCTCACATTAAATCTGAATTTAGAGCCAGACCACTGAATCAATACAGCACTTCTCAACCTGAAAGATCCAGACCACTGAATCAATACAGCACTTCTCAACCTGAAAGACTAGTTCAGTGTTGTACCTACAGATTTTCCAGATAGGTATGCAATCTTTCTGTATTTTAACAAAGGTTTTGACAGTTTTACTTAACAGTGGTTTAGATCAGAGTGTAAGTGATGTGTTGTATCTTTAAGAAGCATGTCAAGGCTGTACGTGCACGTATACATTCCAGACATGTGCAATCCCTAGTGCCATTTTGTAAGAAGAGTCAGAGTACGAGCATGCATGATCGCAGTTATTTGTATACAAGTTACCTACGTTAAAGTTAGTAAACTTCTATAGTGACGTGTTTATATAAAATAAAGCTGCCTAAATAGAACCCACGAAGACTCTTCTATTGTGTCTAAAGTAGGAGAGTGACAAATGGGTTTCTCCAAGTGCCATCAGCTGGTTCTCAGCTACCTAGGCAACAGGTCCTGGGTATTAAAATGGAACAATTCTGTGTCCTCACAATGCCCCACTGCAGCAGGAATCTCCTAGGCTCAGTTCTTGACTTCTTTTTATGGTCTGTAGAGAAATGGTACTAAAAGAAATGCAATAACCTAACAGGCGAGTAAGGAGGAAAAGGGATTGGGGGGGGGGGACACCAAATCTGGATACAATTTAAGGTAAACTAAAAGTTGAAGTAGAACTAGAACAAACAAAAACAATGTTTATTCACAGAAGCCCTGAAAGTTTCCAGTCAACACAAAGTGGTAACCTGGAGCCATTTAGACTGTCCAAGCAGAACAGCAGCATGGAAGATTTGGTGAAGACAGGCACTACGCTATGATAGCCAGAAGTTTTACATTCTTCACTGTCCTGATGTCTAATATTCCAAGTCCTGCTGTTACAGAGTATGAACCTTCTCTTAAAAAATCTCACAAGATAACAGCACTTTGGTAAATATTCTGGGTACCAAAGGAAATCTAAACAGCAACATTCTTTACTGGTAGTGACACCCAACCAAAGCAAACCAAACAGCCTCCTTGCGTAGACCCCACACAATGGTGTGCTAAAAGACACTCATAACATATCCAGTGACACCAACCAACAGCCCTATGGTAGAAGTGGCATGACACCATCAAGGGTTACCATCTGGAATCAAACATAACTGATGCACTCTGTGAAGATGCAGAGGTCCAGAATGGCAATGAAATCATGCACCCCCATTTCTAATTATATGACAGGAGTATAAACCTTACCATATTCCAGACAAGGAACAGTACCTTTTGATAGTAGTGCCTGAACCTGCTCCAAGAGTTCTGAGGAGACCATTTGGCCCCTCAGGATATATGTATACTTCTGTACAGTTAGCATATGGCATCATGTTGTGCGAAGGAAACTGCAGTGGAGTATTCAAAGATGTCAAACTGTGACTGGTGAAGATCAAGAATCCAGTTTCAGGACTCAAGGAGGGTCACTACCATTAAATGTACAGTTTTGATTGAGACAGTATGTGGAGGGCTGTCAAGTATAACATTAAATTTTTTTTTTTTTGCTTAGCAGTAACGTTGGTCTTTACTGGAATACTAAGCCATGATTCTCGAATCTTATTTTTCCCTCTTTCATGTTACACTCCTAAAGGAATCCAAGCATGCTTCAGTTCTATTCAGCGGAGTAGAGATGCATCGTCCCTGTGCCCAAATAAATAGAACACAATCCTCTGGTACAACAAGAGCTGAAAACAATCATGACAGGGATCATCACTGCCTGTCCACTGTTTTTCTCCTACTACTTCCGGAGAAGGAACGACATACGAGTCTCATGTCAACTGTTGCACATAATGTCTACCTTCAGTGGCTAGCATGCAACAGTTTCTGTCAAATATAGCCTCTGCTCCAAAATGTGACTTCTAGCTCCCAGGAAAATAATCAGCCTTTCAGTATTTAACTTTCTGCTTTGCCAGACTGCCGCCCCCCCCCCCCCGAACAGCAGCCCTTTCAAAAACTATAATGTGCCGTAGACTGACAAACAAAACTCATACCAATTTACCAAAAGACACGGACTGACGAAGTGGCCCTGTTACAGGGGATACGCACAGCACTATCACTAGGAAGTGCAAATCACCAGCAGAAGAGAAAAACTTGACTTCCACAGACTTTCAGGTATATTCACACAATGATCAGCATCTGTAGAGTCTGTTCCTCATTTGGGATAGAAATTCGAGTGAGAGAACAAAGAAATCTTAAAACAAAATTGCAACAGCAAACCTTAAACTCACTTTCCAAGGACTTAGTAAGTCTGTGAATGAAGATGAGAGTAATTAATCATTAAACACAGTAAAATTTCTGAACTTAGAGAAGGAAAACTAACTAGGGTTCAAATGGTTGACACGGCTGAATGAGGTATGGATAGCCACCCAAGGAGGAAAAAGGATGAATTAAGTAAACAGAGTTTACTTGTGATGGATGTAGTATTTGATATTTCAAGCAAAATAAACTGGCATAAGTTTTCAAAGTATTTATACTAAACAACACGGTTATGTTAAAGTAAAAGAAACCTTACAGTCCCTCAGGTTTTTTTTTTTTGGAATGTTACTATGGAAATAGGCAAGGTAACTGAAACTAAAAAAAAAAAATGATATCAAAACTAGCTTTTTGAAAATATTATCAGAGGAGATGCCCTAAGGAAACCCATTCCCTAAAAATAACAATAAAACATTTTTGCACATTCTTTCGGGAACAGAGTGCTGTATTTTTTTTTAAATATACACCATTGCCAGTTCATTCAGAATCAAATCTTCAAAACAGATCTCAGAACAAAGAAAAATATGCAGAGCATAACATCTTGTGTTCCATATAAATAAAAAAATAATCAGAGTTTCTTTATTACTAAGCAACTTCACTCTACAAACTATCACTGTTTATAATCATTACCTTCAAATCCTGCAAGAAACACTTAGTGACCAAGTATATAAAATCAGAGTTCACTATGAAAGTACTCCCTCTTGAAACACTTGACTAGACTTAACATTCACGGCACATGTTCTCTAACTACCAAGCACTAAACATTTGCACTTCAATGTTAACAAAGGAAACTTACCTCAATTACCACTTTAAATCTCTTGTGTATCTTGTATGTAAACACTGAGAAACTACTTTGCTCTTCTGACTACCAAAACAATGCTCAACATGCCTAAATGTACCACAAAATCTACTCCGCTGACCAAAGTTGCTTAGATATTTTTCGTGAAATAAAAATGAATAATCGCCTCAGAAGCCCACATCTCTGAAGTGTCACAATCTCATGGTTTATGAGGAAGAAAAAATGCCATAATGCGGGCCCACATTATTAATGAATGCTTGCATGCTATCACAGATTATTTTCCCCAGATCAATTGGCAGGACAGCACAGTAAATGCATTGTTCCAAAGGAGTATGGAAAGCACTGTTCAGTGAATTATTCTGAAGAAAACAAAATGAACAGCCAGTAGACAACTAGAATGCACTCTCGCTTTCTCTTCCATCTAGAATTTCTGCATAAGGAAAAACAATCCTACACAGCAGTAAATGCCAGCTTAAACAAAAGACTGCTTTATTTACTGAGACTGGCCCAGAGTGGGAACAAGGCTTAATATTCATGGAGAAGTCATTAAAAGAATTTCAGCATCTGTCGCATGGAGAAAAAAAAATTTCTTTCTACAGAACAATAAAATATTAATATCATCCAATTAATGAACTTGGATGTAATGTGCTTTCTGCTTCTGCCTGAGTAAGCAGCACTTGCTAATGTGTAACATGCTTGTTTGCTTGACCTCCCACTTCATAGCTCAAGGAAAAGGAGGAACACAAATGTAAAATCTGCTTCCTCAGATGACCACACAAGGTTATCATTTGAAAGCAATCTTGAAGAATATTTGGTATTCTAACAGGCTTAGATCTGTTTCACAAATGAAAACTTTCATGATTACCCAGATACAGCTGTGTAAAAATATTGTTACAACCCCCAATAACATTAAGTTAATGACTGACTATACATTTTATAAAATTCTGTATAACAAAAATAATAGAGGTGTAATGGTGCAACAAGTGTGCAATCAATTAATCTATTTAGGACAGCTATGCTGTGGTGGTGCAGCTGTAGCATTTTCGCCTCACAGCAAGAGGTTCTCCCGTTCGATTCTCGGCTGCAGCGCCTTCTGTCTGCATGTCCTCCCCACAGTCGAGTGGCATTCGAAAGACATGCATGAATGGGCGTGCCTTAGTTGAAGGTTGGGTGTCGGGCTGGCACCTCGGCATCATAAAATTCTACTGCCAATCATTAGCAGACTGGAGTTCCACTTTGGCGACCCCTAACTGGGAAAAGCCGAAAGAAGAGAGAAAAGGACAGCTATGCAACTAATAAAGCTCACCAAACAGCGACAGCTGTCTCTGAACTCTTTGTTCCATTCCAGACCAAAACAATTCCTGCTCGCAACTTGTTCACTCCTGCTTCACTGCACACTTCACAATAAGTGAGTTAGGTTAAGTATTCTGCTTTTAAATTAACAAGCATCTTCCTCCCCCATGCTTAGTTGTAACCCAGGTTGACAGTAGCCATTCGACACCCATGTAGCTAAAGTAGTTAGGAAGACCTTCTACATTGCCCACCTTATCATGAAGGGATTCACATCTAGATCAAGGGAGGTCATAGTTTCCCTATACTCATCACACCAATGATTGAGTACAATGCCCCATTCGGAATGTATCTGACCCGACACTTGCAGCAGCTGGAGAGGCCACAAAAGTTCTTCACCAAAAGGATAAAGGGTCTCAAAAATCTGTCCTATGCTGCCCGACTGAAAGAACTTCAGCTCTATTCAGTCGCTTACCGCTTGCTCAGAGGTGACCTGTGCCTGACATACAAGGCCATGTCAAACCCAGATTTGATGAATATGCTTCACCTCAAAAAATCTAGATCCGTCAGAGCCACAAGGGCGGGAGACTTAAACCTCGACACAGCTATTAATAGGACGTGCTGGAGGGATAGATTCATCACCCAAAGACTCCCTATGCTGTGGAACAAAATCCCGGTATATGTGAGGCAGAGCACGAGAAATCTTGACCAATGGATGGGAGATCGCAGATATACCCCAGGGATTACCTCAGTGTCACTGCTCGACAGAGGCACAGCAAAATAATGGGTATAGTTCCCCATACTAAAGGGGTGGCGTAAGCCACAAAACTATGGGCTAGGCTTGTAAATGCCCTCGGGCAGATAGCCTAGTATAAACCTATGAACCTATTTGAGAGTTTCCTCTCTGGCACACCTTATGAAAATCTGGACTACATCTGTATATAAACCAAATTAGTTAATCTGCACAATATCAATTAAATTAAAACATAAATAAATAAATAAATAAATCAATATACAGCAGTTCCTATATCAAAATAATTTCAAACTTAGCACAGTTGTGACACAAATACAATACTGACAATCTGGACCATTCATCCATTCATTTTTTCCTTCTGTTCTTCACCTCTACACCACACTAGTCTCATTTGAAAGGAAGAAATGATTTCTTAAAAAAAAAAAATAAATAAATTATATTATATATATATATATATATATATATATATATATATATATATATATATAAAAACACAGACTGCTACAGTAATAGAGCATCTATGTCGTGCATGAAGAAGCCATCATATTATGACCATTTACATATTATCCTGTGTGCGCGCGAAGAAATTTTGGAGCAAAGTATGATAGAAGTCAAATAAATAAGGTGTAGCCATTATTCTCAAGGATTGTGCTTGGGAGAATAAGAAACTAATTTTGCAAGTGTTCCTTTTTGAAAATCCACAACTACATGCTACTTCTCAGAATGTCATACCTAAACAGCTAAGTGTGACAGTTAACCAGCAGATGCCATTTACTGACTTCATTGCAGCCCTGTTTCTGAGTAAGCATGTTAAGTAATGTTATGTACACACACACAGAAATATACATATCACACATTGGTGCAGCGGTTAGTGTTGCTGCCTCACAGCAAGAGGTTCTCCAGTTCGATCCTCAGCTGGGGTGCCTTCTGTGCAGAGTCTGCATGTCCTCCCTGTGGCCGCGTCGGTTTCCTTCGGGTGCTCCGGTTTCCTCCCACATCCCAAAGACATGCTGTAGGTGGAGGGGATACTCTCAATTGGCCCTAGGCATGAGTGTGTGCATGTGTGGTGCCTTCCGTGGAAGGTTGGGTGCTGGGCTGGCAACTAGACACTGTAAAACTCCACTGCCAGTCATGAGCAGACAGGTGATCCACTGTGGTGACCCCTAACTGGGAAAAAGCCAAAAGAAGAAGAATATAATAATGTGTATATATCTCACACACACACACACACACACACACATGCACTTTATAAATATATTTACATATGACATCCCATTCCACACACTGTGCGGTACTCTCACCTTATAACATTCTAATTATGAAGTGTTTGTGTGTGTGTGTGGGGGGGCTACTCTCTCTAGTTTCAAGTCCCTGTATTCATGAAAGTGGCAGTTAGCAACCATAACTTCAGAGACTTGCAAGCTGAAAATTTAGTATCAGTTATTTGTAATAAAGAGAACTATATTTTCAAGAAACAACTGTAATTTAAAGTAAAAACAAAACAAACTTTTTCCCCATGCAACCACAATTTAGATTTCTCACCTTCTAATCAAATGCAACATTTTGGATGCGTTCAATCCCAGTATCCAGCTCACCAGTTAAGAGCCTGGGAAGTGCCCAAACCAACAGTGTCCCAGTCTGTGAGGTGAAAACTTCAGTAAGCAAAATCTATGTACGTGAAACATTCGTCAAAAAGCAGACCTAACAGATGAGAAAGTCTTGCAAAAGTATAAAATATTAAACATAGTAGTATAGAGACTGGCCCATACCATTAAAATGCACCATCATCCTCAACAAAATATTTGTCAGTAGAACAGTAAATATTAGAATGTATTTAAATAGGAGACTGACCGTACCTGATGTATTCCATTGACAGTCTTTCCTACTGTCATAGTAACTACTTTACATTTCTACATTAACTTTCTACAGAAAAAAGTCACTGTAAACGTATAGAAACCCAGAATATACAAAAGATATGTACTTACCATAAAGCTAAATTTGGAAGAGTAGGTCCTTAGTTGGCAAATAAGCCCCATACTATCCCTGGGGTGATTTATTGAGGAGTCTGTATCCTTGATAACAATAACCTCAAAATAAGGCTTAGATCTACATACCCACACAGCTCCTGCAGTGCTTTGCAAAGATATTAACAGAAGAACATGCAGAGGCTGCAAAAATGTCAAAGTGTTACATTCTTGAAAAACGTTAAAGATAGGCAAAAGCTCTGGAAGCAAGAGCCTTATGAACATCCATAAGGGCTTGTTGTACTAGGATAGCACAATTTAATGCATTCAGAAAGGTACTTGAGAAAGGTAACCTAACACTTTAAGGACTTCTCTTCTTTTTTGTTACAAAAACAAAACATTGGCTTGGTATATAGGACTGTATTTTGGGCACAATACCCCAGCTAGCAATGTATATCCATACTGTACAGCAAGCGTTTTCCACAATTTCAGTAAGATAGGGAAACAGACTATGAATATATTGATTAAGACTTGACTAAGTTGGAAGGTTAGGCATGAAAAGAGGGGTCTTTATGAAATGAGACCTTGCTTTTATGAAAATCAGTTAAGGACACTCTACGGACTGGGCTTGTAATTATGAAAGTTTTCTAAATGATGTAATAGCTACCAAAAAAAAGGATTTCCCAAACACAAACTTTAAATTACTTGATGTTATTGGTTCAGAAGAAGCCACAGTGTTTTTTTTTTCTAAAACAAAATACAAGTTTCATAGACAATGGACCTCCCATCAGAGACCTCTATAAAAAAGTTACCTTTGAAGAAGGCTTTGCACATATTAAAGGAGACTAAAATATGTAGCAGTACCTGGAGGTTTGGGAGCCTTCTTGAGAACAGCTACTGAAAACAAATTACCAGGTCTGGGATTCTCTTGACTATAAACTTAAATCCCTGGGAGAGAGCAAGACGCATTGCATTTTCTTAGGAACTGGAGCTACCATACATGGCTTTTCATATACTATTGCTGGTGGCTACTTTTAAAATAGCTCCAAAGGATGAACCACCCAGGAAGCATGTTGGGTTGACCTGAAGGCCCACTGCAGTGTTTACTGTAGAAAATATGCAGGGTAAATGGGCCAGCACCCCTCTCTTTTGCATCATCTCTATGATCCTCCTAAATCCGTGATCATCTCTATGATCCTCCTAAATCTGTGATCATCAGGAAAGGACACAATGAAATCTGTATAATCATATCAGTCATGGGCAATTCAATGGTTAAACCCACAGGATTCCCCTTGCCCATGACCTTAGTAATCTTTGGGTGGGGATGAGTCCGATAACCAGGAAAACGTCTATTCTCAGCTGAAACAGGCCTGGTGAGCTGTGGAATGCCCTTGGGCTGTTTGTTCTTTATGGCAGTTTGCACAGTCTTGAGCTCAGCTGAAGAGCTTTCTGTTGTGATTGATCATGTTTTTCTCCTCATTCCATTACTATCATTCTAACAGTCATCCCAGTGCCCCATGTCCTACACTGGGTCTACTGGCACTCCAATTCATGAATTTCAGCCGGGACCAGTGAGGAGCCCAGGGGCATCCAGGTGTGGGGGGGGTCTGTTGAACTTCTAGCTGGGGGTGGTTATACATGACCTACACACTTTCACCACTACCCTCCCCTAAACTCACCAACACACATCCAAAGTAAACACACCTCCCCTTAGGGAGTGTCTAAGCATGGGCATGCTCACCCCTCCCTGCCTAGTCATCAGAGTTGTTAATCGAACTTGGGTCACCTGAGCCATAGTCTGGGCTTTAGCCACAGGAGTGACCACATGACTACTAATGTTGGTATTAAAACTAGGAGCAATGTTGTGAGAGTCACAACAGCAGTGATGGTTGGAAGCTCGGTACCAAGACTACAGAAAAAAGCTGCACCACCAGTCTTCAAGTGACCTGAGTAAAGAACTCCAGCATCAACCCCAATAGCGGCGTCTGGCAATGTAAAGATGATGTTGACACAGATGTGCCCAGCCTGAGCATTTCCATTTCAAAGGTCAATGAGATTTAGTTTCACAATCATATCACTCATGCTGACTGCAGGTGTGATGCCCCTCCTCTTCGCCAGTAATCAAGGAATCTCAATCCTCACCACTGACACCAGTGAGTATGTCCACGTGGAACAAAAATGGATACACAGTATTTTCAGATTCAGCTCTCTGCACCAAGCACAATGTCCCTTAACAGCACACAAGGGACTCACATAGTCCGGAGACTGGGTTTCTCTCTCTCCAGGCCCCCAATAAGGCTCCCCACTGGCACAGCTGTAGAGTTGAATCTTCAGCAAGAGGATTCCAAGCCAAGTCCTCCACCACCCTCTCTGTGAAACTACTACTCTGTATCCCTGCTCCAAGTAGCTGACGTACACACTCAGACTTGATTTTCACACACACATATACACACATACACCTGGGAAAGGCTGCACAGATTTACCAGCTATGCCCCCCACTCTGCCCAGACTATAAGGCAGGTACTGTCATCAGAACACTCCAAAGCCAGCTACTATAAGGTTCTTACAAGGGTACCTAATTATACGGAGTAAAATTAATACTAATTGTTTGAAAAATATACAATAGTAATATGCATGCTTAGTGCATTTGAGGTTTAAAAGGATTAATACATTTATTCTGTTCACACTGCATGAATCTGCACAGCTATTAGAAACTTAACAAGAGACATTTCATTTCTGCTAATGTCATGAAAATAACAAGAGATATTTCATTTCTGCTTATACCATGAGAAAATATGCAGCTGCTAAAAGCTTTGATAAAGAAAACAATAGATGCTTGAAAGTATAAACAATAGTCAGCATTACTTGTACTAAAGCTAGAAATGTACTTTGAATCTAGACAAAATGTAACATGTATTAGAACTGTACAATTGAAGAATTGAAAAGTTAAGGTGGGCTAAAATAAGCCCAAGGCCAGGTTGTTTTTCTCAAAATGTTTTTGCAAGACAGCAAATAATCCAACCATGTCAGCAATAAGCCTGGTAACATTTTCTGTGAAATATACAGAAAGTTGTGTCCAACTATGTCAGCAATAGAATAGTAACATTTTCTGTGTGACATGAAGAGAACTGTATAAGAATAAAATACTGATCATTGAAGAGCCAGACAAATCTTGTACCTACATGCTTTGTCTCCTTGCTGCAAGTAATAAAGGGTGCCTTGCTTGAACCTAACGTGCATTGGTCTTTGAAGTTTTTTCCTTTTACAGATTGGTCCCTCGAGCCGGAACCCTCTCTTCACCTCGGATCAGACGGCCAGGTGGTTGAAACCATACGGGGAAGAAACCAAATCTGTTCTTATATGGAAAGTCCTCCGACTGAATTGTCGTTCAAAAGAGGCCAGCCACTTTCTGATCTGTGACTGAAGAAAGGGTCTCTGCGAATCGGTGATCAATCACGTAGGCTCAGGTAAGGTGAATTTTCGGTTTTAGATCAGGGACTAGATGTGTATTGTTTTTGTCAGATTGCATTTTTGCAAATCAGGGACAAAAAAAGATTACTGTCTTGTCATAGATCAGGAGAAGCAGAATAAGTAGGCAGTCATTCTGAAGAGAATGTAATAAAATCCGTGGTACCACGTTAAAAATTAAGAGAAGTTACATAATGATCAAAGGGTAAAACAAAATGGGTAATAATTGCACAATGACCCCAAAAGCCGCCATTAACGGAAGACGCAAGATATATGCAGTCGCAGCACGCCGACAATATTAGATATTATTCAAAATGGGTTAATAAGTACGAATTTGACGGAAAATTAGAAAAATCCTCGCTTATCAAACAGCTCAAAAACGATTCAAAGGTCGGGTAAGAAAGCAACGTCGATTAGGAATTCCTCAGGCACACAGGTGGCTGGAGGAAGTAAACTGTAGGGAACAAAAAAACAAAGATTCAAAAGCAATGTTTTTAGATAGGGAGGATAATAACTTAGCAATAGCATCAGCACCTCTGCCTCCCTTACCAGAATATGAAGCAAGTGAACAGATTAGTCCACCCCCACTATATCCTGCGGTCACTGAAGATAGAGATATTGTGAAATTAAAACTGACTAAAATTAGAGATCCCATCGGGACCAGGTCCCGAACAAAGGCAGGTAATCCAGAAGAAGATATCGAGTTATGGCGACTAGTTAAGAATTCACGATCTATAGGTGAAGAAAAAGAAATATGCCCGCTTATAGAAGTACCCAATCCTCAGGCAGGTCAAGACAATCAGGACCCAACTATCTTAGTGTATAGACCTTGGACTCCGGAAGATATCCGGAAAGCCACTGAGTGAATTCCCCATCCAACGGTTAATTTCAGAAAATTCTCAGATGATTTACAAGGAATGAGGTTGAATTATAATCTAAACGGAGAAGAAATAGAAAAAGTAGTTAGACAAATTGTAGGGCCAGATTGGTACATTATTAGTGGGAACTTGAATCCCTGTGACTCTGCACAAAGACCCCTCCCACATAGCAAAGCAGAATTTGACACCAGAGTAAAAGGTCTTACAGACCGCATCTCTGAAAAATGGAAACCTAGGGCAGACTGGACTTGAACAAGAAGGTGAAACAACTGATCGGTATTATGCCAGATTGTTAGAATGTTTTAATAACCACTGTGGAATGCAGGTTCCTGAAGATCAGACACAAGATTCCCCATATGAACAGCAGTTAAAGAATGCATTTTTAAAAGGCAGTAGCACGCCTATAAGCAGTTTTATTACAAAACACATGGTAGACCATCGTACAAGCAGGTTACAATCATTACTTGAATATGCTAGGCATGCCGAAAGGCATTTTAATAGCAAAAAGAAAAAGAAAGCTCAAGTATTTTCTGTAGAAGATGGAGTAGAAGTTTCTGCAGTACAGTCTGTGAAAAAGGGCAAGAAAAACACGCAGGGAAACAATCTGATCAGCGATCAGAGGACTTTGAAGGGCGGAAAAAGGGGAGAATGTTTTAAATGCGGTAAAAAGGGACATTTGGCAAGGGATTGCAAGAAAAACAAGAAGGCAACAACGGAAGACAAGGAGGGCGAGGACTGACTATATGGTAGTCAAGAATCACTAGAAGGGGCTAGCAAAGAAAGGACAAATGAGAATGTGATAGAGGGAGTAGAGGAAGTTAGTGACAATGAAGAAAATGAAATATTAGACCTAGCTTTATTGAGCTTGGAGCTCTATTTAGCAGACACGAAACCAGAAGTTACACTCTTGGTAGAAGGGAGGGAGGTCAAATATTTGTGTGACTCAGGGGCATCACGAACCCTGATGCACCCCTCCAAACTGCCAGAAAATAGAGTCACCTGATTACATACTGATCAAAGCAGCTAATGGACAGCTGTATCGGGAGCCTCTCTCCCGTAACATTACAATAACTGATCCAGTTTCAGGATTGACACAAAGAAGCAAAATTGTAGTTTCTGCAAAATGCCCAGTAAACCTCTTGGGCAGAGACCTCATGCAGTTATTTGGTATAGCAGTAGTCCCAACCATGCAGGGTATGGAAGCACAGCGACAAATTAACACCTTTGTAGTGCAATCGGAGGGTGAAATGTTTTATTGGTACAGCCAGGACTTGGTTACGACTGGTCCAGGGACTTTGGCCAAAGAGTTAATGAACCTAGCCATCAGCAAGTTCCCCTCCCTTGACATTGATAAGCAACACCTGTTGCACTGTACCCTGTATTATTGCAACATACCAGGACCTGATAAGGAATATGAGCGAGATGAGCAACAGTTATTTAAGAATCATGCAAACAGATTGATATGCGTAACCTGTACTGGGACACAGAAGGGAACAGTGTAGCCAGCTGTTCATTGCCACAGGAGTTCTTTGCACTTTATAAATCTAATCGATTACCACATGTTAGCTTAACCAAAAACAGAAATATAGAATGGACAGACCTAGGAGAAAAAGTCACGAGATGGGAGAAACAGAACTAGAACTGTCAGAACTAGGAATACAAGTACAAAAGTTGAATTGGATGACTCAGACCAACCCAGCTGTGCACTTGCAGTCTAGCAAGAACAGCCGATTGACACTCCTATTAAAGGAGGAAGAGAATGCCTTATGAGATATACCAGAGACTCTCTGGTCAACAGGGAAATCAGATGTAGGACTCATTCGTACAGCGGGACCAGTTACTATCACGTCAAAGTCAGCATTCAGACCACAAAAAAGACAGTATCCTTTAAGAAAAGATGCAGAGGCAGGGATAAAGCCTATTATAGCAGCCTTACTTAAAGGAGGGATACTAGTAGAATCTCCCGATTCACTATGTAACACACCCTTATTTCCAGTTAAAAAGGCCAATGGAGAATGGCGTATGGTCCAGGATTTAGAAGCCATAAATGATACAGTAATACCAAGGGCACCCACGGTGCCAGACCCACACACCCTGTTGAATGATTTAAAACCTTAACAAACACATTTTTTCTGTGGTAGACATCAGCAACGCGTTCTTTTCGATACCGATACACCCAGATAGCCAGTATTGGTTTGCATTTACATTTCAGGGGAAAAGGTATACATATACGCGACTACCACAGGGATATTGTGAAAGTCCAACGATATTCTCACAAGAAATGGCAAGCAACTTGGCGGGATTCACCCCACCAAGAGGCAGTCAGACTTTACTTTATGTTGATGACATCTTGCTGGCGGCCCCCACCCAGCAGGATTGTAGAGAAGATACCATAGCACTTCTACAATTTTTAGCCACTGAGGGACATAAGGTAAATAAAAATAAAATGCAGCTTTGGAAAAAACAGGTCAAATACCTAGGATATGTAATATTCAAAGAAGGTAGAAATAGCAATTTTGCAAGCACCAAAACCCACTACCAAGAAGGAAATTATGTCCTTCCTGGGTACAACTAATTTTTGCCGGAGCTGGATTCCAAACTATGCCTTGGAATCTGCACCTCTGACTGACCTTGTATATAAGAAGCCTATGGCAGAGCAGGATTTGTTACAATGGACACCAAAGGCAGAATCTTCCTTCTGTAAACTAAAGCAGTTAATAGCGTCCTCATTAGTTCTGGGATTGACAAACTACCATAAACGTTTTTTCCAAACTGTAGATTGCAAGCAGGATTACATGACATCAGTGTTAACACAACAGCATGGGGATAAGCAACACCCCATTGCTTACTACTCATCGCAACTAGACCCAGTGGCATGGTCCTTACCCCACTGTGTACAAGCAGTAGTTGCAGCTGCAATGGCAGTGCAGGCTTCAGCCTCAGTAGTCTTGTTCCACCCTCTCACTTTCATGCAGTCGCGATTATTTTACTACAAGAAAAGGTGGCATATCTTTCCCCTGCTAGGCATCTTTCCTGTATGACTATATTATTGAGCCAACCTCATGACAATTGAACGATGCACTACTTTAAACCCTTCTACTCTGCTCCCGACCCCTGCAGATGGCACACTGCACTGCTGCCTGCAGGTAATTGAGCAAAAGACACTACCTAGAAAAGATCTCACGGATGTCCCCTTGGATGATGCCGAGGTGACATACTACGTGAATGGCTCGTGCAAAAGGGGTCCTGCAGGACAGAACCTAGTAGGATATGCAGTAGTCTCTGATACTGGGATTATGGAAGCAAAACCTTTACCACACAATTTATCTGCACAGGCAGCGGAACCGATTGCCCTGACATGGGAATGTACCTTAGCAAAGGGTAAATGTGTAAACATTTTTACTGATAGCCAGCACGCTTTTTCTACTGTACATGTTTTTTTGTGCAACAGTGGAAAAACCGGGGAATGATAACATCTGCTGGCAAACCTATAAATCATGCCCAGTTTATTTTAGATCTTTTAGAATCTATTCAGTTACCACAGAAAGTAGCCATTTGTAAATGCACAGCTCACACCAAGCAACAAGACAGAATTTCAAAAGGTAATGAGAGAGCTGATACAGCTGCAAAACAAGCAGCCATAGAAGTATTTCTTTTAAATGAGGAATTACAACCCTTTGAAACTTTAGATCTAGATATGTTAAAAACAATGCAGACACTCACTACGCAAGCTGAAAAACAGCGATGGATAAAACGAGGAGCAATCCTCGAAAAGGGGCTGTACATCTCTAGAGAGGGAAAATAGATACTACCCTCTAATTTGTTCCGCTATGCAGCATTGTTGAGCCATGGGCAGTGCCATGTCTCAACATGGGGGGGGATGGTACAGCTGGTGAACCAGGTGTTCACAACGTACAGATTTACAAAATACTCTAAAAAAAATTTTGTTTGATGTGTCAGATTTATAACAAACATCATGCACAGGGGGCGATAAAGCCCAAACAAGGGAGTTTCCCCACACCACCATATCCGTTTCACACTATTTCTATGGATTTCATAGAATTGAACAAATGTGAAAATAAGAAGTATTGTCTTGTCATTGTAGATATGTTTTCCAGATGGGTGGAAGCTTTTCCAACCAAAAATCTAGATGCAGCTACGGTGGCAAAAGTACTTGTCAAGGAACTCATTCCTAGGTTTGGTATTCTGGAAAGAATCTACAGTGACAATGGTACACACTTTGTAAATCAAACCATACAGCAGTTGAGTAAGCATTTTGGTATTTCTTTAAAAAATCATTGTGCATACCATCCGCAATCTGCAGGGCTAGTTGAAAGGCATAATAGTATACTAAAAAACAAATTGAGAAAATGAATAGCTGAGACAGGAAAAACTTGGTTGTACTGTTTACCCCTGGCACCGTTAAGCATGAGAACTGTCCCTACAGCAAAAGGATTGACTCCTTTTGAAAAACTATTTGGAAGGGCTTATTATACACCCCAGTGGAAACTTCATGTCATCAGACCAGGAAGCTGATTTTACACTAGCTGAATATATGAAAAAGTTGTTGAGTTCTAAACATCTGTTGCAGTCAAATTCTGTTTCAGATAGAAAACAAACAGAAACATCAGAAGTGGCAGTGACGCCAAAAGACTGGGTGTGGATCAAAATTATCAAGTGAAAAAATTGGGCTTCGCCAAGGTGGGAAGGTCCCTACCAGGTGCTTCTTTCGACACCCACTGCAGTCGAGATAGCAGAACGAGCTTCGTGGATACACCCGACACACTGCAAGCTGGTTAAGAACTTTGAGTTGGACAAAAATCTTACCTCTCCAGCAGGGCCCTTGGCACAAAGTCTGGCTACAAAGGGGGGGTCAGATCAATAGGACTGATCCATCTCAACCCCAGTGAAGAAACCATCGGTGCTGAAGGTCCTATTAGGGCAGAGAGTAAGAGCACGTGTCCAAAGTAAAAATGACGGAATCCAGTAAGATCCAAATACACCTAATTGGAAGAGCTGGAGAAAGCAGAAATGCAGAACAACCATTTCCACAAAAATATTGCATAACCATCCTGTTGACTGTACTAGTGACAATCTTTTTGTTGTGGCCATTCCTTTTCTCAGCCACACAAACTGAACTGGACAAGCGTGCAGAGTGGCACCCAAACTTTAACACTTACTAGGCAATCAAATATGTGTATGCTAAAACCTTCAATGTTTCCAATTGCTGGATTTGCACAGCTTTACCAACAGCAAATGGGGGGGGGGGGGGTTACTGTTAACTTCAGTTCCCCTAGGAGCCAACAAGACCTGGGAAAACCTAATTCATGATACATCAGATGTCACATCACAAGATAAAGTAGCATTGCACTTGTCTGTTCGACAGAAAGGAACTGTGCGTTTTTATAAGAATGATACAGTCAACGTGGGTTGGAGCAATTGCAATGTGACTGTTCCCTATAGATGCTACACTAAACCTGATCACATTGGATCCTATTGCAACACGACCTATGATTCATTTGTTGAACTGATGCATAGGACAATTGGTGAAGTAAAACATAATGCTGACTTCTATAAGCAACTGTCCATAACTGACAAAAACATGTTTCATGCAGAGTCAGGTTATAGTAAAGTTACTACTAAAGTAGAAGATTGTTACTTTATATGCGGTAGAAAAGCATATAAATGGCTACCCGAGAATTGGTCCGGCAGTTGTTTTTTGGGGTGCCTGGTTCCGGCCATACGACACACAGCAGTTTTACCTCAAGGGAAAATTCGGAATGTTCGAGAAATCAAGAAGCCTGTCAATCCAGTGGGGCAAATCAATGCACGCTGGAAAAACCATCATGCTGTGGGCAATGGACCGTCACACATGGACTTGAGTGATACTGTTATATCGTGGGCAGGTGTACTGCCAGCATATGGAGCAACAAAATCAATCTGGGAACTGAGAAAATTGTCTAAGCTTCTCGAAATAATGAGCAATGCAACATTTTCTGCCCTAGAATTGGTGACTGATGAATTGACTGCCATGAGAACACTGGTGCTTCAAAACTGCATGGCTCTTGACTTCACCCTAGCAGCGAGAGGAGGTACGTGCGCTTTAATCCAGGAGAAGTGCTGTTCATATATTCCTGACCACAAACACGAGATAGACAACCATCTTGAGGTGATTCAGCAGGTGTCAGCCATGACCAAACCAGGACCAAATCCATTGATGGACTTTTTCCAGAAATTGTTTGGGGGTTGGGGCAGCATCCTGATGAACATTCTGATTGCCATCTGTGTAGGAATAATCCTACTGGTGGTATGTGTGTGCTGCTGCATCCCCTGCATAAAGACACTGATTAAAAATTTTATAGACATTTCAGTTTCAGAAACCTTATACCAAGATGCTGAAGTTGAAGAATTGCTAAAAAACTAATGCTGCTTTCATGAGCTTAAACTAAATGACTCTCTTAACTGCAAATCCTGAGCAGGAAGAGGTTAGGGGAAGAAAAAACTGTTTATGCTCATCTTGAAAGTAGAATAAAAGTATTAAAAGGGGGGAAATGTTAGAAAAATATATAATAGTAATATGCATGCTTAGTGCATTCAAGGTTTAAAAGGGTTAATACATTTATTCTGTTCACACTGCATGAATCTGCAAAGCTATTACAAACTTAACAAGAGACATTTCATTTCTGCTAATGTCATGAAACTTGAGATATTTCATTTCTGCTTATACCATGAGAAAATATGCAGCTGCTAGAAGCTTTGATAAAGAAAACAATAGACGCTTGAAAGTATAAACCGTAGTCAGAATTACTTGTACTAAAGCTAGAAATGTACCTTGAATCTAGACAAAATGTAACACATGCATTAGAACTGTACAATTGAAGAATTGAAAGTTAAGGTGGGCTAAAATAAGCCCAAGGCCAGGTTGTTTTTCTCAAAATGTTTTTGCAAGACAGCAAATAATTCACCCATGTCAGCAATAAGTCTGGTAATATTTTTTGTGAAACATACAGAAAGTTGTGTCCATCTACGTCAGCAATAGAATAGTAACATTTTCTGTGTGACACGAAGAGAACTGTATAAGAATAACATACTAATCATTGAAGAGCCAGACAAATGTTGTACCTACATGCTTTGTCTCCTTGCTGCAAGTAATATAGGGTTGCCTTGCTTGAACCTAACGTACATTGGTCTTTGAAGTTTTTTCCTTTTACACCAATACAAACGGTAGTGTTTGACCAATGCAGCAAGACTTTCAGGAGACGCCACAGTTTCACTACATAAATACAAGTACTCTCACAGGTTAAAATATTGTCTAAAAGATCAGCCACAATGAAAACTTTAAATATATTTAATAATAAAAGAACAAGAAAATATGAAATATCTATTTACAATAAACACCAGAGTTTCAATCACAGGAAATATTAAAAATAACACAGATGGATAAATTTGACAGATACAGAAAAACAGTACTTGGCTAATCTCACTATATTTTCCTGACTGATCTAGAATTACTATTTCCTGGTTACTTACTAAAGCAAGGCAAAATGAAGTGCGTGAGAGATCCTTCTTTGTAAGGTTTCAAAAATAGACTACTCTGAGACTTCGGTCTCATTTAGTATTAAAACATAATTTCAATGCTGGATTACAAAAATAACATCACATACATCTGGTCATCTGACTCTGGTTCTCACACTATCCCCACCCCTTTACTAGAAACTGAACAAGAATTTAGCACGTGTGTACCACCATACACACAGACAGAGCTTTGCTAAAATACATTATAGCATCTGGAAGCTATAAAACCATTTCAAAACTTCCACTCTTCTAGGGTAGTAATCAATTCACCCCTAAGGACAATACAATAGGAGTCCTAGTCCTGGTTTTCACAGACATTTTGTCTCTGGCTGAAATCAGAACTGTAAGATACAATCTTTATGGCCTAAACCAGCTAATTTAATTTCAAACTATTTTTCAAAGTTAGCTGGATTGAGACTAACCAAGTGATGGAGAACCTATGACACGTGTCAAAGATAACACACACCATGACATTTTGGGTGACACTTCAGCGATCCCCAACACCAGAGTTACCAAAGACACTGCTTTTGCCTTCGTTGCTGGTGTGAGGTGCACTCAATTATTTTGTGCCAGGAGCATTTCACACGGCAAACCCAAAAGGTTCGCCATCACTGGATTAATCTCTTCTCTTCTCGTATCCTCTGTTACAATATATTCATTTGAACAGTTACAATACAGTCTGACATACAGGAATAATTATTTTCTGTCCAGCAGGACCCACTTTTAGTGCATTTTAACACAAGCAGCTTTACAAATACATTTTCAACACAAGCACCTGTACAAATCAGTGTGAGAAACAAATGCCATACAATTCTTTACAAAACACTATCTAGCTATGCTGGCACGTTACACATACACTGCTCTACTTCTTCTGGCATAGCTGGCAATACCTCATATTATCACAGCAGGTCAAAGTCAAAAGTACAGGGGCTGAGACATGAAAACCTGAAATACATGCTGAAAGCTTAGACACTGGTCTAGGTTGTGCCAATAATTTCAGTGTCACACAAGTCAACACCAGCCTATTTTGCACAGATGCAATGAACAGTGGGATGGTGAGGAAAGTTCTTATATCCTGGGCTTCACAGAAGACAGTAGTCGCGCCCTGTCCTCAACAAAGAAGGAAAGGGAAGATATACAGGAACAGTTTACCTGACCCTTGAGGTAAAAAAATACTCAGATTTGCCACAGTCAAAATCATAAACAAGTTGGGTAGGGATTTGCCTTATGTCAAAAGTTTCAGTGTTGAGGTTTTCAGATCCAGAATGATGGACACTTGTCTGAGCCAGGATCAGACCGAAAAAGATGAGACCTAACATTTGGAAAACTAAGCAATGAAGAAAAATCAGTTTCAAAAGTGTTTGACCTGTACTTCCTTGGCTGGATTCTCCATTACTTTAGAAGCAACCTCAGGAGTTGAAGACAGATTCCAGGCCACTTAGGGGCCTTACTTTTTTTCAATTACATTATAACAACTGTTTTTAGAATCAGTATGTCTGCGGCTGAACAGGATCACTCTGCTTCAACAGAATCTGTTTTATTGCATACAGATTCATAACCCTTTAATCAGACTCAATCATTTTATCATCTGAGGACTTTCCATACAAATGCAACTGTTACTGGTCTTTCCGATACCCAACAACAAAAGAAACTGGGACATCAAGGGACTGTATCCTTCACAAATGCACTTCACATACCAGTCTCTTTTCAAATACCCAGATACACTGAGAAATTGTCTCCCGCTCTCCCTCCTTTAACATACACACAAACAGGTATGTATGCACACACATGCACTCACACATACATATGTGTGTGTGTGTATATACATTTTAGATATATATATATACATATATACACACACACACGCAGATATACAAGATCTCTCTAGCTATAGACATATGTATATATTTTTCTTTACATATATATTTATATATATATATATATATATATATATATATATATATACACACACACACATATATATATATATATATATATATATATATATGCACACACAAAAAATATATACATATGTATATAACTAGAGAGATCTTGTATATCTGCATGTGTATATATCTGTGTGTGCACATATATAAACACACACACACACACACACACACACACACATGTATGTATATGAGAGAGAGAATGAGGTTTGTATAGAGAGCTATACAGATAAATAAGGTATGGCAATCTCAGAGTTGGTAATTATAACTTCGAGGGTGCACCGGTGCAGGCAGGCTTGTCCCTTCAAAAAAGAAGTTTAAAGGAGAAGAGCAAAGTTTGTGATTTATTCTTTTTTGGATTTTCAATTTTTTTATCAGTCTGTTAGTACTCAATATAGCAATAGGAAGCCTACTTTGTAAGCTTGGTAAACAGCAGTGTTAAGGAAGTTTATCTTTTCCCCTGTTGTTGTGCAGTTTCAGAATTGTATATTGCATATTAGTGACAGGGTTGTGGAAGGCTTTCCCTCCTGCAAAAGCACTTGTTTTATGTTATTTTGGTGGTTCCGATTAATAATTTCAACAATGGAATATTGTTCTACACAGTGGTCATAAGATGCTCTGTACACATGCATATGTGTGTGTGTATTTATGGATACAGCTCATTTTGTCATCTGTTCACATAACCAAAAAGCAATATGAATCCAAACTAAATCCCTTACACTCCACTGCCTCATTCTCATCAAACTCCAATCTGATAACTCCAATCTGATATGCACCCAAACACAGGCCCTGGATATTCCACTACCTCAAATCCTCTCCATCCCCTCCCTTTGGCTGAAATTTTAACATTAACACCTGAAAGTCCATTATCATAATAGCCATCTACCTCCCTCCTGCAAATAACCTCATACATATTGAAAACATCCTAGAATGGGCCGCCTCCACTTTTTATCAAGAAACTATTATACTTGGTGACTTTAATCTTGACTGGCTACCTGTTCCTCTTCCTCTACCTCTCCCATCAACTTTATTAACTTATTTGCCTTTATAACATTACTCACCCCTCATGCATCGACAAGGTCACCAACAGGCATTCCATACTTGATTAGATTCTAACAAACTAATCTAGCAATAGTTATGTTACTGGCCGTCTCCCTGATTCCCCAAGTGATCACTACCAAACCTATCTTATCAGAAAACGTACACACAGTACCAACAAGATCACATTCCGCTACATGCTACATACGTAATAAAAAAAGTTTTCTCCCACTATATTTAACACACTTTTACAAGAATATGACTGGTCACCTCTAAAAACCCTTCTATTGGATCTCGCAGTACAGTACTTAACCTTGCTCCAATCAGGAAAATTTGTGCTAAATCCAAACTACCACCTTATTTAAATAAAGAAACTATTCTTCTGCTTAAGCAAACAGACAAAGCCTGGACTCTACCACAAAAACAAAATCAATTATACCTCTTACAAACAGCCCAGAAATCAAGCCAAAAAAACAAATTAAACAAGACAAAATAAAATTACTTTCAAACAGGTCAACTGAAATAACAAAATAACCTCCAAAGATTCTGGCAAACAATCAACCTCCTTCTTAACCCCGGGAAACCTACCACCCCTTCCCCAATGACTAACTGCCCTACAGACTATATAGCTATTCAATTCAATACTGATTTTATTACCTCAATAACCTCATTACTTAACGATACCGCCAATTTGCCACTTCCCATACCCCCCCTTCTGATCGCAACACTCCTCCTTTCTCTATTAAACCAGTCCAAACTAGTTATATACAAAATCTCCTAAGTAAATTAAAATCCTGTACTCTTGCTGCAGATGAGTTTACCAGGTGAAATTCTAAAACTTGCTGCTATATCCATCTCTTATCCTATATCTATACTAATTAACCAGTCTATATCTGAACAGTATGTTCCTCTACTTATACCCTTTCACAAAGATCTATCCACTGATCTTTCCAACTATAGACCCACAGCAATTCTTTCTCCACTAGCCAAAATCTGAGAAAAATGTTTACATAAACAGACAACCTCCTTAAGAACAACCTATTAGCTGATACTCAGCATGACTTTTGCTCCACACATCGTATTAATACTGCTTTAAAAAGTTTAACCTATACCATAAATCACCTCAGAAACAAAAAACAATTTGTCTCTGCCAACTACCTTGATATGTCAAAGGCTTTTGACACCATCTCATCAAATACTTCTCAACAAACTTGCCTCTTTCAATTTCAGCACTGAAACCTTACACTGGTTTCTTAGGCCACCTTATGGGATAATAAACTCTCTCCCTTACTACCCATAACTGTTGGTGTCCCACAAGGCTCTATTCCTGGCCCACTTTTCATTATTTTTACTAATGATCATTGTTCCACAGCAAAACCCGCCACAATCATTCAATATGCAGATAATCCTTTCCTTATCTGCTGTCTCCACCTTGAATGAAAAAGATAAAACTCTCCCTGCACAGCATCAAAAAATCAGACCACCAAATCATTTTAAATCCTAGCAATACCAAGCTTACGGTCTTTACCAATTCCTCCATAAAAAATAATCAAGCTCTTCTCTCCATCTTTTCCTCCAATGGTACAATAATCAAACCCGTAGAACAAACAAAACTTCTCTGTGTTACTCTAGACAATGGCCTGAAGTTTGATAGACACATAGCAATAACAATTAAAATCCATATAAAACTTGGTGCTCTTTATAGGGCTCAACAGTATCTGACCACTCATGCCAGACTTACTACAACCAGGACTCACCTTCTATCTACCCTTCTTTACTGTTCATAAATATTCCCCAGCCTTCATAAAATCAGACATATATATATATATATATATATATATATATATATATATATTAGAGAGAAAGATTATATATACGTATACATACATGTGCATGTATGTGTATATATCTCCACACATACCTACTTATTTTGGAGTGAGTGAGTGTGTGTCCACGCACATGTGCAAATAAACAACTGTATATGTACTTGAGTAAATACATCACAGATACAGAGGATTATCAATTGCACATATATGCAGATGTAAGGAAGGTGAACTGCTCTGACTCAGTTAATTGGTACACGCATCAAAAATATTCCAGTCCACCTCTCACTAAAGTACAAGATGCACCAGATGATGCATGACACAGACAAGAAGGGTCTAATGGATGTTGTGTAAGATTAAAATTCACATGAATATTAAGTCATGACTCTAGGCAGCTGTACAGTGGTTAGAGTGAGGGGATCTCTGATATGGCAGTTAGCCAGGCTGCCTGCAGCACAAGTTTTCAATTTGCATGCTGGATTCTTCCCATACAAAGACATATTGTAGACGCTGATACTACAAACTACATGTGGCAAATGTGTGTGTGTGTGTGTGTGTGTCTTGACTGGCATTTTATCCAGGGTTAATTTACTTCCGTCTTACATCCCCAGAGTAAGAGGACAGGCTCAAGGTCCCATGCAACACTGAACAGAACAGCCCTGGTATAGGAAAATTGAGGAATCAATGACACTATGCTAAGCTAGCTTTAAAGATAGATGCTCAGTTTTCCGGCATACTTCACAAAGAGCTATTAAACATCAGAGAACATTAAGGAAAAAATCAACAGGCCTTAGTATGAAGTACTGCTGTTTTCCTCTAAGACACCACAGTTGCCAAGATAGAAATCGCTGGTAGCACAGTGCGACGCCAAACTACCTCTCAATCTTTTTTTAAATGCCATACATGAGAAAGAGACCATCTTTTGATATTAATAAGAAAAAGGTTAAGAAATCCAGTAGTGAGATCATTATTTGCTTACTTTCATGCAAACTGAAAGCTGTCTTTAAGGCTTTAACCCAACATTTCCAAGGTTAAGATAGTAGCACCATTCCAAGACAAGACTACTGTTAAATCCAGTCTTGCAGATGACAGATAAATCACTTTTGATAGATCATTTTACCAAGTATAAAAAGTGTGAATGCAGTGCCATCTTCAATAACTCAGAAGATTTAGTGCCTTGAAGTTGCTCAGTGTGGGAAATCTCTTTTCCAAACTGCATCAACAATGAAGTTGGATCACAGGCATGTGGCTGTAGGTGCACAAATTCCAGCAAGGCATATATTGGGCAGATGGGTCCCCTGTTAAGTAATGTTTTTGAATAGAAATGTTTTGTAGAACACAGACAACTGTATTATTTTACTGTGTAAAGTTACACTAGTGTGTGCTTGACAGTGCATACATTTTCTCCAAACAAAGGACAGTATGCTTACAAAACAGAAGTTAGCTAGACTTGGCTCCATCTTCACTATTTTTCACTACTATTTTTACTCCTGGAAAAAGGCAACACATTTTTAAAATGTTGCATTATTTTCAGCATACTTATTTCAGAAGCAACAGATATATCAACTTACATGAGATATTTAGAAATAACTTAATGATTTCTATTCTTTTCAACAATTCAATTCTTCATTGTTTGAATAAAGAAGAAATGCAATGAGAGGAACTGTGTTACAGAACTGATTGACAGACATGGGCAAGGAGAAAAAATTGTAATGTAAAGCATGATTAGATGCATTTTACTTGTCAAAGCATTGCTGACTTTGCTATCAGTCACACTACTCTCAAAGCATTCCCTTACTTGAAATGGTTAATACACACTGTATTATCTTTTAAGAGAAATGCACTAGTCATAAGTACAAGGCACCTGTTCGTGCAGCAGTAACATCTGACAAATATGCAAGTTTGCAGGATAAGAAGCTGTGATGTTGTGAGTAATCTGTAATGTATGGAAAACTATTAAAGAATGATTACAACTAAAGCATTTCCATGTAGACTAAGATATACAATTAATTATCCCAAGGAGCTAGCCAAACTATTTTACTTTGCATAATGAAAGAAACAAAGAGAGGGTGGCAATGCCTACCAAAAGATTGTTAAACACACTGCCTTGCTAATTTAATGAGATTGTCCCAAAGAAATAGCTGTACAGGATATTCAGAAGACATGCAGTTTTTTGCTCTGTTTGTTCTTCCCAGACATTATTCATCCTGTTCATTCCTTCCTATTAGTCTGCTGGGCCATACTGTATCACCCTGTGGAGCTGTCTCCTCCCCCATAAGGAAATACATCAGTCGAAGCCAAAATTTTTGGTTAAGCTGGGGTAACAATCCAAGGCCGGGTAATGTTACCAGCCACAATAGATCTGTACTTTTCTTTTTTAAATCCATAACACTTTACTCCGAAGGTGATCTGTGCAAGTCACAACAATATCTGCTTTGCACTTCCTTGCAACAACATGCTTTCACTACTCAGAGGGCTACTGTACATTCCCTTACCTTGGCAGGGCACAAGCATGTCCCTAAAACATTTGTTGCATGCAAAACACCCCATCCTTAGCCATTGGCAATTCAGTAGTCAAGGCTGCTTCCCTCCTCCAGCTTGAGTAATCACACACAAGGAAAACTCAAAAAGAAAAGAAACAGAAGCCGATAAAATGCACATACAAGTAATATGCAAACTGTGATGTTAAGAGGAAATTCCTACATGTTCAGATCATGTGTGACTACAACATTCAGAGTTTGAGAGATCAAGATCATTAACTACATCCGTAACAAGAGGGAATACGAATGATTGCTCCAGTGTTCTAGAGGGATAAAGTACTACTAACTACAGTCCAGCCAACTCGGGTTCTATTGGCGTGCCCATCCTAGGTGGGAGGGCACACATTGATACACTCCAAGGGCGGGGTGGGGGAATGGGAGTGAGTAGGGCATAAACAGAAAAATCTTCCCTCCAAGGAAGGAAGCACAGACAAAGCAGAGCTCCCTGGACAACCCGTTTGGGGAGATAGGAGAGTAGCTGGTAGACTCTATGTGGATGTTGGGTAAAGAGGCAGGCCAGTAATGATGAGGTCCAATGAGTTCTCAAATAAAGCTACAGAAGATACTTAAGGTGACTCCAGTAGATAAAATCATGGTAAATGGTATTATAGTGACAGGAAATTCTAAGGGAAAATACTTGGAATAATATGAAAGATCCAGAAGGACTTGCATCACAGTTAATCACTGTGGCAAATGGTGAAAAGCAAGGTCCAAATGAATAGCAAGCAACACAAAATAATTACACCCAAAAATAGCAATTTAACTCATTACAGCCTAGAAAGGCCTTTGAACATTTCTGTAGTTAGAATCTACTGATGACACTAGGTGTCAAATATTGCGTGTTTGTATTTTCTTTAATTCCTGCACCATGATACATAAAAGATATTGGAAGATTTCATTTTAATACTTTCGTGATGACAAGCACAACCATATTGATATTTGACCTCTGTCTAGTTCAGCTAAAGAGATATTGGATATTTGTATATGGTTTATTAGTATTCCTATCCTTTGTTTACAGGAAGGCCAGGAACATTAGAAGTTGAATTTAAACCTAGACTATATGATAGAAACACTAAGAGATGTGAAGCCAATTGTACATTTTGTATATTTATACAGCAAGGTGATAGTTTTTAGTGCCCTTATTTAAAGAAAATCATTAAGACCTGTGCAGGGGGTGACTAACTACGAAATTAGTTTACAGGGCACAGTGCTATGAATGTGATGCAGTTTATGTAGGCAAGACTGTAAATAAAAAGTGTAGGATTTCATGTCATCTGACAGAAATACGCTCTGGATGTAAAAATAATGCACTAGCCACAAACCTTGCTCTGCATAAAAGACGCACAGGTTCTAAGTTCCAGATACTGGATCACAGACATGGGTGATCTTGACGGAGACATCCTGAATATGCTGGAGAAACGTGAACTTATGTGGTAATTAAAGCTGAACTCTTTTAGGAAGCCTGGACTAAACTACTACTGTTCACTTAAAAGTGCACTGGAACTTAAAAAATTGCCCCATTGTTTATATGACCAATTTTATTTTATTCTTCGTTAGTTTTAGATAACATGGTAAATAATTTTTAATTGAAGTGTATATTTTTGTTTCTATCATCATACATTTTTTTATCCTTTTTTTCCACTTTATTCGAAATAATGTTTAATAACAATACTAGCTAATTATGCAACTATTTTTGTAGAAAGTTTTTAAGGTTCTTGTACACAGACCTGAAGAAGTCTACAAGGACGAAAGCGATCTTTGTTAACAATAGGTTATGGAAATAGAATATGATTTGCACAATGGATTTTTCTGCATGCAAAATGTATATGTATATATTTATATATATGTTTAGATTGCCAAATGGTCTAAGGTTTATTTAATTCCAGCCATGTAGTATATGGTCTTGGATAAAATCACATACTTAATAATATGGTTAAACAAGAGGTACCACAGCATTATTCATTTTATTTAAAGCACATAAGGGTTATATTATTATGACTGCTACTAAGTAAGGCACGACCAGCTCGAATGTCACACTAATGGGGGAAGGGATGTGAATTTAACATGTACACCAATATACTGTTTTAAAACACAAAAAAAACACTCCCTTACCTGATAAAAAGCATATGCATATAAATATATATAAATATATATATATATAGCTTGAGAAGAAACTATTATTGTTATTTTTGCTTTACTTAGCTTGCTGGTCTGTGGACTTCATAAATAAAGGACTTTCGACTGAAAACAGACAGTCTACCCTGCTTGGATTACTTTTGAATACTTAGCAATTCTGTATAATATTTCAAATTATATTTTTTGACTTGCGACAAGTTTAAGTTCGCTACTTCTACTACCGCTATCTGATCGTATTAATATATAGTGATTAACTAGATGTATATGGATTGAAAATCTTCCACACAGAGAGGTTTCTTACACTGCATTGCAATAATTTTCATATTTCTCTTAATATTTCAACAATTAACTCAGACAGAAGTGGTTAGCCTCATATAAAAATTCACAGATGTATGAAGAAAATGTTGCTGGCATGGTGTGCTGCTTGAGTGATTACGGAGATGCCATAAACTTTTCATACATTACAAACGTATTAAAGTCCCAGAATTGAATGAATGCAACCACTTCAAAGGGTACTTTGTGCTGAATAATGTACCATTTGCAGTTTTACTTACGGTTCTAGACTAGAGATATGAGCATTTGATTGAAATGTGAGGCAAGAGCTTTTTTTTTAGGCTCAGGCCACACACGCTGGGAATGAGTTAAAACAGCAGTCTGTGAATAATTTTGCTACACTCAAATGATTTTGCAGTGACAGAAAACTGGAATAAGGCTAGAAGGATTAGTGAAGTATGGGACAGATGTAGCCAGCCTGGGAAAATTTCACATTCCAGGCAGCCCAAAAAGAAGGATATGCACTTGGATGTATCCGGCCAATGGATCCCTTTGACAGAAGTTCAAACTGTTCTGTAAAAGAACATAATATATTAAACACTCTAGCTAACTATCTACCCCCACCCATGGTACTTTCCCTTTATTAAACATGGACCAGGATACCATAGCATTTAACCTAAGAGTAAAAGCCCTCAAAATGGGAAAATTCTCCCTTTCTTGAATATGCCAAAGGAAATTACAACAAAACAAATGCATCTCTTTCAAAGCAGATTCAGACAAAATCCTCAACAACACACATGGAAGAGATTTACAATGCTTTTAATACTTTCTAGGTTATATTGGATCACTGTAATTCTTGCATTGAAAATTTATACTCAAAAGACATTACCAGAATTTATATATATATATATATATATATATATATATATATATATATATATATATATATATATATAATATATATCCCCATCTTCAATAATTGTAAACATGAAAAACAATCAAACTTAAAACACAATAAAAGAATTAAACTGTTCAGTCAACTGTGAAATTAGTATCAAAAAGTTAGCCATTTGAATCTAAGCAGTGCACAAACCTGAAAAAATACCCAACAAACCAAAGACAAGACCAATAATACTGATTTCAAAATGTGCAAATACAGATTATAACATTAGCTAGTATTAAAATGCAAGATAACAAAACTATGTAAAGGAATTGACAGAATACTGAAGAGCAAGCTGAACTAAATGGGTCTTCAGGGAAATTCTTTAAAAAAACTAAGCCAAAAGGCATCCATCTGACACCCAAATATCAAGTTCCTGGGGTACAGAGCCAATAAAGGCAAATGTGCAGATGCCAGAGGACTCCAGTCACACAACAGGACCACTACCAGACACTAGGAAAGGGAGACTGTACATAGGAATTTATGAAACAAGTGCCTCTAAGGATGGTGGAAAACTCTGGAGACTCCGTCTGCCATCCACTGTAAATGCTCAGCACAAGGGCCTCCTTATCATGGTAAGGTTTCATCATGTTAACATGGTACAATTTGTGCCCCTGCCGCCTGCCTAGTAGTCTTACCATGTAGTTAACATCACTGACTTTCCTTACCACCTTGTAGGATGTCTAACAGGAATGAGAACCATTACCTGCTGCCCTACAGCATACTCTCTAGCGCGAGCATTCCTGTCATACAAAACGTTTTTCTGCTGTTGGGCTTCTGCCAGGTTCTCCTGGGCCAAGCCCATGAGTTATAGTCACAAAAACTAAGGTTTCAAGCAAGGCTCACAGGAATAATAAATAATCCTTAGGAAAACTGAGAAATCCTTTATTCTACTGAACAAGTAAGCACTTTCGTGGTTCAAATCCACTTCATCAGACCATATTAAAATCACAAGTAAACTGACAAACATTTAAAACACAGAACCAATCAAAACAACTGAAAAAGGGAGGGAAAACTTATGTAATAGATATATAAAACCTGGCTGTTCAAAAAAGCACTTCAGGAAAAGTAATCAGCAACAATAGTGCAACATATAAATGCAGAGCATATATATATATATATATATATATATGTATGTATATGTATATATACATATATACACACACACACACACATATAGATAACTAGTGTTGTAGATGCATTCTATGCAAACCTACATGTGAAGACTTATAAATATATATATATATATATATATATATATATATATATATATATATATATAAAATATAATATAGTATATAAAAAATATATAAAATCCATATTGTGCATATAAGCATAATTCTGCATAAATATACATCTCTCTAAACTAATGAGTTCCCTGGGCCTTGTCCTGAGGTTTAGAACATATACCACAAAAGACTCCTTGTGGGATTCACAGACACCCTCCCCACTTATCTTGAATTAAATCTAGAGGCCCCCTCACCCTATGCCCATGCAACAGCTCAAAAGGTGAAAAACCTGTGGATTTCCTGGGGCACGTCTACATAAGCAAAAAACAGATGGGGCAAATATTTGTCCTACTCCCTCTTAAACTGGTCTGCAAATGCCCGTAGCATGGGCTTGAGTGTAGATTTTAACCTCTCAACAAGATCATTAGTCTGGGGATGGTAGGGGTGGTCTTTAGGTGCTTCACCCCACAGTGCTTCCACAGACAGCCAGCAGGTCTGACATGAAAATGGCACCTCTGTCAGTCAGTATTTCTTTTGGGAAACCTTCCCTACTGAAAATCTCTAACAAAGCATTTGCCACCTTTTCTGCCTCAATGGAGGACAGAGCCACTGTGTTTCAGGGTATCTGGTAGCATAATCTACTACCACTAGGACATACTTTTTCTCTGTGGAAATTGGGGTACTCAGAGGCCCCCACAATATTCATAGATACCCTCTGAAATGGCTCCTCAATCACAAGTAAAGGCATCAAAGGAGCTTTCACCTTGTTTCCTGCCTTACCTACCTTTTGTCACTGCTCACAAGTCCTGTAGCACCCTGTTACATCTCTGGAAATCCCAGGCCAATAAAAGTTCTGCATAATACGTTTCTTTGTATGTTTTATGCCCATGTGACTTGCAAAGGGAACATCAGGGGCTCTGGCTAGAAGTGCCAGACGGTAGGCTCTAGGCACTACGAACTGCTGTATCCTCTCACCCTCCCCTCAGGGTTCCACTCTCTATACAGTAACCCTTTGTCCCAGTATGCAGATTTCCCCTTCTTTTGAGAATTAGGTGTCTCACTAGCTACCTTCCTTTGGCCTTGTAATGTAGTGTCTGAGAGTCGAGTTTGTCTCATCTCTCTCACTCTCTCTGCAACCCTTCCCAGCTCCCCTTCCACAGGAAGTCTGGTATTCTATGACAGCGGTGCTTCACTGTCAGTCCGGGTACTACTACTCACCTCTGCCCTTGCAGTCACTCTGTCCAAGAGAACATCAGTATCCACAAGCAGCTGTGGCTTACCTTCGTCTCACTGCTACAGGGTAGCTTCCTCCCTGATGTAACTACCTCACCAGTCCTGGCCGCAAGTGTGCAGTCTGTCTGCGTCTCCCCCAAGGTTACCAGACCCACATGCTTGTGTCCAAGCCTGACTGCATGTAACTGCATGCACACAGGGTACTTTATCAAAATCATTCCATATCAGGACATCTGCAAGGATATCCTCAAACACCTACTTACTGGCTTCCTTTTCCACCCTCCCAGTCAAGGTGAACCCTAGCCAAAAGGTATTTGGAATGGGGTCACTCCTAAAACTCTGACTGCAGTAGACTGCCCCAAGCAAGTAGTGCTCCTCTTTAACCATTGCAGGCTTCACAATGGTTAGGTCAGAGGCTGCCTTCTCTCTTAGCAGTTGCCTCTTTCCCATCCACTAAGATAGGATATAACCCCTTGTGGTAGTTTGGTTTGTTGTCTTGAGACAACTTACTGTTGGCATTTTGTCATTCTCACTTACTGGCTCTCCCACCTTTTGTTCCCCACCTTGCCTCCGTGGACATCTATATGCTACATGACCTCACTGGTTGCATTTAAAACATTTAATCCTTGGTTCTGGACGTGTACCTGGACTAGTGGCTTCCCCTGCTACTGCCAGATTCTAGTGGGGCAGTCTGGGCTGCCCACCATGGATTCCCTTAGAACCATAATCAGCATTGGGTGTCCCTTTCCTGTGCAGTGATGCCCTACTTGCTAGGTATAGGTCTCCCTTCTTCCCAAACTCATCTGCAGTACTGCATCTTCCATCAGCTAACCAGATTCTCATGTCCTCATCTGCAGTACTGCATCTTCCATCAGCTAACCAGATTCTCATGTCCTCAGGCTAAGTGCTAAGGGCTTGTTCCCACACCAAAAGGTTTGCCAGCCCTACGAAAGTGGTGACCTGACAACCACTCACCCACCTATGAAAATAAGTGCTTAGTTCAGCAATATATTCACACACATTTTAAATCTGCCTTGCATCTATGCTCACAAAACTTTTTCCTATAAGCTTCAGGTGTTAACTTAAACCATTCTAAAACGCATTTTTTTTACAATATTATAATTTAAGCAATCAGTATCAGACAATTTAGAAATAGCAGTTAGAGCTTTACCATGGAGTAAGGGGGTCAGGAACCCTACTCCGAGCCCTTGGTCAGCATTATGCTGTTTACATACCTTTGCAAACATATGAATGAAACTATCAAAATTATCCCCTCTGTAAAACTGTGGAAGAAATTTACTGACCTTTGTTGCTTCTGGGGTTTGGTTACTCCCTTCCCCATTACCTCCATGACTCTGGCAAAGAGTCAGCATATCCTTTTCATGTTGCTTCTGCCTCTCCTCCTCAGCCTCTATAAGTCACAGTTTTTCATTTTCCTCAGCCTTTAGATGTCTCAGTCACTCTGCTGCTTCTATTTCCAAATGCTTGGCCTCCAGCTCAAGTCTCTAACTTCAATGGGATTTTTAAGTCCTCTGTGGAAAGGTTGTGCTGTCCATTTTCTGAGAGTTGTACATCTCCAAGGCCAGCCTGGTTGTCCTCCCGATCGTTGGTCTGCGATACAACTGTGCTAAAGCTACAATCATTTCTGCCTTAGTCAGGTTGGCATGCACCAGTCCTTCAGCCTGGCATATCTCAGCCAATTGGCTCTTTGTCAGCTTGTCATACTCCTCTGCTTACATGCTTGACTGCTCTCACTGACTAAGCGAACAAAAAATATAGAACAATTGTGATGTGAAACTCTGAATGTTGACTGCGTGGCTGATTGAAAGTACAAACACCTTCAGTGACCACTGTACACAGGCAACAGGAATTAAATATCCACAGCACTACAAGTCAATTAATATGTGATGTGGCTGTCACACCACTGCCAACCAATTATTATACGACACCCCTGCACTCGCATTGAGGAGGAGCTTCAATTCTCACCACTGGCAACACTAAGGGACATACACAATGGGAGGATGACAAGTACACCCACAGTAAAGTGCAACTTCCCTTAAGAGCATACAGAGTCCATAGTTAGTCTGTGGCTGGTTTCTACCTCTTTCCCCAGATCCCCAATAAGATTCCCTACTGGCACAGCTATAGATTTGAGACCTTAGCCAAGCCAGGGTTCCAAGCCAAGTCCTGTCACACACACACACTGTCCAACCAGTGTTTCATGTCCCTGCCTAAGTAGCTCACACACACACACACACCTGGGGAAGGCTGGCACGGGTTTACTAACTATGCCCCCTCCTGCACAGACTAGGAGTTAGTTATCTCCACCAGAACCCCATGCTTATCAGCTACGATAAGGCCCTTACAAAGAGTGTCCAGTCCTACTGTGTAATATTACTATTAATCCAAATGGTAACTGACCAAGCAAGGTTATTGGAGTGGCCCATATAGTGTCACGAAATAGATATGCAAGTACTCTAAGAACTTAAATATGTCTCACAAATATCAGCCACAAAGGTTTAAATATATTTAATAATAAAACAAGACAATACTTAGTAAATCAACACAGTTACTTCAGAGTTCAAAATTACAAGTAGTATTTAAAAATTCAGGACAGTCTCAAATATATACAGAAAATAATTAAACTAATCTTTACTATATTCCTAACTATATCTAAAAGAGTTACTATGCCCTAAAAAACTTACTTACAGAACAAGGCAAGTGCAGATATTGATGATGAGTGGATGTTTCCAGGTCAAAGACAACATACAAAATGTCTAGTCTCTCTCAGAGAGTTCTTAAATTAATATCAAATATTACTGCTGGGTTAGCTTGGATGGCATCACTTTTTGTCACCTGACTTCAGTTCCCAGGCTAAACAGAAGCTAACCGAATTTAACATCTCTCTATGAGAAATACCTATTGCTCATATGTTTGCAGATCTTGGAAGTCATAAAACACTTACATTTTAAACCTAGTAATTACTTCTCTTTCAAGACAATAAAAAAAACTTATAGCTCTAGACAGTGCATCTGCTACACTGAAAATGAGAGAGAACTTTTATAGCACAATCGTAAAGCAATTTAATTTCAACTTATTTTCTTGAAGTTTTACAAGTTAACCCTTTTATGTTCTAGTTTCTACTGTTAAAGCATACATCTGCACAGGTATATAGTTTATATGCATTTCTGTTCTAAGTCAGCAGGGCATGCTGTGGTTACATTTTAGCTCAGTACATAACATACAGTTCTGTACAAATCATATCAATAATTACAAATGACATAGAATTACTTATAAAATTCCAGACAGCTAAGCCGGCAATATTTCCCTATATCACAATAGTAAACGGAGACAAAGCACAGTAATGCTGTAAAATGCATGCCACTGTCACGATCCAAACAGTAACAACAACAGCAAAACAATTCAGAGCAAAAGTGTACAGACAGACTAATTAGACTTAAATACAGCATGGTATGCATGCAAACTCAAATAAATGTTTTGCAGCAAAATGTTCATGAATCACAGCACATGCATAACACACACTGACCTGATGGTGAATAGCAGTGGACAAGGTGGATGCTGCATACTCAGTACTGCTAGCCAATTAATAATGCTTATGGCATTATACTAACCCACCCATGTTATCCCATAACAGGGGATGCAGCAACAATGGCAATCAGACGGGCATACCCAATGACTGAGATATAATGCACATCATTTAAAAAAGAACTGACTTGATCAGTGCTGCAGTAGTTTATGTGCATTTTTCTTTTTTCATTTTTTTTTTCTGGTGAAGGCACTTTCCTTAATTGTCTGAATTGTAATCTATTTCATGATTTTTGAGACTCCACATTGTGAGTAGAGATATTTCAACAGGAAGCCAAATTTCAGGGCATGCTCTAGTCTCTTCTCCTCAGAAGTACATTTAATAAATACATTTATAATATAAAGGTACACTCGTATTTGTCAAGTATAACCTGTCAGATCATAGAGAGGCACCTCACTATCTACTTTGCTGGCTTTTTTTTTCTCTCAAGAAAAGTTTATAATCTTGAAAAATTCCACAATTAGGCAAATGTTGGAGGTGTAATGGGGAATAAAGTGGGTAAATGAGAACATATTTTTGGGTGTGTAAAGAGTTGTTAGACTTTAAAAATTTCCTGCAGACTACTCTGTCAGAAATACTGGCTGAGCAAATTGATGTAACTAAGGAAATTATTTTTTTTTTTATACACAATATGAATTGTCTAAACATAGTAAGGACTTAATGAGTCTGATTCTGGAGGTACTAAAAAAGCAATTACTAGAAAAAATGGAAATCAAGGTATAAACCAGCTGTACTAGTAGTAGTGAATATAGTTAGAGAGATAAAAGAACTGGACGGGGGATCTTTAGGAAAGGTTAGGAGCAAACTATTTAGGAAAAATAGGAATTGTGGGAAACAATACATGCAAAATAATGTCTTGGAGGAGGAATGAGATTTAAGGAAACAGGAAAGATTCACAGTGACTGTTTAGAAAATATGTGATATACAACGTTTACAACTGAAAATATGTCATTATGGTTTGTTTTCATTTATATAAATGCATGATTGCCCATTTCATAACTGATAATTCAATAAAGATGTCACTCGTTTAAAAAAATACATGGTGCAGAGGATGGAGAGCACCATTAGTGCCCCATAAGTTCATGTGTGCACAGACAGGGAGGGCTAACAAATGCATCATGGGCAGGAATACACAAGCCCATGTACATGTGTCTCTGCATGCTTACAACAGGGGAAAGTTAGGACACATTAAAAACCAATAAGGCTACATGACTCCAGAGAAGAATGCCTCCGCCTCCTCTCCTTCCAGTGATGGATAACTTCAGGCTGGTGGTTATGAGGTGGGGAAAATAAAACAACAGCACTAGCTAACAATCATTTCAGCCAATGGGGTTAAAATATTTACACACAAAAAAGTGCCACAGTTTGATAGCTGCATGACATTATCTGTTTCATACCGGAATTGTGAGGAGTAAAGTAACAATATAAAAAAATTACCGATTTTCTTGCAGATTTAAAAATGCTGGCAATGTTGACTGAAAGCATGTTACTAATGTCCTACTGTCAATCACAGCAAAAAGATGTGCTTTACTAATCTTTATTCTCCAACTTTTCTAATGTTTTGTGTCAAATCGCTTATAATTTCAGAAGCAAAATGTAAGCATGATAACCGATACATCAGTAGTTGTCCACTGCATAGCAATCAAACTTTCTGTAAACTTATTGTAAATTTTCAAAATTCTCTAAGGTTTCACGGACTCTCAATTTCATATTTTCAGAAAAGGGTCTGTCACCTGTCTCTCTATAAATGTTGAGTTCCCTTTCAAAACTATGACATCAACCACATTCACAAGACCAAATCTTGTTCTAAGATAACTAAATATATCTCATTCAGAGGATAAGAATAAAAATAAGCAAAGTTTCCTTCACACACATGCTGACATAGGACCAAATGTGCAGTATGAACACTGTGCTTTATCTGAAAGCACACTATTTGGTTCCTTCTGACATGTGATCTTACAGTTACCAAACATACATGAAACACCACCTTCCATACTTAATTCCATTTTTACATTAGATTCCTCCACTTGATGTCATTGGATTGAGCTCTGATTACTTCTTCTTTCGGCTTTTCCCGGTTAGGGGTTGCCACAGCGGATCACCGTCCGTTCATGATTGGCAGTGGAGTTTTACGGGGTTGAGTTGCCAGACCGGCGCCCAACCTTCCACAGAAGGCGCACACATGCACACACTCACACCTAGGGCCAATTTAGTGTGTCCAATCCACCTACAGCATGTCTTTGGAATGTGGGAGGAAACCGGAGCACCCGGAGGAAACCCACGCAACCACAGGGAGGACATGCAGACTCCGCACAGAAGGCACCCCAGCCGAGGATCGAACCGGAGAACCTCTTGGTGTGAGGCGGCAACGCTAACTGCTGCACCACTGTGGCCGCCCAGATTGAACTCTGATTACTACAGTGCCATATTTACATACATAATGTATGTAAATATGGCACTGGGCATAATGTCCATTATAGGTCTTGTAAGTCCAAGCACATTTACACACAAATTATTCGGAGTAAATGGCACTGGAAAAATGTTCTTCTAGTACAATACTATACAGTATAGCAGACTGCATGTGAAGCTTTTGAAAACATGAACTGTGAATGCCACTAATGGACTGTAATTGAAGAAATGGGCATGTCTAAATAGGTGTTTTGTTTTACCTCATTCCCCAATGCACAGCTACCTCTGGAGCTATATATATATATATATATATATATATATATATATATATATATATATATATATATATTAAGGGGGTATAGGGAATAACACCCCAACACCGGACAGGGTCATAGAGGGACACTGTCCCCTGCAAAAACCTGTTCAAAAAACATTTATAGTTAAGGGCATTTGTGATTTTGCTAGTCACTATTTCAGTACACAGCCATAGTCTACTCATAAGCTGCCCAAATTACTGTAGGTCTGATTCTAAGCAGTAAAGCACACTGCATTATTTTAAACAAAGTTAGTCTTTTGTACTGCTCTTGTCAAAGACAGTTTATGAGGATTCTAATGCATAGTTTCTTGACCTTAAATGTTTTTAAAACTAAGCAGCAATAGAGTAGCACCCCAGCTGTAAAAAGAGTACGAGTAAGTATATTCCTAGTAATAGCACAGCATTACCCACACCCAGCGTGGGTTATTGCTATAATATATGTGGCAGCTGTAATCAACTGATTTACATATTTAATGTATACAGTAGTATCTACACCAGTTGGGAATGGAATGCAATGCTATATTCCACTAAAAGTAATTAAAATGCACATTTAGTTTTAATCAGCTCTTGTATTTCTTCTGTATTAAGCAAGGTTTGTATTTCTTATGTACATTTAGCTTTAACCAGCTCTTGCATTTCTTATCTCTCTGGTCCCATAATTTGTCTCCCATCTGTGAGGAGCATTTAATGAGCAGAAACTGTATTTGACAGTTTCACAGCTGAAAAGTATCAGAAAAGAATGTGGTTTTGTGTTGGATCCTTCTCCCAATGTAAAATGAGAACATAATCAACAAATCTAAAGAATGCACTGGAAAGAGTTTTAACCTTCAGGAAGGCATTGCAGCTTTTCAATGAGGAACTGCCAAAAGTTAGCGCCACTCAGGATGCAGACTGAATAAGACAACTGTAGCAAAACAACCCATATTGATCCAACATGTTCACATTCTTAAAGAATGATGTACTGCAAAATGCTCTGGAATTACACAATATATCCTGGAAGTTGTAATCGCAGTTACTACAGAGGGAGTCCCTAGTGACATGCAGTTTTTCTGGTTTCTTATTTCAGATATCCATTTGCTTTGCTGAAAGACATGTTTCCCTTAACAGCACAAAGACCCATGCAGAAACAGCAATTGATCTACCATCTGAAATGCACCTGTGCTTTGTAATATAAGCATCAGGTGTCAATGTTCAAACAACTGCAGGAATTTACAGATTTTTTTTTTATTAAGGAAGCCTATTCACGTCCTACAATAACCAAATTACTGCTCTAGTGAAATGTGCAGCTTCTCTTTCAACATACAGTTATATATAGTATTCTAATGCTGGCACATGAACTACTCTACAGCAGTAAAAAATCTTCTGGCCAGTGTGAGCCAAGGTATTGAAATTTAATTTGAGAGATAGTTTGCAAAGAATTAACCTCATCATTTTCAAACATACATACTCACAATCATTAATATGGAAGTCTACCTATAAATGATGAGCCTACACTGGCATTAATGGAGATTACGACTGTGAGGTGCAACCAGAAGACCTACTGGCACATTAATGGAGGTCATGACTGTGAGGTACAACCAGAAGACCTACGGAGAGAACACTTCCATCTTCAGATAGCACTGCAAAACCACAATGCAGTCTTAGCATGTCAAGATGTGGGAAGGTATGAAAAACAAACATAACCGTGATTGCATGGCAGAATGTTGACAGCAGGGAGAAGAGAAAAAAGTGAAAGGAACAAAAAAAAAAAGCCTTCCACCAAATGTTATTTGGTGCTACAGTAAATAGTAATGTGGGCAAAGTTTTTTAGGGGGCAATATGTCCTCCACTCACAACACTGAGGCAGTAGGTACTTGGTTTTGAATCCCAGCACTGAAGTGGCAGACACAGCATTATGATCTGAACTTCAGTCAATTACAAGCCTGAGAAGTTAATTTACATTATACGCAGAGGCACACTTCTATATGATGGACATATCTTTCGAACTTTGCTCATTTCACAATTTGAATTTCACACACGCAGTGTGATTTGTGGATGTTTTCATTTTCCCTACTGACGTGCAATCTCAGAATTGTTATATACAAGTAGCAAGGGGTAGAATAAGAATCCTTTTTGTTCATATTCTGCATTCTCTGCAGTCAACATTTTCTCTGAGTATTTGAATTGCTGTCAGGATTAGGTTCAATGATTGGAGTGTCAGTGTCATTTTCTTTTTGAGATTTGTAAGTAGATTCACATATTATAGATATCATGTACTTCTGTCAACAGTAGTTTGTAAATGTCAAACAGCCTCCATGTCAAAAACACTGATTTTAGCATAACATTGAAACAGTTGGATTTGCAAACGGCAGATTTCATAATGTTTCAGACTTCCCTGAGGCTGTACAAGTACAGAAGACAAAACCCCACATAAGAATGACAAAGTTGCATAGCCTCCACTGCAGAAACAAACCAACCTAAAAAAAAATTAAGGTACATTTTTGTTTGTAAAATGTTGTTGCAGATCTTGGGCATTGTTAGAGTCACAGATTATGTTGGCTTGTTTATTACTTGAGGTTTCTTAGGGTTGTCCGTGATGATGTGACCTGTACTTTGCGTCATCGATTATGTCAATGCATCAATGTACATCTCACACAAAACCACACACACATGTGCATACAGAGCTCTGCCTCCACAAAATGTAAAATGTCCTTAAACAGCATGCAGCATTAATGCAGACAAAAATATATAAATTTCACAGTCCGCATGGGTGGCGTAGTGGGATAAAGCCCAGACTACAGGCCATCCAACCAGAGTCTGACTACTGACTCAAACATTTGACACTGCTGCCCGACTCATTGTGGGGGGGGGGGGGCAGAGCTGGCCTCACATTCTCACTATTCCTCAGTGGAGGGGCAGTAATGCAGTTGGGAGGAGCCAGGGTAAAGATGTCAGGCTCTACAAGCCACAGATGAGGGACAGCCTTCAAAGCAAGAGGGTGGAAGCACACATTATTATGGAATACCACTGTGATACATGTGACGACCGTGCCCTGGTCCAGCAATCAAGGAGCCTCAATCCTTACCACTAACACCAGGGAGGTCATCTCCTAGAAGAGTGAAAAGGATATCTAATACACACAGTAAAGTACAATTTCACTTAAGTGCACACAGAAATCACAGTCAGTCTAGGGTTGGTTGCTCCCTTGCTCACCAGGTCCCCAATAAGACTCCCCACTGGCACAGCTATATAGTCCAAATCTCAGCCTAGCTGGGCAAGCTAAAACCTCCAGTACCCTCTCTGTCCAACCAGTGCTTTGTGTCCCAAGTAGCTGACGCACAACACACACACAAACACTTTGAGATAAGTATTTATACAACTTCACAGACACTCCTGGGAAAGGCTGACACAGATTCTCCAGCTGTGCTCCTTTATCCAGACCATACGGTAGTAATCCCTGCCACCACCCAGCTGATAATATCAGCTACTAAAAGGCCCTTAAAAGGGTGTCCAATTATTATTGCGCAATATTATCATCCAATGGTAATGGGACTATTCAGTCTAGGCTTAGACAGTAAACTCTATAAATATATAATGTACTCTAAAGCATAATTTATTTCTACATAAACCAGCCACAAGTAACGGTTTTAAAAATATTTAATAATAAATAATTAAAAACATAAGACAAAACTACTACACCACAGAGATATCTAAGAGTTCAGAGATCACACAGAAACTTAAAATAATACAGTAGGACAGGTCTGATTTCAAAGAAAAATACCCAATTAATTTTTACTAGCTTTAACTATTCCTACAAGAAATCACAGTGCTAGAAACTTACATGTGAGCTTAGGCAGAGTGCAGAGTTAGACATCCAAGATCAAAATGGTCCCAGTCTCTTGTGAGAAATAGTATTTAAACATTACTAACAAACATGTCTCTAAGGCCCTCCCAAATTACAACATTTTTGACACAGGACCCCTCCTGTTCAGTATATACTTAGAGGTACAGGCAAGCATAGGAGGACTATGGCTGACCAAGTTCGCAGATGACTGCAAACTAGGGGCCATAACTGATTCTCTGGCGAATACAGACGCCCTCCAGAAGGGTCTCACTGAGACGGATACCTGGTGTCAAAGTCATGGCCTCAAGCTAAATGCCAAAAAGTGCATAGTCATCCCTTTGGAAAAAACAAAGTACCCGCCAACTATCACATAGGTGGTAGTCCCCTAAATACAGAAAATCTAATAAGGGATCTGGGGACCCAAGTAGATAGCATCTCTCCTTTGATAATCATATTGCCAAGGTGGTTAGAAAATCCTTCATTGTGGCCCACCTAATCACAAAAGGGTTCGCATCTAGAACAAAAGAGGTTATTGTGCCTCTCCACTCATCACTCATTAGACCCATCATAGAATACAATGCCCCATTTGGGATGTACCTTACAAGACACCTGCAACAGCTGGAAAGACCACAAATGTACCTCACCAAGAGGATTACTGGCCTCAAACAGATGCCCTATGCAGCCTGACTCAAGAAACTCCAGCTGTACTCGGTTGCATACCGCTTACTCAGAGGTGATCTCTGCCTGACATACAAGGCCATGTCCAACTCACAATTGATAGACATGCTCCACCTAAAAATAAATCCTGGAGAGCCACACGCTCTACAGATATAAACCTCACCACAATGATAAACAGGACATGCTGGAGGGATAGATTCACGTCCCAAAGACTACCCATGCTTTGGAACAGGATTCCAATATACATCAGGCAAAGCTCCTCACTAACGCTCTTCAAGAGAAACCTTGACGGGTGGATGGGAAACAGAAAATTTACCCCGGAAATCACTGCAGTGGCTCTGCTGGACAGTGGTGCAGGGAACTAATGGCTCTGCTGGACAGAGGCACAGGGAACTAATCTAAGGGGGTGGCGAAAGCTAACACATTCTGGCTAGGCTTATAAATGCCCTTGGGCAGATAGCCTAGTACTCACCTATGAACTTAAGTTTTCCCAGTATTCATACTGCATCATCTTAACACCTGGTCTGAGTTCTCAGGCCACAAACTGCATTATTTAGCAATCTAACACCTGCTCAGAAACTTAAAACAATACAAGGCATTTCACATATACCTTCTAGCAGAAACCAGAGCAATAAAGCACCTTCCACATGTAAATTCTGGTCATACACTTTAGCCTTAAAACAATGGGCATGAAACCTTCATCCAGATGCACTGGAGCTGAATTCTAACATGAAAGGGTCACAACATGCTTCACTGGGCCAGTAGAGTGCAATGTTGTCACATATTTTGCAGTTACACATTTCACAATATTCTTTTACACTCAAGAAACATGCCTGTATTTTACAAATGCCAAAATTATATATCAAATTCTATTTGACTAGGCTGGCAGCCTTTGCCCATCTCTCCCCAATAGTCACAATACAGTTCACTTGTTCCTTCACCCAGAGTGTGGGGGTTAGACCACTCAAATGCTCTCATTGTCAGGATGTCACTAAGGACACTGAATATGCTCACTGCTGCCTGAATTATGCACCCCCCCCCAAAAGCTCCTAACACAGCTCTTGATGGAATCCCCAGAGCGGAGGAACAACTGGGTACAGCCTGATAAAGAAGAGGCTTGAGTGGCAAGCATGGGGACAAAAAACAAATACATTTTATACATCTATTTCCCAAGTTAGAATATATTTCTGACTCCAAAACTGGGGACTGTGAATCCCCAAGTGACAAGTCGTCTTCTCATCTACGAACACTCATGGATAACCAGTTTTGACTTATCTTGCATAAAGCAATCAATTTTCTCCCAGTATATAAATGTACTTTAAATTCCTCAGTCACCCCCTGTGGTTTCAACCTGTATAGTTATACAACAGTGGTGATGCTCAACTCACATTAAGCCCCTTTAAGACAGTGGCTGTTCAATTTGCTACTAATTACTATTCATTTCTCAAGTAAAGAAAAGTATAACTGATCTCCTTGGATACAAGAACTCTAACAGAGAAGCTAGTTTTGTTGCCTAACTGCTTTCCAACCTAGTCTCGATCAAGTAAAATGGACAATAAAACAGCATGTATAGTTGTGAAAACACAAACAGATGGACTCACCATGATGCAGCACAGAACAATAAACTTATAAAATGCGAACAAAATCCATTTATTCATGAACAGCAATAAAAACGTATATAAGCGCTTTCGCGTAGAGACTTCTACGCTTCTTCAGATATAAATTAACTACATATCAGAAAGCATTATATACAACTTTTGGCGCTAAAATACATCAATTAAATTCATCAATTAAACAATCACTAGGATGATCAATTTGTTCAACCATCAATTAAATAGTGCATTAAATGATTAAATCTTCAGTAAGGCAAGCAATGCTCTCAGTGAACGAACAAAAACACATAGTAAGATAACTTAATGCTGCTGGCAACTAAGCAAATCTATCAGTTTAGCATGATAAAAACTTCAGTTAGAAATCCTACACTATGCAGAAAACACACACCGAGAACAATACATTTCTGTAAGCCACCTTTCCTAGGCACTGAGAGTCCACGCTCTCACCTAAAAATGCTGTACTTAATATAAAGATAATAAATACTAATATATAAATAACGAGTGTGTCAAATGTTATTGTATTTTTATAAAATGTCACCATCATTTTGCATTCAAACATATATATATATATATATATATATATATATATATATATATAAACTTAAAAACTATAAAGAAATATGTTGAATAATCAAAAAATATATTCAAAATATGACATACTAGATGAAGAAAGCCAATAATTCAAGCTCATCTACTCAAGTGTGAACACGTCACGTTGAGAATCAACGTTGAAAAAGATCACACGAGCATTCTAAACTTCTTCTAAATATGTTTTAAATACTCTATACATAAATGTGTAATTCAAACCAATCATCCTACTCAATCTAAATTCATCCTTCAAAGTCTAACCAAAAAACCAAATGCACATAAAAACATGAATACCAGTTTCGGGTGTAGCTGTCAAGCAACACAAATTCCGAAAGCGCGTGTATCATAAGCATGAAGCATCAAATGTAACTGAACTACATTGCAAAACAACATAATAAAAGTCGTTTACATATCTCAACCTGCAGACATGAATAATCAGCAGGAATAAATAAAGAGATGGACGTGAATGAAAATGCGCCTGATAAGATGCAAACTTAATAAACAGGTATAGCTATAAAACGACTGTACTGAGAAAGGGAAAGGACATCCCACAGGAAAAGTGTGTGTACCTGGCAAAAAAATGTGTGAATCACTAGGATGTATCAAAATGTAATGACATAGAGAAGAAACCCTCACATGGATAAGGAGGGCGAAAAAACATACAACCATGGTGACCTACTCAAAAATGGACATCAAGGTCTCCTGTGGTCCAAAACCGGTTTAACTGTGATATGATGATTCAATCCTGGTACTATGTGGGCACTTAACCTGAGAATCCATTTTAGTTCCACATTAGCAAGGTGATTTATATTGTCACCACCTCTTATGTTCTTTGTAACAATTTGCAGAGTCCTAAAACAGAAACCATGATCTGTGTTATCCAAAACATGTTTGGCTAAAGCATTAAGAACATTACCCTTCCTGATGTCATAAATGTGATTATAGATCCTGTCCTTCAACCTTCTCTTGGTCAGGCCTACATAAAATGCATCACACTTTAGGCAAGTTGCTAAATATATTAAATTCTTGGTGTCACAAGTAGCATACAACCTTGGTTTAAAGGTATAAAAAACTTGTGTATTAGAAATATATGGACACATATTACAATTGCCGCATGAAAAAGTGCCAAATTTAATACTATTAGAAAAACTGGACATACTGTTGACAAAATGGTCATTGCAAAGAATCTGTTTCAGGTTCTCGCAATTTTTAAACATAAATCTAGAGGTATCTCCTACAATAACTTTAGTAGAATGATCCATGGTCAAGACATTCCAATTTTTTAGAATCACCTTTTTTAAAATATTCACATCGCTGGTGTATTTCATTGTATAGGGTACTCTCTTAATTATAACCTTATTATCACGACTAAAATAATTGATTTTTCTGTATGTACCTACATTGTCTTCAACCCTCTCTAACTCTCTGATTCCCAGTGTTGTATTTTTAATGTCTCTTACCATTCTATAATCATAGCCCCTTTCTATAAATAAAGACTCCATCCGATCAGCCTCAATCAATAGTGTGTTATGCTCTTTGCATAACCTAGTAAGTCTTACAAATTGACTTTTAACCACACCTGGGAATATATACCTAGGATGCATACTGTCAAAACTCAGTAGTGTATTCTTCCAACTAGGCTTCCTATAAAGGGAAGAAGTAACATCTAAAAAATGAATGGATATATTAGAAGCCTCCATGGTGAATCTAAGGAATGTGGTGGTAGATTCTAAATAAACGAGAAAATCATCAAACTCTGTTTGGGTGCCCTCCCATATAATGAGAATGTAGTCGACAAACCTTTTATAGAGCTTGACTTTCTGAAACAGAGAATTGTTAAATAAATAATTATTTTCCCAATGGAAAACTACTAGGTTAGCGTAACTGTTGGCACAGGGGGTGCCCATGGCAACCCCCCATTGTTGTAAGTAACAACTATCTTTAAACATAAACACATTATTATATAAAACTATCTCCAGTAGCTGGCAAATTAACAATTGTCTGTCACCACTGAAATTAGTGTTACTAACAAGAATCTCTCTTATTGCTTGTATACCATATTCATTAGGTATAGATGTAAATAAGTTCTTAACATCTAAGGTCACAAGTAAGTGTTCAGAACTATTCACACCATAATCCAAGTTATTTATACTCTCTAATAACTGATAGGTATCCTTAAGAATAGAGGGTATGCTATCCACAACAGGTCTCAATAATTGCTCAATAAAAGAAGAGATAGTAGACGTGGCCCATCTTTCACCAGAGACTATGGGTCTCATAGGTATAGGATTTACATTTTTGTGAACTTTCGGTAGTCCTTTAATACTAGGTATAACCGGAAAATTAACATGGAAGTAATCATAGATTTCTTTACTAATTTGCCTACACATAAGTAGGTCATACAGATAATCATGTATGTTATTGATGATCTTGGTTACTTCTACAAATGTAATTAATTTATACGTGCTATTATCTGCAAGAAGTGTTAACATATTGTCAACATATTCAGAGGTTATAAAAGCATAAGCAAGCAGCCCCCTGAAGTCAAGAGGCAATAAATCCAGGCTGAGAATATATCCAAAGATATAAATAAAGTCCACAGAAGATAAATCAGGTACCAGTTTAATGGAGGACACAAGCGCTTTCACATAGCTTCATCAGGTGTGACTTTATTTATATCTTTGGATATATTCTCAGCCTGGATTTATTGCCTCTTGACTTCAGGGGGCTGCTTGCTTATGCTTTTATAACAATTGTTTTTTTGGCTCTGTTTTTATCAACATATACAGAGGTGTCCAAAAGGACCATGCCCCCTCCCTTATCTGCAGGTTTAATCATCAAATGGCTCAGATGTCTCAGCTTATTTAAAGAATCAAACTCATTCAATGTAAGATTATAGTACAAATTCCTATTACAATTACTTGAATAGAGGCAATAAAAATCCCTTTCGCACAGTTTTATAAAACACTCTACATTGGGCAGCATCAAAGGTATGAAACTGCTTTTACACTTAAAATTGGCTGACTGTGTGCCTTTAACTTTCAAACAAACATCCTCTTTAAAAAGCAGCTTTAAAGCTACTGTGCGACCAAAAAGTCTCAAATCGATCAATGTCTCACTTAAACTGCTTAGGTGTGAAGGAACAAAATTCAGACCTCTATTTAATAAAGTGATGTCTGAATCAACTAAACTGTAATTAGAAAAATTGAACATTAAGTCACTCAGTTTCTTGTCTTCCTTATTGCACCTTTCCCCCCCCCCCCCCGAGTACTTTCTTTTTCTTGGTCCCCTGCTGTTCGATCGGCCTCTCCCATTTGAGGGATTGTTTCACTGGGTACGATAAAAAAACGTGCATTGTCTTGAACAGGAAGTTTAGGTCTAGCTCCAAGAGATGATTCTGTCTGACCTCTCAAAAGAGCTTGTTGATTTGGAGGTGGCGTTTCTGTAACAGAATCATTGCCAATGTCAATGTGTTCCGAAGGCAGTACTAATAACTTCTCTTGGCACCCCACATGACCAGCTGCTGAAATGGAAGGTGTGTTCTGTAAAAAATGAATACCATCATCTGGGGACTTATTGTCTATAGAAGTAGACCCATTATTCGTGTTATTGACATTTCGATGGTAAATTTGTGTCCTCAGCCAAACAAACACTTGACCGAGAGCGAAATCGTTATGATCCCTCTGCAATTTTCTTTGTTTTGTCTGTTTCACCTTTATGCTGAACAAATTGACCTGCGCTCAAATGTTATCGAGTCTCCTGGCACAATGTTCTGAACTAAAGCGCTCACATAGGTCTCTATAATTAACATCTATCTTGCTGCGAAGATCAATTTCTTGTGGGGAAAAATATTCAATTAATAGCTTCATATCATTGAAGCCCAATTCTATGTTAAGGTCTTGCCATTTTTTCAAAAGAACCGGGTGGCTCTCTCCATAGGTCGGCATGCAGAAAACCCGCATGCCTCTAGGTACTATTCGGAAATGCAGGCAAGCTTCAAGATGCTGTCTTTGCCATGCATACCGTTGTAATTTAAATAAATCATCTTCAAGTTCTTTCGATAATTTATTAAACTCAGCAAGATTCTCACCATTAGCTTGCGCCTGATGTGAACAGTTGGTGATGGATAGATCCAGAGTCAATAAATGGTTCTCACGCTGATGTAACAAACAATTCCATTTAGGAGAATTCTCCCTCGTCTCCGGATGATAGTCCAACTCAATGTTAACTTGTTGTATAGTTGCTTATAGCAGGATAGCAAGCCTGACAGACTTGCTTTAACTCACAGGGGTACCTGAAAACAAAGCCACGACACACTTGTGACCGGGAACATTGTATGAAATTTGAAACTCCTCCCCTTTCTTTAGCAAGAATTTCTACTTTTATAACTAAGCAGCTTATTGTGTATATGCTCAGTGAACTCAGTGCTGCACATTTACTTTTCTTTTAATAAATGAAATAAAATATAGTTGTGTAAGAACTTAACCATAACAGTAGACATCCTACTGATTATTGCTGCAGTGTTCCTAGCACATGTTATCACCGCTGTTATCTACCCGAGGTAACAAGGCTTTACCTTCCTAGGATCATATATCCAAAGTATGACCACACTTCGCAAGCACAGGGGTATAAAAGGCAGATGTACGAGCATAATTCCTCAGAATATCTACAAGCCAGCAGCCTGAAGAAAGTACAGTTGTGTACACTTTACCATAAATGTAGATGTTAGAGTGTATTCACTGTTGCAGTCATCACACTTTGGTATTTGGGACGATGGAGGACTACCTGCAGGCAGATAGCTAGAGTTTTAGGATTTCTGCATCGAATGCTGTCACCTCTTCCATGACGTCAGGGGTATAAAACATGCAGCCGATGCCATTACATCAGTTTTTTTTGCCCTAGATGTCAGGAGCCTTCAAAATAGGAAGCAATTACATGGTGTGGAACACCTCCAGTAAAAAGTAAATACCATAGCCATAAGATATGGCCAAAAAGAGGATAGGTAGAAAGTCTAGAAAAGTCAGGAGGCTGGAGGGAGGGTAAACAGGACTGAAACAGTGAATACACTCGAACATCTACATTTATGGTAAGTGTAAACAACTGTACTATGTTCTTCGTGTTTCACTGTTGCAGTCATCACACTTGGGTTGATTCCCAAAGCTGAGCAAGGGTGGAGGTAGTCAAGAAGTATTAGGGCTGGCTAGCAGGCCTTGTAAGACTGCTGTGGCAAATCCAGCTCTGGATTTAGAAAAGACAGGCAAGTGGTAATGCTTGGTGAAGGTGTGTACAGAATTCCAGGTTGCAGCTTCCAGGATGTCCCTGGTAGGGACTAACCTGAGAAATGCTGTAGAAATTGAGGTAGCCCTAGTGGAATGAGTTCTGATCCCCTGTAGGGTAGGTTTTCCATGGTGTTTGTAGCAGAAATGGATGCAGTGTGCTATCTATTTTGAAATGGTTTGCTTTGAAATGGCCTTGCCCTCTGCCCCTGTAGCAAAGCTGACTAGCAGCTGGTCAGATTTTCTGAAAGCTTAGTCCCATCAAGGTAGAACCTGAGCTGTCTGTGCACATCCAAGGAGTGCAGGATACTCTCCCCTTTATTCTGAGGATTAGGGAAAAAGGTTGGTAAATGGATGGATTGGTTTAAAGCCACACTGGATACCACCTTGGGCATAAAAGATGGGTTAGTCCTGATAGAGACCCTGTCAGCCTGGAAAATAATGAAGGGTTCCCACAGCCATTAGTGCCTGTAGCTCAGATACTCTTCTTACTGAAGTGATGGCTAGAAGTAAGGCTGTTTTCCAAGAGAGGAATTTTAACTCTGCTGCAGCAGCAGGTTCAAAACGGGGAAGCGTGAGCTTCTCTAGTACAAAGTTAAGATCCCAGGCAGGGGTGGGAGCTCTCCTCGGGGGGGTCTTAAATTGTTAGCTCCTCTGAGGAACTGTTTGATCAGAGGGTGAGAAGAGAGAGGTGGCTCCGTATTGTAATGAGTTGACATGGCAGAGTCATGAATCTTAATTGATGAGAAGGGAAAGGCCTTTGTGAAGCAGCTCTGCTAGGTAATCTAGAATTTGAGGTAAGGACGGCACAGCTGTATCCTTTCCTAGAGACTGGCTCCAAGAACAGTATCTTTCCACTTTTCTGACTAAGATTTCCTAGTACTAGGCCTTCTGGCCTCAAGGATGATGTCCAGCACCTGTTTGCTGAGGGTTGCTGGTGGTGTGTTCAGGGAATAAGCCAAGCTTCAAGGTTCAGTGTTTGCAGCTGAGGATGCAAAATCTGTCCCTCCTGCTGGGACAGCAGGAAGGGGGTCTGATGTAGGTGCCAGTGCGGCACTGCTGTCAGACTGAGTAGGAGTGGGTACCAGTGCTGGCATGGCCAGTCTGGTGCAATACGGATTGTCCTTGGTCTGTCCTGCTTGATCTTGAGTAGTACTTTTGAGAGGAGGGGCAGAGGGGGGAAAGGCATAAATTGAGAGGTTTTCCCATGTAAAGGATAGGGCATCTACTCGCCATGCTTGGCTGTAGGGATTTCTGGTGCAAAGTTTGCTCAATTGTTGGTTTGGGGGGGGGGGCAAAGAGGTCCACCTCTGGTGTCCCCCCACCTGTTGATCAGAAGTTTGAATGAGTTGGGTTCCAGTTTCCACTCATGTGGGTCCAGTAGATTTCTACTCAAGCCATCTGCCAGAGAATTTTGTTTGCTTGCAGTTGCACTTGGTTGCTCAAGGCCGTGTTCCACAGGGCCACGGCTAACCTGCAGAGTGGGTAGGAATGAGTTCCTCCCTGCTTGTTTATGTACCACATAACTGTGGTGTTGTCTGTCTTTATCAAGAGTGGTCCTGGAAGGAGAAGGTATTTGAATGCTGTCAGAGCATTCTGTACAGCTAACATTTCTTTTTGATTGATATGCAGGTGAATTTGTCCTGGGCTCAATTTGCCTTGAATGCATTTGCTTGCCATGTGAGCCCCCCCATACATAGTCTGACGTACCTGTTGTCAGGGTTTGGGTGGCGAGGGGTTGAGTGAAAGGTTCATAGGTTCGTACTAGGCTATCTGCCCTAGGGCATTTATAAGCCTAGCCAGAGAGTGTGTGTGGCTTTCACCACCCCTTAGGATTGAGAATACTATGCCCATTTAGGGTTTAGTTTACTGTGCCTCTGTCTAGTAGTGACACAGAGATGACCCCCGGGGTAAACCTACGATCTCCCATCCACTCGTCAAGATTTCTCTTGAATAGAGTTAGTGAGGGGCTCTGCCTAACATGGATTGGGATTCTGTTCCAGAGTGTAGGGAGCCTCTGGGTTATGAATCTGTCCCTCCAGCACGTCCTATTTATTTCTGTGTTGAGGTTTAAGTCTCTTGCTCTCGTGGCTCTGATGGATCTGGATTTTCTGAGATGGGAGCATGTCCCTTGTTGTGGTTGCAAACCTCTACCCACCAAAGGAACTCTGCCCTTAGACAATGAATGATAGGAATCGGTATTTCCAATTCCTGAGAGCATTGACACCAGAGACTTTTTAAGTACCATTGAAGTTTCCTTATATGCAGTCTTGCATATGGAATTAGTAGAATGCATGAGGCCATGAACCCTAGGGCTTGCAGTATTTTTCCTGCAGATAGCTGCGTCTTGCTGGCCATTAGTTTGGAGTAGTTGTTAAATGAACCTGCTTTAATTGGAGTGAGTAATGCCATCTTGGAAGTTGTATTCAAGCTTGCTCCCAGATATACAATCTTTTGGCTGGACACCAGATGCCATTTCTTTTAGTTGATGGTGTAGCTTTAATTGGCGTGAGGAATGCCATCTAGGAAGTTGTATTCAAGCTTGCTCCCAGGTATACAATCTTTTAGCTGGACACCAGATGCTATTTCTTTTCGTTGATGGTGTACCCCAGAGAAGTTACAAATCTCTTTACAAATGCCAGGTGCTGAAGTAGCAATTCCTGACTGGATGACTGCCCTCATTTCTTTCACTGTGATATGTTATTTTAGTAACACTGGCTGCCATCTACTCTGTACTTGTTAGTTGCCTATTCAGGCCCCCTGTGCCTCATCCAAAGCATTCATGTGCATTTCATGAACTGCTGTTGGAGTGAAGGGAAGCCATGGATTGCGATTCATCATCTCCTTCCACCACAAAAGTTGCTGTCTGAGATGTGGTAAAAGGGGGGTCACTGAGTCCAAAGGATGGGAGCGCAGAGACCAAACTGTTTTGAGTTACCACTGGATTTACCTCGTATGTAGTCTGAATAGACGGCGCCGCAGTCTGAATAGACTGAGCACTGGGATAGTACCTGCCATAAACCCCAGAGCCCTTAGGATCTCCCCTGGCTGAGCACCGTCTGAGGGGAGGCAATGGTGTGAAAGTTTTTTTGTAAGGCCCTGCACCTTCTCGAGGTTAAGTAGGCCTGCATTCTTTTTGTCTCCAGACTGCAAAAATAAATAAATAAATTGGATCCTGAGGGGGAATTTTTTTTGTAGTGGGTGGTGAACCCCAACTGAGAAAGAACAGGGGTGAACTAGAGGCACTGTTGGAGAATATGAGGTGAAGTAGCTTCGATTAAATGGTCTAAGTAGGGAAAATTTTGAATTCTCTGGATTCAGCAGAAGGTGATCACTGGTGACAGACACTTTGTGAAACCTCTTCAGGCTGTGGAAAGCCCAAAAGGCAAAGCAGCAAACTTGACAGTGAAATGACCTAGTACAAAACCTGAGGAATCTCCACACCTCTAAATAACAATTCGAACCCCTTGGAAAGTACCCCTTAGATCTAGGAAACTAGAAAAGCCTGGGGAAGAATGATGGATAGAAACATGTGCAGTCAGATCATTTCGAAAAAGGCACTTTTAAGAAGGTGCTTAGTAGGAAGAGAAAGTAAAGTTGTGTACACTTACCATAAATGCAGATGTTAGAGTTTATTCACTGTCGCAGTCATTACAATTGGGTTATCCTGCTGGCAGGCTACCCTCAGTCGGCCTGAATTCCAAAGTCTAGCTCCGGCGTCGGTTGCGGTTGCCTCTTCCCTGACGTCAGTGCGCCAGGGGTATAAAAAATGCAGCAAACACCATTTTCTTCAGTTTTTCTTGCCCCAGATGTCAGGTGCCCCCAAAAGGGTAGGCTAAAAAATGTCAATAAAACATGCATGCATGCACTGAAGTACATATTTTGCCTTCATCTACAAGCAAATACACCACATAGGTTGTATAGAATAGAAAAGTACAGATAAGTTCCAGCAAAGAAATGAGGGATGGTGGGTGGGTAGCCTGGACTGCAACAGTGAATACACTCAAACATCTACATTTATGCCAAGTGTACACAACTGTACTATGTTCTTCATGTTTCACTGTTGCAGTCATTACAATTGGGTTGAATCCCAAAGTTAAGGTAGGGAGGCTGGAGCTAAATAGCATTAGGAGCGGCTATTGGGCACCGCAGAACTGCAGTGGCAAAGCCTGCCCTGGATTTAGAGTACAGTGGTAGGTGATAGTGCTTTGTGAAGGTGTGCACTGAACTCCAAGTAGCAGCCTCTAAAATGTCTTTGGTTGGTAGCCCCCTGAGGAAGGTTGCTGAAGTGGCTGCTGCTCTGCTTGAATGTGGCCTAATGCCCTTAGGGACTGGCTTGCCATGTTGTGAATAGCAGAAACAAATGCAGTGGCCTATCCAATTTGAAATGGTCTGCTTTGAGATAGCCTTTCCTTGTGATCCTGCAGCATATGCCACTAGTAACTGCTCCATCTTTCCAAAGCTTTGCTTCTGTTCAAATAGAAGCATAGCTGTCTGTGCATGTCCAAAGAATGCAGAATTCTCTCCCCCTCATTCTGTGGGTTTGGATAAAAGGTAGTCAGATGAATAGTTTGGTTGAGGGCCACACTAGACACTACCTTAGGCATAAATGTCGAGTTTGTCCTCAGAGAAACCCTGTCTGGATAAAAAATGATAAAAGGTTCCACAGCCATGAGTGCCCGTAGCTCTGACGCTCATCTTGCAGAAGTTATTGCTAGGAGCAGAGCTGTTTTTCAAGATAAAAACTTTATATCAGCTGTAGCGGCTGGCTCAAAAGGAGGCAGGGTGAGTTTTTTCCAAGACATAATTGAGGTCCCATGCAGGCATTGGTGATCTCCTTGAAGGCCTTACATTTCTGGCCTCTCTGTGGTACTGCCTTAATAAAGGATGAGAAAAGATTGGTGGCTCTGTATTGTAACGAGCCGAAATGGCAGAGGCATGAATTTTTATAGATGAAAAAGGATAGGCCTTTGTCCAGCATCTCAGTCAAATATTGCAAAATCTGAGGAATATTTGGTACAGCTGTGTCAATTCCTTGTGCCTGGTTCCAAACACAGAATCTCTTCCATTTTCCAGCATAGGATTTTCTAGTACTAGGCCTCCTGGCCTCCAACATGACATTCATCACCGCATTAGTGACAGGTGTGTTTTGTATGACTACATTATTCGCCATGCTGCCAGATTTAAGGTCTTGAGTTTGCTGTGCAGGATCCGATTGTTCTGCTGGGACAGTAGATGAGGCACTTGAGGTAAGGTCCAGGCTGGACACTGAGACAAGTTCCTTAGGATTGGATACCAGTACTGGCATGGCCAGTCTGAGGCAATCAGTGCAATTTTGGCTTCTCCTGTCTGACCTTTGGTAGTACCTTGGGGAGGAGAGGCAGAGGAGGAAAGGCATATACTGTTAAGTTTTTCCAGCTGAAAGATAGGGCTTCCACTTTCCATGCTTGTCTGTGATAAGTCCTTGTGCAGAATCTCTTCAGTTGGCAGCTGTGAGGTGAGGCAAACAGATCTATGTCCGGGCATCCCCATTTCCTTGTTACAATGCTGAAGACTTGTGGATCCAATTTCCACTCGTGGGGATCCATGAGGTTTCTGCTTAGTTCGTCTGCCAGAGTATTTATCTTTCCTGGCAGGAATTGTGCCTGCAGATGTACTTGGTAAGTCAATGCTGTGTCCCACAAAGTCATGGCTAGTCTGCAAAGAGGGTAAGAATGAGTACCTCCCTGCTTGTTTATATACCACATGACCGTGGTATTGTCTGTCTTTATCAGTAGTTGTCCTGGATGAAGTAGGTCCTTGAAGGCTGTCAGGGCATTTTGAACAGCTAGCATCTCTTTTTGATTGATATGTAGATGCATTTGGTTTGCGGACCATGTGCCTTGAATACATCTTCCTGCTATGTGGGCTCCCCAGGCATAATCCGATGCATCCATTGTTAAAGTCTGTGTGGCTGGGGGTAGAGTGAATGGCTGTCCCTTGTTCTGGTGACAGGCCTTCGTCCATCGAAACTCCTGTTGCAGGCAGAGAATGAGAGTAACCATTGTTTCCAGGCTGTGGCAATGTTGAGTCCAAACACTTTTTAGGTACCATTGAAGTTTCCTCATATGCAGTCTTGCATATGGAATTAGTAGAATGCAGGATGCCATGAAGCCCAAAGCCTGCAGAATTTTTCTTGCAGATAACTGGGCCTTTGATGCCAACAGTTTGAAATAGGTAGTCAGTTGCCTTTGTTTGCCTGGCATGAAATAAGCCATCTGGGCAGTTGTATTTAAGCTTGCACCCAGGAATATTATCTCTTGAGAGGGTACTAGTTTTGATTTCTGTTCGTTGACTGTGTACCCTAGGCATGGTAGTAATCTCTTTACAAACGCCAGATGCTATAGTAGAATGTCCTTGTTCTCTGCTTGAATGAGGCAGTCGTCCAAGTAAGGATATATTTGTATTCCTCTTTGTCTGCAGTATGCAATTACTGGTGCCAGGCACTTTGTGAAGACCATGGGCGCAGTAGATAAGCCAAAGGGCAGTGCAGAGAATTGGTAGTGCATTGAGCCAGCTTTGAATCCGAGGTATCTTCTGCATGTTTGTCTGATTGGGACATGCAGGTATGCCTCTTAAATCTAAAGTCATAAGCCAAGACTTCTTGCCCAACATGGGCAGAAGCTGCTGTAGAGTCAACATTTTGAATTTGGAATATCCAGATATGTGTTTAGAATAGATAGGTCCAGTATTGGTCTCCAGGCTTTGTCCTTTCTGGGTACCAAGAACAGTCTTGAATAGAATCCTTGTCCCTGCTCTTGCTCTGGTACTTGTTGAATGGCCCTCATGTCCATGAGGGATGAGACTTGTTTTTGTGCCTCTGCCCATTGATGTTTTGGCAGGTCTGGCCAACCGTTTGCCCTTGACAGGGCATGGAAGTGAAACTTGTAGCCTTGTGACACTATGTTTAAGACCCATTTGTCCTGGGTTATTATGTGCCAATTTTGAGGAAAAAAGTGCTAGTTTTCCCACTAAAGGTGCTGCCAGAAGATAAGTGCTTGGTGCAGGCAGGGGCAAGTCATTGGGACTGTTTCCTGTATGGCTGTGATTTGTCTTCTCCAGTTTTGGAGGTAGAAGCACCCCATTGTTTAGACCTGTACGAACCTTGGGGTTGGGATCTGCCTCTAGGGCATCTGTATCTGCCCCTTTGTGGCCTGTCGGACACTGGAAAGGACCAATTCTTTGTAGGCCAGTGTCTGCTAAATCTTGGTGGCTGTACCTGTAAGAAATCCTTGACTGTTTGCATAGATTTAGCTTTGTCCTCCATTTTCTTTAACTCCTCTTCTGCTTTAACACCAAACAAAGTATCATGCTGTAATAGAGCATCTAATAATTTTGCTTTAACATGATCAGGTAGATTTTGTTCCTTTAACCAAGCATGCTTCCTAATGACAGATCCCATAACTGCGGCCCTGCAGAAGGCCTCCAGAGAATCAAAACCACATTGCAAAGTATGCTTTCCAACATGTTCAGCTGCATGCAATAAATCCTGCATTTCTTTGTTTTCTGCACATTCAGAATTTATCAACATTTTCTGTTTAAGCAGTGACATAATATATTGTTGATATTTGAGCATATGAAACTGACAATTTAAAGCCCTTATAGCCAAGGTAGTAGAAGTGTAAATCTTTTTTCCCCCCATCTGTCCAGTGCCCTAGAATCCCTGTCAGAGGGAGTAGGGTTTTTTGCAGTGGAAGCCTTGACCCCTTTGGGACCCTGAGAGATAGTTTCTGGGTCAGCAGCAGGGTTTTTGAAAAGGAATTTATGAGAGTCAGGAACCCTTGTAGTACCTGTCCGGCTTAACAGGAGCTGGAGGGTAAGGAGTCAGGGGTCAGACTGGACTCTGAAAATACATCATCTACAATGTCTAACACAGGTGGAATAGCTAGTGGCCTGTGTTGAGGTAGTAAAAGGAAGTCTCTGAGCCTTTTCTTAGATTCTGAATAATCTTGGCTCTCCCAGTGGAAATGCTCCCTCATGGTATGTAAAGTTTCCCCAAAAGAATAATCCTCACGAGGAGAGGCTGAAGGGATAGATTCTTCAGCATCAGAATCCTCATAGGGAGGAAGAGAGCATTCCTGATCAAAAGAGGAATCAGATGAAATGGAAACCTGATCTGAAGATTCATATTCTGTCTCTTGCCTAGGCCTCTTATTAGGAGGGGGATGGGAACCCCTGATCAAAGTAATTAGGTCTTCAGCCATGTTGAGCATCTGTTTTTTAGGCATGGAGGCCTGTCCATGAGGCTGTTGTAGTTTCTTTGTCTTTAAAGGTGCTTTAGTCTTTGCCTTTGAAGCTGAAGTCGTTTCAACATATAACTGAGTAGGTCTGAAAACACCCTCAGAAGCCTATGCCTGCTCAGTGGCTCCGGACCCATCTGAGGGAATAGTTTCCAAAGGTCCAACACCTTGAGCTTCCAGCGGCCTGGTAGACTCCACGTGGGTGTCGGTAGCGGCCTGCGAGTCTAAAGTAGCAGTAGTGAGGGGATGCGAAGTCGCCTCGCTGAGAACCAGCGAACCAGCAACTGGCTTAGAAGAAGCCTCGTCGTCGGTTTTGGACCTCGGATGCCTGTCCTTTTCTTTGCGCTTCTTGTGAATTCCGGTAGTCGGATGGCTATCCGACAACATTGTATAGTTAAAATCTTCTGCCGAAATAGTGAAATGCAAAATTGTGCAGACGTTTAATAGTGCATTGGTTAAATCTAGCACCAAACTGACAACTAGCAACGTCGTGGTCAGGGCCTAGGCAAGGGATACAGTAAGAATGAAAGTCCTTATGAGGTATTTGCTTCCCACAAGAAATACAATTATTAACTTTTTCTGACATCGGTCTGGAGCAAGAAAAAAGTTTCCCCAACGGGGTACTTAGCTTTTAGTGAAGACTTTGGATCTGAAATTCGAACACGAAAATCTCAGGAGACGGCCGACCGACACTTGCGAACTGCTTTGGCTTCGGGCACCGCACGGCAAGAAAGACTGAAGAAAATGGCGTCTGCTGCACCTTTTATACCCCTGGCGCACCGACATCAGGGAAGAGGCGACAGCAACCGACGCCGGACCTAGACTTTGGAATTCAGGCCGACTGAGGGTAGCCTGCCAGCAGGATAACCCAGTTGCAATAACTGCAACAGTGAAACACGAAGAACATCAAGTATGGGTCTCCACTTCCCTTTTTTTCCTTGGTACTAAGGAAAGTCTGGTGTAAAACCCTTTCCCACAAATTCGTCTGGCAGAGGCTCTATTGTACCTTGTGCTCACAGTACCTGTAAAATGGGTGGGAGCAGATGCATCTGATTGTTTGTAGGGGGCATGCCCTTTAGAAGAGAGACCTGCATCCAGGACATCGCATAAAAACAAGTTGTGTCTTACCATAATGTTCCATCTGTGTTGTTGATTTTCGTTCATGCATTCATTACTGATGGGTTATCGGTTCCGTCCTTGGAACCGAGCCGGCCATATATCAAGCTTGCGTCAGCCAAAAAAACTCTTGCGCCAAGGTCCTACCCAGAATGCTCTGCTCCCTGTTACCTCAGATCGAGTTTGCAAGTTGATAGACAAAAGTAGAGGCTACCTCTGGTCATAACAGATCTACAATAAAAGGAGTATATGAGATCAACCAGGAACCTCCGGAGAGGGACAGAGGGTGGGGAGTAATGAATGAATGAAGATGAACAACAGAGATGAAACATTATGGCAAGACATAACTTCTTTCATCTTCCTTCATTCCTTACTGATGGGACAGAGTCCCCAGCTGCCTGTATCCCTGGGTGGCCCTCAGAATGACATTCCTGAGCACTATGGAGCAAAAAGAAGCTTACCTCTGGAGGCCAAATCCAATTTGTAATGAAGAATAAAAGGTATGAGGTTTGGCCCAAGTTGCAGCTGAGCAAATATTGAGGAAAGCCTTAGCATGGAAAGCTGCTGAAGGTGCCATAGACCTTGTAAAATGTGCTTTCACTCTGTGAGGCAAGGCGATACTATTCTTGTTGCAGATAAAGGTAATGCAATTTCTCAACCATGAAGCCAATGTAACATTTGAGACAGGATGACCTAGTCTTGGTCCAGAAAAGGCCAGAAAAAGTTGGTCTGATTTACGGGTAGATTTAGTTCTGCCCAGGTAGAATTGTAGTTGCCTATGAACATCCAGAATGTGCAGGCAATACTCTCCCTTATTAGAATGATTAGGAAAAAAATACTGGAAGGTCAACAGACTGGTTGATAGACTGCTCTGACACCACTTTTGGTAAAAAGGAAGAATTAGTTCTCAGTGACACCCTATCCTTATGGAAGACAAGATAGGAACGTTTGATAAGGAATGAAGTCTGACAAGCATCTGGCTGATGTGATTGCAATCAGAAACAAAAAGTTTTCCATGAGAGAGATTTTAAATCACATGAAGACGCAGGTTCAAAGGGGGGAGTTGTTAGGGCTCGCAGGACCAAGGCTAAATCCCAAGGTTGTATTAGTTCTCTAAAGGGAGGTTTTAGATGAAGAACCCCCTTCAAGAAAGTTTTACAGAGTCTATGTGACATGAGTGAAGAAAACTGAAAACCAATGTGGAAATTTGAAATAGCAGCTAAATGCACATGAATAGTAGAGGCAGACATCCCAGAGTAGAAAAGATGTGATAAGTAATCCAAAACCACTGAAACTGGGGCTGATATGGGGTCTAATTGCTTATTTGCTGCCCATAAAGAAAACCTTTTCCATTTTGAGCCAAATATATAGATTATGTAGGATTTGTAATGACAAAGGTGATTTGGCCTCTGAGCTTAATATACTTGAAGGATTATTTGAGGAAAGAGGTTACCCCTCCAAACTTATTGATGACTGCAAGCAGGAGGTTTTTATGAAATTATTTGGCAGGAGCGACAGTGCCGGTGATGGCAGGGGCACTGTTTCCGTTTGTGCTTTTGGTAATCATGGGCATCATGACAGACTTACTTACGTTACCAGATATACTAGTGACGTAATTGCACATAATTAAATTATTATCAGAAACTGGAATGTGTTGGTTGCAGATCCATTTACTAGGAATATTGTAGGGGCCCATCCAACATTTAGCTATAAGACATGCAATAATTTAAAACAAATTTTGTGCAGAGAGCGGAGTCGCCTGACAAACCACTCTCACAATGGTCGTACAGGGACCTTTCCCTGTGGCCACTGTCATATGTGCCACCACATTTCCGATGCTCTCAGTTTTACATCTCCAGATGGTTCCTTTTCGTTTACACCTAGATTTTACAGTAATTGCAATAGTACCAACTTAATTTACTTGGCCATATGCGACTCATGCCAGGCTTTCTATGTAGGCCTCACGAAGAGAAGACTTCGTGATAGGATATATAACCATTGTTATGATATTAAGAAAGGTAATGATAGCAGTGCCTTGGCCAAACACGTTTTGGAATTTAACACACACAGATTTAAGTTTATGGTTCTGGAACTGATGGCAATCAATTATAGAGAAGGAGACAATATGAATCAGTTGGCCCTCAGGGAACTCAAGTGGATTTTTACTTTGAAAGCACATTTACTTCCAGGTATTAACCAATATGTCTCAGTTAAACCTGTTCTCAATATGAGGAAGTGAAGATACAAATTCATCTGTTTTGGTGTTTGGCATACTATTTAGTGCCTTCTGATTTTGCATTTATACCCTTTGAGATTTTTTTGTGCTCTTTTATAGATCCACCTTTCTCAGATAAGGCTCCATGCACCATACACTTTGCACTTTCCCACATACTATGCTTTAGGTTTGTTCATATTTCCACATATTGATTTGTTGGTCATGTACAATGCGCATATTGTCTAGGCCTTTATGTGGCATGAGTGAACAATAGTTTGACCTCTCATAATTGTTTATATTATTCTAATTCTATTTGTCATTACTTTTCATGTAATTGTGGTTTTAGATCAGCTCATGAGTGTCACATTATTTTATACATGTTTATTATTTAGCTGCATTTTCTGTTAAGTTCAACGTATTGTTATACCTACATAACATTTTCTGACTTTTCATCTCGCAGCATTATGCTCATTACACACTGCTGCTTGGTATATATAAACTTTTTGGCACATTGAATAACTGGATAATACTATGGATGTTGTTAATCTGCAGCTGGTTTTAAACTTTTTTATATACTTTTTGAGTTTCTCCTTGCTGGCTCTATTTTATTATGTTAGACTTGCATTATAGTCATTATCTATATCTTATTCAAATTGTCACACTCATATGTTATGGCTAGATCCCTTTGGGTCTTTCTACTTTGTTTGGGCACTTCATGCCGCCACATTTTGTGTGTGTAACCTCAATAATGTTAACTGGCAACTGGCATTCTGCCAGATCCTCTGATGTTGGACGTTGTCAGCGTCGAGTGGCTGGTCTGTGTGATGTTACTGGTTGGTTTTTGCTGCCAGTATTTTTGGCTTTAGATAGTTCTGGCAATGTTTGCTGTTCAGGCGGTTAGGATTATATCCCTTGAAGGTGAGTCCCTCATTGTTTAGTCTGACAGTTGCTGTTGTCTATAGGATGCTTTTTACCGTCGGACCAGTTTCAGATATTTTGACTGTTGTTATATGAACTCTTCCGTGTATATAGAATACAACAGTGATCTTGTTTTGATTGATATCGTCATCGATGGGTTTTATCTCTATTATGTGAAAGGATCTCTATTATGTGAAAGGTAAATTTGTTATGTCAGTCTATGATTTTTTGTAGTAGCAGTTCAAGCAGTGTTTTTTCGGATGTTTTACCATAGAGATGGCTATATCAACTTGTTCTTATTGAACGGCATGTTTTGCACCATCCAATAATGATAATATACTGCCGTTCTTTTGAGAATAGTCATTGCATGGGTTATTTTGTTTGGCAGTGTTTGACAACATTATCTGCCGTTGTACACACCATAATATGTATACTTGGTGTTGTTTGATGCTTTCGCTTTGTTTACTAATCGCATATTTTATGGCAAGGAACTCATGTTGAGCTTAGTTCAGCGACTCCATCATTGGAGTTGTCATACACATTTCATTTTAATAATATTGTGGCTTCTTCGTTCACGTTTTGTAAATATTATGACTTGTGGATCACATTTTGCAACTTGATCATGGGCATTTACTGTTTTGCCTCACGAGCAATTTTGGTCTGTTAGCAGGCGTATATTGTTAGCTCTGCACTTGAGTCTGCTATATTTTTGTGTCATATTCTTGTGTCATAGTACAATTTTTCAAGGCGCTTTAGCGCGTTTCATGCTAACTGTGTTTATCCACGTATTTTTACAAGTTTTTATTGATTTTTCCACTTGTTTTTTGTTTGTTACATCTGAATCTGTTAAAGATATTTCTTTAAATCAGCCTAGTATGAATGCCATAATTATTCAATTAGTGTTTTAATTAGTTAGCTTTGAGCGCCAAAATTCTTTGTATAAATGGATGCTCATTTTTATGTTTTATTACACCTGAAGAAGCGTAGTGTCACTACGCGAAAGCGCTTGTGTGTTCTAGTTTTAATAAAGAAGCTTTCTACAACAGTGGACCTCTCTGTGTGGTGTATCCAGTGGATTTGGTGTGTTCCTGAAGAATAAAAGGTATGAGGTTTGGCCCAAGTTGCAGCTGAGCAAATATTGAGGAAAGCCTTAGCATGGAAAGCTGCTGAAGGTGCCATAGACCTTGTAAAATGTGCTTTCACTCTGTGAGGCAAGGAGATACTATTCTTGTTGCAGATAAAGGTAATGCAATTTCTCAACCATGAAGCCAATGTAACATTTGAGACAGGATGACCTAGTCTTGGTCCAGAAAAGGCCAGAAAAAGTTGGTCTGATTTACGGGTAGATTTAGTTCTGCCCAGGTAGAATTGTAGTTGCCTATGAACATCCAGAATGTGCAGGCAATACTCTCCCTTATTAGAATGATTAGGAAAAAAATACTGGAAGGTCAACAGACTGGTTGATAGACTGCTCTGACACCACTTTTGGTAAAAAGGAAGAATTAGTTCTCAGTGACACCCTATCCTTATGGAAGACAAGATAGGGACGTTTGATAAGGAATGAAGTCTGACAAGCATCTGGCTGATGTGATTGCAATCAGAAACAAAAAGTTTTCCATGAGAGAGATTTTAAATCACATGAAGACGCAGGTTCAAAGGGGGGAGTTGTTAGGGCTCGCAGGACCAAGGCTAAATCCCAAGGTTGTATTAGTTCTCTAAAGGGAGGTTTTAGATGAAGAACCCCCTTCAAGAAAGTTTTACAGAGTCTATGTGACATGAGTGAAGAAAACTGAAAACCAATGTGGAAATTTGAAATAGCAGCTAAATGCACATGAATAGTAGAGGCAGACATCCCAGAGTAGAAAAGATGTGATAAGTAATCCAAAACCACTGAAACTGGGGCTGACATGGGGTCTAATTGCTTATTTGCTGCCCATAAAGAAAACCTTTTCCATTTATTAAGATAGATTAGTCTGGTGGACGATTTTTGAGATGCAATAGGAATATTGCCCACTGGGGACGAGAGGTTTTCCTGCCTGGCAATCATTGGAAGTGGAGAAACCCAGCTGTCAGTTTCAGGGTTGTTAGATTGAGGTGAGTCAGACCCTGCAGATGGGAGATAAGCATTGGGGATGGATTGGGGATCCACGGTCGATCTAACAGGTGAGGCCAGAGAAAGGTGAACCCGACTTGTCGAGGCCAATATGGAGCAATGAGGATCACTTTGCTTTTCAACTGCCCTGCGTTCTTCAGAAATTGGGAGATGAGGGGGAGAGGAGGATAAGCATAAAGTAGACCCAAGGGCCAAGCGTGGAGTAGAGCATTTCTTGGTGACTGTCCCAGAGGGGGGATCAGGGTAAAATAGTTGCTGCCCTTGTAGTTGGTTGGGGGAGGCGAATAGGTCGCAAGGCTGGCCCCAGCGGTTGAAAATTTGTGCCGCTATCACTGGGTTGAGGGACCACTCATGAGGTTGTAGGATGCACCTGCTCAACTTGTCCACTATCATGTTGGAGTTCCCAGGAATGTGCGTTGGAACTAGAAAGCGGTTGGTAGCCATCACCCTTTGCCATATTCTTAAGGCTTCTCGGCTGAACGGATAAGATCTGGTGCCCCCTTGCTTGTTGATGTACCAGACCACTGACATGTCTGATCAGATCGCAATAGTCCCTGATGGAAGAAGAGAACGGAATGCTTGCAATGCTAGTAGCACCGCCCTCAGTTCCAGGACATTGATATGCAAAAGTGCCTCTGTCTGCAACCAGGTGCCTTGGACCGAGTTTCCCTGACATAGCCCCCCCCCCCACCCCATCAGGGAGGTGTCTGTGGTCACCATGGCTTTCAGCTGATGGGGGCTGAAGGGGCAAGACCATTATTGGGGATTTCGAGACGTCCACCAGAGTAAATCTTGCTTGCATCTCTGAGTTGCACTATTTTGAAAGGACAAAGAAAGTTGTAGAGGGTACCACTGATTGAAAAGTAACCACTGAAGGAGTCTCATGTGAAATCTGGCTAGAGGAACAATGGTGATCGAGGCTGCCATTGACCCCAAGAGTTGGAGTATGGACCGAGCAGATGATTTTTGGTGACAGAGCAGCGGCTGAACCTGTTGCCTTATTCTTTGAAGTCTGTGGTCCGGGAGAGATGCTATGCAATTTCTTGTGTCCAACAGTACCCCAATGAATTCCAAAGACTGTGCTGGGGTCATGTTGGACTTCTCCCAGTTTATAGTGATTCCCAGGCATTGTGCTGTAAGGAGAGTGTGGTGTAGGGGTTCTTCCAGTAGACGCTTGGTGGGGGCGGTGAGGAGCCAGTTATCTAGATATAGAAACACCTGGAATCCTTGAAGTCGCAGGTGTGCGATAATCACTGCCATGCATTTGAACACTCTGGGGGCTGTAGAGAGACCAAAGGGCAGTGCTTGAAATTGGTAGTGACTGGCTCCTACGCGGAAGCGGAGGTATCTTCTTGAGAGTTTGTCCATTTTTATGTGGCAATACGCATCTTGAAGATCTACAGAGTACATCCAAAAGTCTTCTTCCAGAAGAGGAAGGATAGACTGAAACATGACCATCCAGAATTTCTCTGGTTTTACAAATTTGTTCAGTGTGCTGAGATCCAGAATTAGTCTCCAGTCCCTTATCTTTTTTAGCACTAAAAAGAACCTTGAGTAAAAAACAGATCCTATCTGGTCTGGGGGGACCATTTGGATGACTTTTTTTGTAGCAGCTTTTAAATTTCGTGTGCTGCTACTTCCCTTTGACTGGGTGGAACGTCTGGTAATTCTCTGGATGAGGTTGGATAAAGATGGAAGGGGATGTGATAGCCTCTGGATATTATCCATTGTACCCAAGAGTCAGTGGTCATGTTTCGCCAGGCAGTGGGGTACAAGGAAAATTGACCCCTGAACACTTCCAGAGGGGAGCAGCAGTGGTGGATCCAGGAATCTGCAAAGGGGGGGGGGCGCAGTCAGTTAGTTGGCTACTGGGTGAAAGCGGGACACTAGGTTTGGCGGTTGTGAAAATATTACCTTAAGAAGCTCTGACATCACGTGTGGAAATTTATTTTCAACTGCACATGATTTTGCTGTAGATACGGTAGTAGAAATAGGCAATTCCTGTGCAGCAGATGTACATATAGTACAAGTATTTTCAATGCATGCCTGGAAGATGATCGGTTGCCCACACCAAGTCACATCATTCTCCTTCCATGTCATACCGGACATATGGACTGTTATAAACTTGGAAAGAAACCCTCTGAAGGTGGAAATAACCACAGCGAAATGTATATTATTGTTATGCAACATAAAACATATATCGCAGGCACAGATGTTTGGATAAATTAGTAAAAGCTTCATTTAATGTATGTACAAAATAACTAAACTCATAAAACTTTCCTAAGCAGGCCATAATGTTTTTGGACTGCTTACTGTTCTTTCTATGGTTTTAAGCACTAGTGTTTTTAGGACATCCGCGGTGGTGCAGCAGTAGCATTGTTGCCTCACAGCAAGAGGTTCTCCCGTTCAATTCTCGGCTGGAGTGTGGGGAGTGCCTTTTGTGTGGAGTCTACATGTCTTCCCCACGGTTGGGTGGGCGTTCGAAAGACATGCGTAAATGGACGTGCTTTAGTTGAAGGTTGAACATCGAGCTGGCACCTCTGTTTGTGAAAATCTACTGCCAATCATTAGCGGACCGGAATTCCGCTGTGGCGATCCCTAACCGGGAAAAGCAGAAAGACAAACAACAACATCTTTTATTAGTGTTTTTATAACAAAAGTCAATAAATTAGTAAAAGCTTCATTTAATGGATGTACCAAATAGCTAAACTCATAAAACTTTCCTTTGCAGGCTATAATGTTTTTGGATTGTTTACTGTTCATACTATGACAGGAATGTTTTCAGGGCTTCATCAATCCTAATATTGGAATTTTGTCTTTCTTCCTTCTGAAGCCATTGTCCAAATTACTACAATAGCATTTGGGTACTGTCAATGTTTCATAGGTTCATAGTCAAGCCCTAGGCCAGCTGCCCTTGCAGGCCATTTTAAGTCTAGCAAATTTCCCTTTTTGTGCTAAAAAACCTATCCCATTTGGTACTGAGGTTTAAGGGGAAAGCAGGTATTGAACAATTTATGTAACTTTGACTAGATGATACTTGTACAGACAAATATCTGTGATACATGTTTGCCTCTGTCATAAACAGTTCAATAAAGGTGTTACAAGAGTGGAATTTTTAACAGTGTCAGTTCAACAGGACATTTTTTTAAACACTTGATATGACTTCTCTCATTATTGCTTTTGCTCCCTGTAGCCACAGACCCAGTCAATGATCCACAAGGCATTACCCTACATGAACCCCCCGCCAGACCAAATAAAACCCAAACTAACTGAAGATAAGCCAGAATGTCAACTCTGGACCAAGCCAGTACAGTCCAAGGTAACTCCTACTGGACAGGAAATTGCTCTATGAAACTACAGCAACTTTTAGTTATGTACTTACCATAACTTTAGATGTATGGGATCCATCTCGCCTACATTCTGTACTGATGGGTTCGGAGCCGATCCTCGGCTCCGACTCGGCACGCTATACTATAGAAAGTACAGTTTTGTACCTACCATAAATGTAGATGTCCGAACTGGATAGCATCTGCAGTCATAACAACTGGGTTGTCCTGTCGTCAGGCAGCCCTGCAGTCGGCCGGATTCCAAAGTCCGGGTCCGGCCGCTGATGTCGCACTTCACCCGACGTCATCTCTGCTGGTCTCCGGGTATAAAAGCATCAGCCGACGCCATTTTCTTCAGTGTTTCTTGCCCCAGATGCCAGTTGCCCTTCCTGGAAGGCTAAATTTTGGATAAATGCCAATGTTTCCAAAAGGAGAGAAGGCAAACTCAGAAAATAAGCATGTATATACATATATACAAACAAATACACCATAAGAGACTCCCCCCACTAGCTAGCTATTAGGAGGGTAAATACCCTAGGAGTACCACAGAGGGGAAGGAGGGAGGGTAATCCTGACTGCAGATGCTATCCAGTTCGGACATCTACATTTATGGTAGGTACAAAACTGTACTATGTCCTTCATGGATGCATCTGCAGTCATAACAACTGGGTAGAATACCATAGCCAACTAAGGGAGGAGGAAAAAATTAGATTATGGTGTGGTTAGGATCCCTTGCAGCACAGCAGAGGCAAACCCTGCTCGGGATCTGGAGTACATTGGTAAGTTATAATGCTTGGCAAATGTATGCACGGAGGTCCAAGTAGCCGCCTCAATAATGTCCTTGGTTGCCACACCTCGTAGGAAGGCTGTGGTAGTGGCTGTTGCCCTTGTAGAATGAGGCCTTATGTTCTGTGGAATTGGTTTTCCATGGAAGGAGTAACAGAACCGTATGCAATTTCCTATCCATTTGGAGATTGTCTGTTTGGAAATTGCTTTTCCTTCCCTTCCTGTTGCATAGGCTACAAAAAGCTGGTCAGTTTTTCTGCTACTTTTGTTCTGTCCAGGTAGTAGCGTAACTGTCTATGTACATCCAAGGAATGCAGCATTCTTTCCCTCTGTTTTGTGGGTTGGGAAAGAAGGTAGGTAGGTGGATTGCCTGGTTTAAAGACACTCTGGATATCACCTTAGGCATAAACGTAGGATTAGTCCTCATGGACACTCTATCTTGGTGGAAGATTAGGTAGGGCTGTACCGCCATTAGGGCCTGAAGTTCAGAGACCCTCCTTGCTGAGGTTATTGCCAGTAGGAAAGCAGTTTTCCACGATAGATGCTGTAGGTCCGCTGTAGCTGCTGGTTCAAAAGGTGAGTGTCAATTTTTCTAGCACAAAGTTCAAATCCCAAGCTGGCAATGGTGGTTTCCTTGGAGGTTTTACATTCTTGATTCCTCTGAGGAACTGCCTGAGTAAAGGATGTGAAAAGACAGGTGGGTCAAAGCTGTATTCTGCTGAAATAGCTGATGCATGTATCTTGATGGAGGAATAGGACAGGCCTGTATGTAGAAGCTCTGCCAGATACTCCAGAATGTTAGCCATATCTATAATTGACACATCTTTTCCTCTTTCAGTGCTCCAAATGACAAACCTTTTCAATTTTCCTGCATAGTTCCTTCTTGTTGAAGGTCTGCGGGCTTCAAGGATAATGTCTTTAACCCTTTGGGAAAGTTCTGGGTTAGTTGCTGCTATGTGATGTTCCATGCAGTCAGTTGCAAGCTTTTTAGGTTTGGATGCATGATGCTGTAGTTGTTCTGAGTTAACATCAAAGGCATCAGGGGTATTGGCCACATGTTGTCCCGAGACATGTTCCTCAGTAATGGGTACCAGTGTTGTCTTGGCCAGTTTGGAGCTATCAGGGTTATCCTTGGACGTTCCTCCTTGATTTTTAGTAATACCTTGTGTATCAAGGGAAGAGGTGGAAATGCATATGCTGTTAGACCTTTCCAGCTGAAGGAGAGCGAATCCACTTTCCATGCAAGTGGGTGGAATGTCCTTGTGCAGAATTTTTTGAGTTGGTGATTGAGAGGGGAAGCGAATAGATCTATCTGTGGTCTTCCCCATTTCTTGGAGATGGTCTTGAAGATGTCCGGGTGTAGCATCCATTCGTGGGCATCCGATGTGGTTCTGCTCAATATGTCTGCTAGAGTATTGTCTTTTCCCGGTACAAATATTGCCTGTAACTGGATGTTGTAGCTGAGTGCCAGGTTCCAAAGCTCCAAAGTCATTCTGCATAGGGAGTATGAATGAGTGCCTCCCTGCTTGTTGATGTACCACATGACTGTGGTGTTGTCTGTCCTTATCATCAAATGGCCCTCTTTGAGAAATGGTCTGAAATTTTGGATTGCCAGTTTTACTGCCAGCATTTCTTTTAGGTTGATGTGCAGGTGGAGTTGATCCTGCGTCCACAATCCTTGTACGCATTTGTCCAGCATGTGAGCCCCCCATCCTAGGTCTGAGGCATCTGTTGTGATGGTCTGGCTTGCTTGATAGCTGTGAAAGGGTAGGCCTGGGTTTGACTGGCATGCTTGTGCCCACCATACGAACTCCTGTTTTAGGCATGGGATTAGTGGAATTTCTGCTTCTAGGCTGTGCCTGTGTTGGGACCATAAATTCCTTAGGTACCACTGTAGTTTTCTCATATGTAGTCTGGCATGTGGAACCAAGATTATGCATGATGCCATATAGCCCAAGGCCTGCAGGACTTTTCTTGCTGTTAACTTGTTCTGTTTTGTTAGAGCCAAGAAGTAAAGAGGGAGTTCTTTTGTTTTTCTGCGGTTAGGAATGCCATTTGTTTTACAGTGTCCAATTCGCCCAGGAATGTCCTTGTTTGGGATGGTATCAGCCTTGACTTTTGTAAATTGACTGTGTATCCCAGTGCTTGTAGCAAGTAAATGACCCTTTGTAAATCTGTTGTCAGCTTGCTTTTGTTGTCCCCTTGTAGCAGGCAGTCGTCCAGGTATGGATAAATTTGGATTCCCTGTAGTCTGCAGTGGCGATTACTGATGCCAGGCATTTTGTGAATACTCTGGGCAGTAGATAAGCCAAAGGGCAATGCTGAGAATTGATAATGCTCTGATCCTGCAAGAAATCTGAGGTATCTTCTGCAAATAGGTCGAATGGGGACATGCAGGTATGCCTCCTTGAGATCTAGAGTTACCAGCCAACACTCCTTGCCCAGCATGGGAAGAAGTTGCTGTAGGGTCAGCATTTTGAATTTTGGGACAATGATGTATGTATTTAAGGTGGACAGGTCGAGAATAGGTCTCCAACTTTTTTCCTTTCTTGGAACTAGGAATAGTCTGGAGTAAAATCCTTTGCCTTGTTCTGTTATTGGCACTCTTTCCACAGCTCTCATCTTTGCTAATTGCATTATCTGTTGTAGAGCTTTTGTTTTTTGATTTGGAGGCAGGTTTGGCATTCCTCTTTTGACTGGTAAAGTGTGAAAGTGGAACCGGTAACCTTGGTCTATGGTTTGTAAAATCCACTTGTCTTTTGTGATGTAGTGCCAGTTTTTTGAAAATAAGGTTAATTTTCCGCCTAATGGAGCTGCTATTTGTTCCCTGGTAGGCGGATGTAGAGTTAAGTCACTGTGATTGTGCTGTTGTAGTGGTAGTGGCTGAGTCTGTGCCTCTGTTATTACCTTGCCACTGTTGTCCTCTGTAGGCACCTCCTCTGGATTGGTGTCTTCCTCTGGAACGTCTATTCCTGCCCCTTTGGGATCTTGTGGAGTCAGGAAAGGACCAATTTTTGGCAGGCCAGTTCCTGCTAAACCTTGGGGGCTGAACCTGCAAGAAATCTTTAACCGTTTGAACAGATTTTGCCTTTTCTTCCATTTTCTTCATTACCTGCTGGGCAGGTGTACCAAACAAACTGGTCTTATCCATAGGAGCATCTAATAACTTAGCTTTAACATGATCCGGTAAGACTTGTTCCTTCAGCCATGCATGTCTTCTTATCACTGTGCCAGTCATGGCTGATCTAAATGAAGCCTCCAGTGCATCATAGCCACATTTTAAGGAATGGTTACTAACCTGTTGTATGTTATTTACCATTTCCAATACATATTTCTTATCTATAGAGTCATCAGAGGATAGTTTTTTAGTTAACTGATCAAGCATAAACTCTTGGTATTGTATCATGTGAAACTGACAGTTTAAAGCTCTAGCTGAGAGAGTAGCTGAGGTATAAACTTTTTTGCCCCATCTGTCTAAAGACCTGGCTTCCCTTTCAGAAGGAATAGGGTTTTGCTGTGGTCGAGGCTACTGCCTTAGGCCCCTGGGATATAGTTTCGGGGTCTGCAAGTGGGGCCTTGTATAGGTGATGATGCGTGTCTGGTACCCTGTAAAATCTGTCTGGTTTGGCAGGGGCTGGAGGTAAGGAATCTGGTGCAGAGCAGACATCATTAAAGGCATCGTCCACAACAGAGAGGACAGGAGGTATAGCTAAGGGCCTGTGTTGTGGAAGGTGCAGAAAAGTCCTAAGTCTTTTCTGGAATCTGAGAAATCCTGTTGCTGCCATTGGAATTGTTCTCGCATGGCATGTAAGGTTTCCCCAAATGAGAATTCTTCAGGTGGAGAAGCAGCTGGAATGGATTCTTCAGCATCTGAGTCTTCATAATTGGAGAAAGGAGCCTCTGGCTGGTCTGTAATATCTGAGTCATCCGCAGAATCATCAGAGGACACAGGCTCGGGGGCTCTGCCCTAGGTCTCTTCTCTGGGGCTGAGAGGCCCTGTCTGGGTGAGATTGAGATCCCTAATTAAGGATATTAAATCTTCTGCCAGAGTAAGCATTTGTGAACTAGAAGTAGGCCTGGTTGAGGGGGGTTTAACAGGCACTGATTTAGTAGACTTGGCTGCTTTAGCCCTGGCAAAGGCCTTAATGGACATGGCTGCAGGAGGCCTAGCAGCACCACGTGCTGGGGTAGAGACATCCAAAGGGATGGTGTCTGATAATTCACTAGAAGCCACTGTAGTAGGTAAAATTTCAGAGGCCGATTCAAGTAAGGTAGCAGGAACCTCAGAAGTAGTCAAAGATTCAGCTGTGCTTTGATCAGTTTTCTCGGTTTCGGCCGAAACCGAGACACTCGCGGTTTGCTTCACCATGGTTTCGGCCGAAACCGTGGACCGCGAGTGTCGGTCTTTTTCTTTGCGTTTCTTAACAATTTGGGTAGTCGGAGGATCCGACGGCATAATGTACGCAAATTCTGAACCGAAAAACTGTTCAGCAAACTCCGACCGACGCCTAAGCGTTCGTCGGTTGAATGAAGCACAGGCGAACAGGCTGCTACGTCGTGGTCTGGGCCTAAACAAGGCAAACAGTAAGAGTGGAAATCTTTATGAGGTATTTGTTTCCCACAAGTTAAACAGTTATTGACTTTTTCTGACATCGGCTGAGGCAAGAAAGAGTCCCCAACGGGGTACTTAGCTTTTAGAAGTCTTCGAAGTAGTATTCGGTAGTAGAAATCTCTGGATCCGACCGACCGGCACTTGCGAACAGCTTCTGCTTCGGGCGCCACGCGGCAAGAAAGACTGAAGAAAATGGCATCGGCTGATGCTTTTATACCCGGAGACCAGCAGAGATGACGTCGGGTGAAGTGCGACATCAGCCGAAGCCGGACCCGGACTTTGGAATCCGGCCGACTGCAGGGCTGCCTGACGACAGGACAACCCAGTTGTTATGACTGCAGATGCATCCATGAAAGACATCGAAGTCTCTTATTGGCTGAGCTATCCCACATCCCAGGATGCACCACCACTGCTTCCCCAGATCTTGTTTGTCTGCACACATGCACACACACATAGACTGTTGATATAATATTGCCAGGTGTTTCAAGAGAGGAAACAGTTGAACTCGGACCGTCCGGTCTCTTCTGATCTCCAAGGCAGGGGGAAGGAGGGTGGGTTATTAGGAATGTAGGTGAGATGGATCCCATACATCTAAAGTTATGGTAAGTACATAACTAAAAGATGTAATGTGATCCTATCTCGCCTACATTCTGTACTGATGGGACAGCGTCCCTAGCACCAGATTCCTGGGTGGCTCACTGGAAAACACTCCTGAGAACTGTGGAACCGAAGGAAGCTCGCCCCCGAGATGCCACGTCCAATTTGTAATGAGAAATAAAGGTGTGAGGAGAAGACCACGTAGCCGCCGCACAAATGTCACTAATAGCAAACTTGGAATGAAAGGCTGCCGAAGTAGCCATAGCCCTGGTAGAATGAGCTTTCACTGTAGCTATAAGCTCTTTGTTAGAAATGAAGTAAGTATGACTGATACAGTCTCTGATCCACTTGGCAATAGTGACTTTCGTGACGGCTTTGCCCAATTTATTGTCCGAAAAGGACACAAACAACTGATCTGCTTTTCGTGTTTGGTGCGTCCTATCCAAATAGAAGCGTAATTGTCTGTGGATATCCAAGGTGTGAAAGATATACTCCGCTCTGTTCGAATACTTCGGGAAGAAAACTGGAAGTTCCAGTGATTGCTGCAGACAAAAATTAGAACAAACCTTAGGAACAAAGGATGGGTTCGGTCTGAGGGATACTCTATCCTTGTGAAAAACCAGGTATGGTGGTTTGACACATAGGGCTTGAAGTTATGAAACTCGCCTGGCTGATGTAATTACAACTAATAAAGCAGTCTTCCAAGAAAGAAATTTTAAGTCACAAGTTGCTGCCGGTTCAAAGGGGGAAGAGGTTAAGGCACCTAACACCACATTAAGGTCCTACGGTGGAGCGGGATGAGATATCGGGGGGCGTAGCAGCCCAGCACCTTTCATGAAGGCTTTACACAACTTGTTGCTCATCAAAGGTGGTTCTATGCTCTCGTGAAAGTTGGAAATAGCCGCCAATTGATCTTTGATGGTAGAGACTGAACAACCTTGGTTGAACAGAGAAGCTAAAAACTTCAGAACCTCTGACATCGGGGCTGTCATGGGGTCTAACCCCGGAGTTGGGCCCAAATAGCAAATCTCTTCCATTTGCTGCTATACATTTTCTTAGTAGAAGTCTTGTGGGCCGAGGACAAGATATGTATGACTTCCGGGTCCAAAGCATGGTTCCTGATTATGGTCGGAAGAGGAGGAGCCAAGCTGTTAACTTCAACGAGTGGAGGGACTGATGTAGCTGTCCCGACTGATGGGTCAAGAGATCCGGAACTTGGTCCAGGAACCATGGACCGTCCAGTGCATATTTGCGAGGAAAGGGAAACCAGACTTGACGAGGCCAGTATGGGGCAACTAGAATCATTTTGCTCTCCAAGTGAATTGCCTTCTGGATCACCTTGGGAAGAAGGGGAACCGGTGGAAAGGCGTATAGCAGACCAGTGGGCCAAGCTTGGACTAGGGCGTCCTTGGGAATCTCCCCCGGAACTGGGGTGAGAGAGAAGAACTGTTGGCATTTCGTCTTGAGGGGGGTTGCAAAAAGGTCGCAACAAGGAGTTCCCCATCTCCTGAAAATCTGAGTTACCACTCTGTCGTTCAGAGACCACTCATGAGGGGAGAGAATAGTTCTGCTCAGTTTGTCGGCCATCACATTGGATCTCCCTGGAATGTGTGTTGCTACCAGAAAATGTTTGGTTGCAATCGCCCAATCCCATACCTTCATGGCCTCTCTGCAAAGGGGGTAGGATCTTGTCCCTCCTTGCTTGTTCAGGTACCAGACTACCGACATGTTGTCGGACTGAATGACAATCGTGCCCTGGGGGAGGTAACTGTGTAGTGCTTGCAGCGATAGAAGCACCGCCCTCATTTCCAGTATGTTGATATGGAGGAGACTCTCGTCGGAGTGCCACTTGCCTTGGACTGACCTGCCCAAGTAATGTCCCCCCCACCCCGTCTGGGAGGCATCCGTAGTCAATGTGGCCACTGGGGGTGGTGGAACGAAGGGTCGCCCCTGATCCAGGTTGGAGGAAAGAAGCCACCAACGAAGGTCCTGTTTGCACGTCTCTGTGATCAGAATGTGGTGACTGAGTGGGAGATCCTGATAAGACCACTGGACTGACAGGAGCCACTGGAGAATCCTCATATGTAACCTTGCTAAGGGGACTAGGAGAACGGTGGCCGACATGGAACCTAACAGTTGTAGGACCATCCTCGCTGGGGCTCGACGTCTGAGGAGCAAAGCTCGAACTTGAGACTGTAGTGTTTCTATCCTCTCTGCAGGAAGATAGACTCGCATTTGCTTTGAGTCTATCTCTGCTCCGATAAACCGAATGCGCTGAGATGGCAGCAACACGGACTTTGTCCAATTGAAGGGGATTCCTAGGGAGTTGCCTAGAGATATAGTGGCTGCTAGATTCTGCAAGAGTAGACGCCTGGAGGTGGCAGTTAGGAGCCAGTCGTCTAGGTATGGAAACACCTGGAATCCTAGACTTCTCAGGTGAGCAGTCACCACCGCCAAACATTTGGTGAACACCCTGGGAGCTGTGGTGAGACCAAAGGGCAGTGCACGGAACTGGAAATGACTGTCTCCCAGGCTGAAGCGCAAGTGTCTCCTGGACGCCTGATCTATCAGGATGTGATAATAGGTGTCCTTGAGATCTATGGAGCACATCCAAATACCTTTCTCCAGCAGCGGGAGAATGGATTGCAAGGTGACCATCCGGAACTTGGACTTTCACTGATCGATTTAGCTTGCTGAGATCCAAAATGGGCCTCAAGTCCCCGGTCTTTTTTGGCACCAAATAGAATCTTGAGTAAGTCCCTAATCCGGTCTGGCCTGCAGGGACAGGTTGGATGACTCCTTTTTGAAGCAGCTTTGATATTTCGATGGCTGCAAGATCCCGCTGACTGGGTGGCGGGTCTGGGATTTTTTGGGATGGAGGGGGGGTTGAGAAAAAGGGATGGTGTAACCTCCGGCAATGATTTGGAGCACCCATCGGTCCTGAGTGATCCTCTCCCAGGCCTTTAGGTGCTTCAAAAAACGACCCCCGACTGGCTCTGGAGCTGCACAGTCGGGCACTCCTTCAGGGATGCTGGAAGGCTGAGGAGTCACGAAAGGACTCGCGGTCTCCAGTGTTGCGGGGGCCTCCGCCACCTCTGGGACGGCGTCTTCCTGAAAAATTTCCCCCTCCTCTGCCTCTAGAAGGGGGATCGCTCTGCTGCGAAGGGTAAGGCTTTTGAGATTTACGGAACCACATTTTCCCCCCTCTTCTAGCCTTGGGATAAGGCCTGAAGGGAGTGGAAAACCATGCCCCTACGGCAGTTAAAGTCTTACCTTCTTGTTCACAGCGAGTCAAGGTGTCCTTTACCTTGGGTCCAAACAGAGAGGACCCATCAAAGGGAGCGTCGGCAAAGGAAGACTTAAAGGCCTCAGCAAAATGACACAGGCGGAGCCAGGCTTGTCTCCGTAGAGCAACACCTGTTCCCGCCGCTCTGATCGCCCCCTCGGCTGCATATGAAATGAGCCTCATGGATGAGTTCGATAATGATGATAGAGTAGCCAACTGAGAGTTAACCGTCTGGGCCAACTGCTCAGGTAAGTTACCAGAGAGGGTATCTGAAAGTTCCTTGACCAGATCCCTCTGAAGTCTGGTGAAGTGTGTCAAATAATTCAGAGACCTTAAAGTAAAGGTTGCTGAAGTAAGGGTGCGCTTCCCGTACCGATCCATGCTCCTAGACTCTATTAGGAGGATGGACGGACGTTGAAGCCTCTGCCACATCTTGTTGTGTAGCAGATGCCACCACCAGGGCATCTACAGCCACACCTTTGGAGAGAAAATCCTTTTCAGGGGGTGCTGAGAGAAATTTATTGGGGCGAGCTGGCACCGGTTCCACAGAATCCGGGTGTTACCACGCCCTTCGAGAGATCAAATCCAGAAGCTCATCGAAGGGCGGAGACACCCAGGAGGCGGAGGGCTGAGCCCCGAAGGCCTTGAGGAATACAGACTCCTCAGCGGAAAGGGGTTTGGACTGCCAGTCGCCTCGTTGCTTCAGGATCTCCAAAATGTCCGCAAAGGAGACATCATCCGAGGATGACTTGGGGGACCCCTCCGCATCATCGAGGTCGGTGTCCGAGGTGAGAGACTCGTCAGGGGAGTAGACGTGCTTCCTCTTGCACTGTCTCTTCCTCGGAGGTTCCTCTGAAGACGCTTCGGAGGGACCTTCAGGAAGGAGGGAACCCCTGATGGGGGTGGCCTCAGGCCCCAGGGCTCTGCTGTCTTGAGACAGGGGGACTACAAAGGAACCAGTCTCCATGCCAAGGGAAGGTGACGGTGAGACGGTGGAGGTGGCCAAAGCACTCCTCATGGCCCTGAAGGCGGGACCCCCAGAGTCCTGGGAAGGTCCAACCCCTGAGGCCACAACAGTAGACGGCACTCCCGCAGCCGACGCACCGAGAGGGAGGCTCGGAACCGAAAGCATCGGTCCCGAAGCGTCACCCCCGGGGCCGACAGAGGAGGTCCGTGTACCGAACTCCGACCCAAAGGGCGGGGTTGGAGTAAGGGTCGGAACCGACCCGAAAACCTCCAACGGCTCCACCAGCACCGACTCCAATGGTGCCGAGGCTGTTGGAGGAGGAACCAAGACAACAGGGTGGGCAACTGGCTCCGGGGCCGACTGGGCTGGAGCCAAAACCAACTTTTGAAAGACCGGAGACTGAAACAGCCTTTGAAGCACCCTATGTCCGAATCTGACATTCTCGAAGACCAAGAAGAGATCGAACGAGTTCGAGTCGACTTCTCCACTGGTTCCGAAGGACTGCGGGACCGGTCCCGAATAGTCTCGATAAATATCGGTGCCGAGGGAGACTCCACAACCATAGTAATTTTCCTCGGAGCCGAAGTGGATTTCGGCGCCGAAGGGGAAGAGTCTGAGCGGGCAACTCTCATCGGCTCCGAAGACAGTGGAGCCGATGAAGGTGACCCGCCTCTCGAAGCTCTACCCGTCGACTCCGAAGCCAGAGGAGTCGAGGCTGGAGGCATCAAGGCAGACCATTCCGCCCTCGGCTCCGAAGTCTGTGGAGCCGACGGAGAAGCCTGCCGAGATTTCTTTGTAGCCGGTTCAGACGGGCTGGTCGGAGCCGACGATTTCTTCTTCTTTGAAGGTGAAGAGGAAGAAGATAAAGCCTCCTCAAAGGAAGGGGTGATAAGCCCTTTTAAAATCAATTTATTTTTCCTCTCTTGGAGGACACGGAAGGAAAAAGCGTGACAAACGCTGCATGACTCTTGAAGATGCTTAGGGCCTAAACAATAAACGCACAAAGAGTGGTCGTCCGTAATGGACATTTTGTAACTGCATTTAGAGCATTTTTTGAATCCTGATGGTCTGTGCTCTTTCGACATGTTGACACACAAATCACTACCACAGAAATATACTTTTAAATACACCAATAAAAAAATAGCTTAAAGAAATACGTAAACTGAGGACAAGGCCCCTCCAACTTAAACGGGATCACTTGACCAAAATCTAGACAACTAAACCACAGAAAAGACTCACACTAAAAAGCTTCAACAACGCGTGAGGGCAAGGCCCCTCTAACTTAAACGGGATCCTTTCCCTCAAACTAAGACAATGTTTCACAAAGAGACTCAAATCTCACAGTCACACAACGAATAGCTGTTAAAACAGCTTTTGGGTAGATTAGAAAAAATTTCTGACAGAAATTTTTTAAGTAATAAGCACTTAGCTCAGTCAAGTCCGAGACCACGTCTTTGCTGTAGAAGCGGCAAACGAGATCTGGGGAAGCAGTGGTGGTGCATCCTGGGATGTGGGATAGCTCAGCCAATAAGAGACTTTGTTCTATAGTATAGCGTGCCGAGTCGGAGCCGAGGATCGGCTCCGAACCCATCAGTACATAATGTAGGCGAGATAGGATCACATTACATCTGCAAGTTACAATACGTATAAAAACACTGCCACTCAGAATTAGGGTGGTTTTAGAGTTAGGATTAGTTTTGTCAACAGCCAGTAGTTCTACTACAAAATAAAGTTTAAAGAATGTATTTATGAATTCACCAAGCAGGCATACCTTTTAGTTATGTACTCACCATAACTTTAGATGTTTGGGATCCATCTCGCCTACATTCTGTACTGATGGGCTCGGAGCCGATCCCTCGGCTCAGACTCGGCATGCTATGCTATAGAGCGAAGCCTCTTATTGGCTGAGCTATTCTCTATCCCAGGATGCACCACCACTAATCCCCCAGATCTTGTTTGTCCGCATTCATGCACACACACATAACTTGTTTATATAACATTGCCAGATGTTTCAAGATGAAACAATAGAATTCGGACCGTCCGATCTCTTCTGATCTCCAAGGCAGGGGAAGGAGGGTGAGTTATTAGAATGTAGGCGAGATGGATCCCAAACATCTAAAGTTATGGTGAGTACATAACTAAAAGATGTTATGTGATCCTATCTCGCCTACATTCTGTACTGATGGGACAGCGTCCCTAGCAACTAAATCCTGGGTGGCTCACTGGAAAACACTCCTGAGCACTGTGGAACCAAATGAAGCTCGCCCCCGAGATGCCACATCCAATTTGTAGTGGGAAATGAAAGTGTAGGGGAAGACCATGTAGCCGCAGCACAAATGTCACTAATGGCAAGCTTAGAATGGAATGCTATTGAAGTAGCCATAGCTCTTGTAGAGTGAGCTTTAACAGAGGTCGTAAGCTCTTTATTAGAAGAGGAATAAGCTTGACTAATACAGTCCCTGATCCATTTGGCAATAGTGACCTTTGTGACGGCTTTGCCCAATTTATTATCCGAAAAGGACACAAACAATTGATCTGTTTACCTTGTTTGTTTGGTCCTGTCTAAATAAAAACGCAATTGTCTGTGGACATCCAATGTGTGGAATATGTATTCCGCTTTGTTTGAGTACTTTGGAAAGAAAACTGGAAGTTCTAATGACTGTTGTAGGCAAAAACTGGAACAAACTTTAGGGACAAAGGATGGATTAGGCCTGAGAGATACTCTATCTTTGTGAAAAACCAGGTACGGAGGTTTTACAGATAGAGCTTGAAGCTCTGAAACCCTTCTGGCTGAAGTAATCGCGACCAGAAAAGCAGTTTTCCACGATAGAAATTTCAAATCACATGTTGCTGCCGGTTCGAAGGGGGAGGAAGTTAAGGCATGTAACACCACATCGAGATCCCATGGAGGAGCAGGATGAGAAATCGGAGGTCGTAAAAGCGCAGCACCTTTCATGAAGGTCTTACACAATCTGTTGCTCATTAAAGGTGGGTTTATAGATTCATGAAAATTGGAAATAGCTGCCAATTGGACCTTGATGGTAGAGACGGAAGAACCTTGATTGAACAGGGAAGTTAGAAATTTTAGGACTTCCGATACAGGAATAGTGATGGGATCCAGACCCCGGAGTTGAGCCCAAATAGCAAATCTCTTCCATTTGCTAGTGTACAATTTCTTAGTGGCAGACTTGTGGGCCGAAGATAAGATATGTATGACTTCCGGGTCTAAGGTATGATTCTTGACTATAGTCAGAAGAGGAGGAGCCAAGCTGTTAACTTCAAAGTGTGAAGGGACTGGTAGAGTAGTCCCAACTGATGAATTAATAGGTCTGGGATCTGATCCAGGAACCATGGACCGTCCAGTGCATATTTCCGAAGATAGGGGAACCATACCCGACGAGGCCAGTAAGGAGCAACTAAGATCATTTTGCTCCCCAAGTGAGACGCCTTTTGGATCACTCTGGGAAGGAGGGGAACTGGGGGGAAGGTGTATAGCAAGCCGGTGGGCCAAGGATGGGCTAGTGCGTCCATAGGGCTCTCCCCCGGAGCTGGAGTGAGGGAGAAGAACTTTTTGCACTTCGCGTTCAGCGGGGTTGCGAAGAGGTCGCAACAAGGAATTCCCCATTTGCTGAAAATCTGAGTTGCCACTGTATTGTTCAGAGACCACTCGTGAGGAGAGAGGATAGTTCTGCTCAGTCTGTCGGCTATCACATTGGATTTGCCAGGGATACGAGTTGCTATCAGAAAACGTCTGGTCGCCACTGCCCATTCCCATACTCTCATGGCCTCTCTGCAAAGAGGGTAGGATCTGGTTCCTCCCTGCTTGTTCAGGTACCAGACCACTGACATGCTGTCGGAGTGAACGGCAATCATGCCCTGAGGGAGGTAATCGTGGAGGGCTTGTAGAGATAGAAGCACCGCCCTCATTTCCAAAATGTTGATATGAAGAAGACTCTCTTCTGAATGCCATTTGTCTTGGACTGACCTGCCCAGGAAATGCCCACCCCCACCCCATCTGGGAGGCGTCCGTATTCAAAGTGGCCATAGGAGGAGGTGGAACGAAGGGTCGACCCTGATCCAGATTGGAGGGCACCAGCCACCAGCAAAGGTCCCGTTTGCAGGTTTCCGTGATCCGTATGAGGTGACTGAGAGGGAGATCCTGAAAGGACCACTGTGTTGAAAGAAGCCACTGGAGAATTCTTATATGCAACCTTGCTAGGGGGACTAGAAGAACAGTGGCGGACATAGATCCCAATAGCTGCAGGACCATTCTGGCTGGAGCTTTGGATCCGAGAAGCAAGGCTCGAACTTGAGCCTGTATGGTTTGTATCCTTTCTGTAGGAAGATAGACCGCATTCGGTTTAAGTCTATCTCTACTCCGATGAATCTTATGCGTTGAGATGGCAGCAACACAGACTTTGGCCAATTGAAGGGGATTCCAAGGGAAGTGCCAGTGATATTGTGGCTTGTAGGTTCTGCAATAGTAGACGCCTGGAGGTGGCAGTTAGGAGCCAGTCGTCTAGATACGGAAACATCTGGAATACTAGACTCCTCAGGTGAGCAGTCACGACCGCCAAACATTTGGTGAACACCCTGGGGGCTGTGGTGAGACCAAAGGGCAGCGCGCGGAACTGAAAATGACCATCTCCTAGGCTGAAGCGCAAATGTCTCCTGGACGCCTGATCTACCATGATGTGGTAATAAGCATCCTTGAGATCTATGGAGCACATCCAAACACCTTTCTCCAGCAGTGGGAGAATGGATTGTAGGGTGACCATTCGGAACTTGGACTTTTTGACTGAACGATTTAGAATGCTGAGATCCAAAATGGGCCTCAAGTCGCCGGTCTTTTTTGGCACCAAAAAGAATCTTGAGTAAGTCCCTAATCCGATCTGGTCTGCGGGGACCGGTTGGATGACTCCTTTTTGAAGCAGCTTTGAGACTTCTAAGGCTGCAATTTCCCGTTGACTGGGTGGCGGGTCCGGGATTTTCTTGGATGGAGGTGGGGAATGAGAAAAAGGGATGGCGTAACCTCCGGCGATAATTCGAAGCACCCATCGGTCCTGAGTGATACCTTCCCAGGCTTTTAGGTGCCTCGAAAAATGACCCCCGACTGGCTCCGGAGCTGCACAGTCGGGCAATCCCTCAGGGATTGTGAAAGGCTGAAGAGCCACGAAAGGACTCGCGGTCTCCAGTGTTGCGGGGGCCTCTGCCACCTCTGGGACGGCGTCTTCCAGAAAAATTTCCTCCTCTTCTGCCTCTAGAAGGGGGATCGTCCTGCTGTGAGGGATAAGACTTCTGAGATCTACGGAACCACATTTTCCCTCCTCTTTTAGCCTTGGGATAAGGCTGAAAGGGAGTGGAAAATCGTGCCCCTACGGCAGTCAAAGTCTTACCTTCTTGCTCACAGCGGGTTAATGTGTCCTTTACCTTGGGTCCAAACAAAGAGGACCCATCAAAGGGAGCGTCGGCAAAGGAAGACTTGAAGGCTTCCGCAAAATGACACAGGCGGAGCCAGGCTTGCCTCCGTAGAGCAATACCCGTACCCACCGCTCTACCGCCCGGCCGCATATGAAATGAGCCTCATGGACGAGTTAGATATCGATGACAGCGTAGCCAACTGAGAGCCAACCGTCTGGGCCAGCTGCTCAGGTAGGTTACCCAAGAGGGTATCTGAAAGCTCCTTGAGCAGATCCCTCTGAAACCTGATGAAGTGCGTTAAATAGTTCAGGGACCTTAAGGTAAAGGCCGCTGAACTGAGGGTGCGCTTCCCGTACCGATCCATGCTCCTAGACTCCTTATTAGGAGGATGGACGGACGTCGAAGCCTCTGCTACATCTTGTTGGGTAGCAGATGCCACCACCAAGGCATCTACAGCCACACCTTTTGTCAAAAACTCCTTCTCTGGGGGTGCTGATAGGAACTTATTTGGGCGAGCAGGCACCGGTTCCACAGAGTCTGGATGTTCCCACGCCCTTCGACAGATCAAATCTAGGAGCTCATCGAAGGGCGGAGACACCCAGGAGGCAGAGGGCTGAGCCCCGAAGGCCTTAAGGAACACAGACTCGTCAGCAGAAGGGGGTTTGGAGTGCCAGCCGCCTCGTTGCTTGAGGGCTTCCAGGATGTCTGCAAAGGAGACATCATCTGAGGATGACTTAGGGGACCCCTCTGCATCATCAAGATCAGTGTCTGACGTGAGAGACTCATCGGGGGAGTCAACGTGTTTCCTCTTGCACAATCTTTTCCTTGGGGGTTCCTCTGAAGAAGCTTCAGAGGGACCTCCAGGAGGGGGGGGGACCCCCAGTGGGGGTGACCTCAGGCCCCGGGGCTCCGCTGTCTAAGGACAGGGGGACTGCCAAAGACCCAGTCTCCGTATGTAGGGAAGGTGCTGGTGAGACCGTGGAGGTAGCCAAAGAAGATTTGGCTAACGCACTCCTCATGGCCCTGAAGGCCGAACCACCAGAATCCTGGGAATGTCCAACCCCCGTGGCCACAACAGTAGATGGTACCCCCGCAGCCGACGCACCGAGACGAAGGCTTGGAACCGAAAACATCAGTCCCGAAGCGTCCCCCCCCCGGGGCCGACAGAGGAGGTCCGTGTACCGAACTCCGACTCGAGAGCCGGGGTTGGAGTAAGGGTCGGGGCCGACCCGAAAACCTCCATCGGCTCCACCAGGACCGGCTCCAATGGTGCCGAGGCTGTTGGAGGAGGAACCAAACTACAGGGTGGGCCATCGGCTCCGAAGCCGAATGGGCTGGAGCCGAAACTAATTTTTGGAACACAGGAGACTGAAATAGTCTTAGGAGCACCCTGTCGATGTCCGAATCAGACATCTTGGAAGATCTAGATGAAACCGATCGGGTCCGAACCGACTTCTCCATCGGCTCCAAAGGACTGGGGGACCAGCTCCGAATGGACTCAACCAATATCGGTGCCGAGGGAGATCCCAATTTCCCTCGGTGCCGAGGAGGGCTTCGGCGCCGAAGGGGAAGAGTCTGAGCCGGCAACCCTCATCGGCTCCAAAATCAGTGGAGCCGATGAAGGTGACCCGCCTCTCGAAGCCCCAGTCATCGGCTCCGAAACCAGAGGAGTCGAGGCTGGGGGCATCGAGGCAGACCGTTCCGCCCTCGGCTCCGAAGTCCATGGAGCCGATGGAGAAGCCTGCCTGGATTTCTTAGTAGTCGGTTCCAACGGGCTGGTCGGAGCAGACGCTTTCTTTTTCTTAGTTGGAGAGGATGAGGAAGATAAGGCCTCCTCGAAGGAGGGTTTAATCAGCCCTTTCAAGATTAATTTATTCTTCCTCTCTTGGAGGACCCTAGAGGAAAAGGCGTGACACACGCTGCAGGACTCCTGTAGGTGCTTGGCGCCTAAACAGTATACGCACGAGGAGTGATCATCAGTTATCGACATTTTATAACTGCACCTCGTGCACTTCTTGAACCCTGAGGGTCTATGTTCTTTAGACATAATGTCTCTGAAACAGTCACTATAACAGTGGTAAAGAACACTCTGTAGTCAGAAAAACACAGATTTTAAACAATAAAGTTTTTTTTTTTTTTTAACGATAAATCAAAAATACCAGTACAATACAATTATGACAAACAGCAAAAAGGAGGGCCAAGAACCGTCTAACTCAAACAGGTACTTGACCTTCTTAAGAAAATAGAAACTGCTAATGAATAGGGGAAGGCCCCTCTAACTTAAACGGGAAACCTTTCCCTAAACAAACACACAAATTTACCACAAAATTATATCAAAAAACACTCGTACAACAACAATAGCTGTTAAAACAGCTTTTGGGTTAGAATAGAGAATTTCCTGACAGGAAAACTTTAGAAAAAAACAGCACTTAGCTCAGCCAAGTTTGATACCACGTCCTAGCTTGTAAGCGGCAAACGAGATCTGGGGGATTAGTGGTGGTGCATCCTGGGATAGAGAATAGCTCAGCCAATAAGAGGCTTCGCTCTATAGCATAGCGTGCCAAGTCGGAGCCGAGGGATCGGCTCCGAGCCCATCAGTATAGAATGTAGGCGAGATAGGATCACATAACATCTTGTTTTTCACATTCTGAAAAAACATACACAAGTGTAACTAGTTTGTACAACAGAACCAAACCTGCCTGCTAATATATGCATACTTCCTAGTCCAGTCCCCAGATATGAATACTCTTCACCTGGGAAACGCATTTGCTGATGTTTAAAAGCGAGCAGACAATTTGCCCACAGATTTTTTTTTTTTTTAAGTGGACTGTTAGGGTTTCCTTGCAGCTGCAGCACCTTATTACTATGTACCTTCCTTGATCTAAAGAGGGGTACACAGTATGCAACACTGCCAGCAAGATGGTCCACCCTCCCTCCAAACACTAGAGTCCAGCCGGCTATTGAAATTAGCCATACAGTTATCTGTCAAGTCAACCTCTGATGAGAGGATGCTGGTAAATGCACAGCCCCCCCCCACACACACACACATTGGCAAATCTCCACTTAACATAAAATATCTAACAAGGTTTATACTTCCACTTCTGTTACTGGCTCAAACAAACATTTAACACACACACACACACACACACACACACACACACACACACACACACACACACACACACTCTCTCTAGATTTTCATTTCCCACATGCATTAACTTCATTTCTGCCACTGAAATTTAGGTTTACAAAACACTTCTCAACTGTCCAGTTTCCTGCAGAAAGTCATGATTTTGCCCTGTCCCCTGTAAAATGTATGACTTGCTGGTAAAGCGCTGATGATTTTCAGATGCAAGCACCAATATCAAATAGCTCTGGCTGACTAAGTTTGCAGATGACTTCAAGCTAGGGACGGTCTTTGAATCCTCAAATGACTTAAGCAGGAAGGTTTGCCCCAAATAAATTTCACTGAGGAAATTTTAACAGACTAGTTCAGATTTTAAAAAGCATCAAGTTTCAACTAAACTATTATATCATGCTTCATAACCTATAATTTAAACAAAAAAAAATGTACATATCACAAGTAGGCATTACATATCACAAGTAGGCATTACAAAATTTAACAGCCTCGTTATAAGAATTTTTTCAGCCACTGGGGATGCACAAGCCAGTGCCTTTCTTTGTGCTGGTCCCAGGCCCGGATAAATGGGGAGGGTTACGTCAGGAAGGGCATCCGGCATAAAATTTTGCCAAATCATACATGCGGACAACAGTCCAGCTATACATACCATATCGGTCGAGGCCCAGGTTAACAATGACTGCCACCAGTACTGTTGGCCAACAGGGTGCTGGTGGAAATTGGACTATTGTTGGCCGAAGGAGGAGAAGAGGGGAAGGCATGCCCGAAGGCAGGTAAAGGCTAGGACTCTGATAGTGAGGGTCGGAACTTTGAATGTTGGCAGTATGACTGGTATAGGGAGAGAGCTAGCTAATATAATGGACCAAAGGAAGATTGGTATATTGTGTGTGCAAGAGACCAGATGGAAGGGGAGCAAGGCTAGGTGCATCGGAGGCGGGTTCAAATTGTTTTATCATGGTGTGGATGGGAGGAGAAATGGCCTAGGCATTATCCTGAACGAACAGTATGCTAAGAGTGTTTTGGAGGTGAAAAGAGTCGTCAGATAAAATGATGTTTATGAAGCTGGAAATTGATGGTGTAATGATGAATGTTGTTAGCGCATATGCTCCACAAGTTGGGTGTGCAATGGATGAAAAAGAAACATTTTGGAGTGAGTTGGATGAAGTGGTGATGACTGTACTCAAGGGTGAGAGACTGGTGATTGGAGCAGATTTCAATGGGCATGTTGGTGAAGGGAACAGAGGGGATGAGGAAGTGATGGGTAGGTATGGTGTTAAGCAAAGGAATGCAGAAGGTCAGATGGTAGTGGATTTTGCGAAAAGGATGGACATGGCTGTGATGAATACGTATTTTAACAAGAGGGAGGAGCATAGGGTGACATACAAGAGGAAGATACACACAGGTGGATTATATCTTATGTAGAAGGGCCAGTCTGAAAGAGATTGGAGACTGTAAAGTGGTGGCAGGGGAAAGTGTAGTTAGGCAGCATAGGATGGTGGTTTGTAAGATGACATTGGTGATCAAGAAGAGGAGGATGAGTGTGAGGGCAGCACTACGGATCAAATAGTGGAAATTGAAAAAGGGTAATTGTGAGGTGGAGTTCAGGGAAGAGTTAAGACAGGCACTGGGTGGCAGGGAAGAGTTACAGAATAGCTGGGTAACTACAGCAGAGCTAGTAAGAGAGATGGCTAGAAAGGTGCTTGGTGTGATATCTGGAAGAGGAAGGAGGACAAGAAGACCTGGTGGTGGAATGAAGAAGTACAGAGAGTATACAGAGAAAGAGGTTGGTGAAGAAGAAGTTGGATTGTCAGAGAGATGAAGAAAGTAGACAAGAGTATAAGGAGATGAGGTGCATGGCAAAGAGAGAGGTGGCTAAGGCTAAGGATATGGTGTATGAAGAGTGTATGAAAGGTTGGACACTAAGGAAGGAGAAAAGGACCTGTACCGATTGGCTAGACAGAGCTAGTAAAGATGTGCAGCAGGTAAGGGTGATAAAGGATAATGAGGGAAACATACTCGCATGCGAGGAGAGTGTGTTGAGCAGATGGAAAGATTACTTTGAGGGGCTGATGAATGAAGAGAGAGAGAGAAGGTTGGATGATGTGCGGATAATGAATCATGACGTTCAGTGGATTAGCAAGGAGGAAGTAAGGATAGCTATAAAGAGGATGAAGAATGGAAAGGCTGTTAGTCCAGATGGCATACCTGTGGAAGCATGGAGGTGTTTAGGTGAAATGGCAGTGGAGTTTTTAACTAGATTGTTTAATGAAATCTTGGAAAGCGAGAGGATGCCTGAGGAATGCAGAAAAAGTGTTTTGGTACCGAAGAATAAGGGTGATGTGCAGAACTATAGTAATTAATTACACTGGGATTGAAATGATCAGTCACAGCATGAAGTTATGGGAAAGAGTAGTGGAAGCTAGGTTAAGAAGGGAGGTGATGATTAGTGATCAGTAGTATGGTTTCATGCCACGAAAGAACACTACAGATGTGATGTTTGCTCTGAGAGTGTTGATGGAGAAGTACAGAGAAGGTCAGAAGGAGTTGCATTGTGTCTTTGTGGACTTAGAGAAAGCATATGACAGGGTGCCTAGAGAAGAGTTGTGGTATTGTACGAGAACGTCGGGAGTGTCAGAGAAGTATGTAATATGTAAGAGTGGTATAGGATATGTACGAGGGTAGTATGCTTTTAAGGTGGAGGTGGGATTACATCAAGGATCAGCTCTTAGCCCTTTCTTATCATTCAATGACAGACAGGTTGACAGACGAGATCAGACAGGAGTCCTCATGGACTATGATGTTTGCAGATGACATTGTGATTTGTAGTGAGAGTAGGGAAGGAACAAGTGGAGGAGACCCTGGAGAGGTGGAGATATGCTCTAGAGAGAGGAGGAATGAAGGTCAGCAGGACTAAGACAGAATATATGTGTGTGAATGAGAGGGAGGGTAGAGGAATGGTGAGGATGCAGGGAGTAGAGGTGGCGAAGGTGGATGAGTTTAAATACTTGGGGTCAATAGTTTAGAGTAATGGTGAGTGTGGAAGAGAGGTGAAGAAGAGAGTACAGGCAGGATGTAGTGGATGGAGAAGAGGGTCAGGAGTGATTTGTGACAGACTAGTACCAGTAAGAATGAAAGGGACGGTCTACAAGAGGGTAGTAAGACCAGCTATGTTACATGGGTTGGAGACGGTGGCATTGACAAAAAGGCAGGAGTCAGAGCTTGACATGGCAGAGTTGAAGATGTTGATTTGCACTGGGTGTGACAAGGATGGACAGGATTAGGAATAAGTATATTAGAGGGTCAGCCCAGGTTGGAAGGTTTGCAGACAAAGCCAGAGAGGCAAGATTACGGTGGTTTGGACATGTACTGAGGAGGGATGCAGAGTATATTGGGAAAAAGATGCTAAGGAAGAAGCTGCCAGGTAACAGAGAAAGAGGAAGGCCTAAGATAAGGTTTATGGATGTGGTGAGAGAGGACATGCAGGTGGCTGGTGTGATAAGGACAGGAAGAAATGGAAACAGTTGATCCGCTGTGGCAACCCCTAATGGGAGCAGCCGAAAGAAGAAGATTATAAGAATTTTTTCTTCCTATCCTAGTTAACTAAAAATAGAATAAAATTACTGAAGACCAGGTGTTGTGCGGAAAGGTGGCATGCACCCCGCCTCAAAAAAACTTTTAATGTATTTTTGTCATTTGTTTACCAGAAAGTCTGACTTGTCTCTAAGATACCTATTTTCAGTCGAGACCCGGGAAAAAAGCTCCAGTTTTACATGAAAAGAAAGTTGATTGCTAAAACATTTTTTAAACATGGAACAAAGACAAACCAGTAAACATTTGCTTACAAATTGCACAGCAAAAAATACATTAAAATAAGCATATGGAGTAATTAAAGAATGGTAGACAAGACCAGAAAAAGAAAATAAATGGAATTAGTAAATCTGTGACAGTTCTGCCTGGATTAGAGCAGGAGCAGAGCCATGATTTGAATAATCATGCATAATCACAGCATACTAATCTGTAAAGCATTGCAGCACACACCAGTCTCACATTAATATCATCTCTGCTTCACAATATACAATCACTAGATATTTTCTATACAGTATATGGCATACTGACAAGAATCCATATTAAGAACTGGAGTGCTGATTCCAGAAACTGTACACTTTTTTATCAGCATTTTAGAGATGAGAACAGAAATAAAGTAGAGATTAACTTAGTCCAGAAGAATCACTCAGGCTTCCAAATGCTGGAACACATGGACACAAAAACACACACACACATTCTAGTGAAAAATACTCAGCAATGCATCAGCCACTGTGGAAAAACAGCTTAAACAACATCAATTTGCTAGAATGTGCAAGTTTTCATATTAATTTTATTTGGAGAAGAGTAGGGCATTAAGAGCATAACATGCTTTTACAAAACCATCACTTCAGATAAACAAATGCAAAGCTAACCTGAATGGACAGAAAAGCTACTCAAGATCAAAGTTTGGGAAAACACCTAAACGATTCACACAGAAACGTCATTCCACTAAGAAATCCACCCAACTATTTTGCCTTGTTTTTAAAGACAGATTCTGTATGGAATGCATCCTGTTTTATATATATATATATATATATATATATATATATATATATATATATATATATATATACACACACATACATACACACACACACACTTTCTGTAAAAAAAAAAAAAAAAAAAGTCTACAAAAAGGACCCCCCAAAAAAGAATTGCCATAGACCACGTGTAACTAACAATGCAAAGATTTCAGAAAAATCCAGCGATTCCTAAGAGATAAAACATATGATCTTGCAGAAAAAATGGAATATTGAGAAAAGTAGTATACACACTCATTTCAAAATAATTTTCTTTATAAACTCAGCACAAAATAGTTTTCTAAAAGTGGATTTTCCCCTATTATAAGCTTCATGGTAACCCCACATGCAGCATATTTACTGTATTTTCAACTAGGTCAGTTATTCAAAGCAAATGTCAAACACTAAGCATCCCAAAATTAAGTGCTGCTGCTATGAAGTTTTACTTGGACGCTCGTCGGGTTTCACATAAAATGCAACCAGGTTTCAAATGCCTTTTAATGGTAAGGCTTTGGCTCTCAAAAGTAGAAAACCAACAGTTTAGAAATAAATTTTTTTTTTCAAAAGAGGTACCAGAAAAATTATGACAAGCAGCACAGTTACTTCACATCCAAGGCATAAAACAGACATGAATAATGAAGATTCTGTCCCAACCCCCATATAGGCGGTAACTCAACAAACAGCTGAGAATGCGATCATTGTATTTACACACTCTTATCAAAACATAATTATGCTGCAATAGTGTACCATTTCTTTGGCGCCGAGTGTATGCTTCAATAAAATTAAAATAATTAGCAAATTACCTTAGCAGAGCAAATTTAAAGTTGTTTTCTGGTATTTTTACTTTAAAACTAGACACTCTTCTGTCAGCGATATCACAGCTCACCAATGCACCTAAATTACAACAGAAATGCATTTGGAGGAGGATCATTATAAAAACAAATCATGTGACTACAACCTCCAATCGCATTTCCATTGTGCGTTAGACACGTTTCATGACTAGATGACATCACGGAATTGTACGAAAAAGATGCACCCACCTGATTTTTTTTCTGATTTTCAAAAAAAAAAAAAAAGTTTTAAAAGGAGCCGGCGGGCACGCCCCTACGCCCAGGCCTAAATCCGCCACTGAGCAGTTGGGCAACGCTTCAGGAGCGCTGATGGGGTTGGCCAGAGAAAAAATCTCTGGAACCCTGGTTTCACGGACCTCCTCTGCCCAGAAAGGAGAGTCTTCCATTGGAGTTTCCCCCTCTGCCTCTAGGGGAGAATTCGGCATGTGTGTCACAGAAAGAGCCCTATGAGTTCCTGTGCCACATCTTCCCGCTCCTCTAATTTCTGGAGTAGGATTGTTGAGGACTGGAGTGTCCAACACCAACGGCAGATAGGGTCTTGCCATCTTGTTCGCACCTTGCCAGCGTATCTTTAACTTTAGGGCCAAACAAAGAAGCAGCCTCGATGGAAACATTCATAAAGGAAGCCTTAAAGGAGTCCGCAAAGTCATCCAGGCATGTCATCTGCTGACTATACCCACGCCTGCCCTCTAGCCATTCCTTCTGTTGTGTGTGAAATAAGATGAATATGGATATGGATTCTAGGGTGGCTGAGAAGCTAAGTTGTCACGGACCTCATTAGAAACAGGTCCTGCTAAGGTTTCAGAGAGTTAGTTGATAAGATCCCTCTGGAGCCTCGTAAAATGTGCCAAATAGTTCAAAGATATGGCGACGGTCGATGAAGCAAATACATGCTTCCTGAATCTATCACTGGGGGCTCCTTGTTGGGCGGATGAACAGTTTGGCTTTCTTCTGACAAATCTTTCCTGGTTGCAGCCACCACCACCATGGCATCGACTTGAAGACCTCTTTACCAATGGGGATGCTCAGCTGGGGGAGATAGGATCTTGTCAGGCCTGCATGGTCTAGCTTCCAGGGTGTTAGGAGCCTTCAATGCGCACTGGACAAGCTCATCGGCCGGCAGGGTAACCCACGAAGTAGGGGGCCGGGCATGAAAGGCCTGCAGGAATACAGATTCCTCTGAGGAAGGATTAGAGGACTTCCAATCACCCCTCTGAGGAAGGATTAGAGGACTTCCAATCACCCCTCTGAGGAAGGATTGGAGGACTTCCAATCACCGCTCTGTCCAAGGATCTCGAGGATGTCAGCAAAGGACACCTCAGAGTGTGACCGTGGGGACCCATCCCCGTCAAAGTCCGTATCTTCAAAGATTCCTCAGTAGAGTCCATGTGCTTCCTCTTGCACGAAGCCTTCCGAGGTACTTCCTCAGTGGGAGGTTCTGGGGAAGACTGCATAGAGGGGGGTCTCCTGAGGGGGAGAAACCTGAGGCCCTTGTGCCCGGTGGTTGTGGCTTGAGAGAGTTGCAGCACAAATGGGGGAAGAGGACTCTGACATGTGGGGTTTGCCAGTGGAGGCAAGTGCCCTCTCCATGGCCTGGAAGGCTGGCCCATTTAAAGAGGGATGGGAAGCCGGAACAGAGCACAACAACCTCAAAACCAGGGTCACACCCCACTCCGAAGAGCCGAGTCTCAAGAGGACTGAAGTGTGAGGAGGATTCCTGGAGGGTGCCATAGAAACAAAAAAAAAATCAGCGTGGAGCCAAGAATGCCCTCCCCCATGGCACAGCCACTAGCCTGAAAAGAGCCCAATGCCCTGTGCACCGAGGGTGAAAAGGATGACTCCAGCTCCAAAGTGAGCTCCACTATTGGGGTCGGAAGGAGGGAAGCTGTTGTCGGAGGAATGGGCTTGGATACTTGGGTGGAAGTCGGAGGAGGAGTGTACGTTGGAGTTTGAGGAGAAATATGTTCACCTGAAGGAGGGAACGTAGGTTTAGATGGTTGAGAAAGACCCCTGGCCACAAGCAACTGGTCAACAAGCCGCAACACCTTGTTTAGAGAGGCTCCTGGTCGACCTCATAGAGAAATCGGAAGGTGATTCTGGCCTTTCTAGAAAAAGGCTATATTGGCTACCAACGTACAGAAGGAGAGTACTTGGTCCTTGCTAGTTCAAGTGGTGCAGAGCCTGGATCAGAGGATGTCTGCACTGAAGAAAAAGGTGTCAAAGTAGTCTGCGCTGATGAAGGCAATGCCACAGAAGTCGAAGGTGTCTGCACCGTAAAGGCAAGTGTCTGCACTGATGGGTATGGTGCCGTCGAGGAAGATGTCTGCATCAGTAACAATGACTGTGCCAAAAAGGACTGCACTGAAGAGCATGTCGGTGTCAAAAGTGTCTACACCATGAAGGACAATCCTGACAGACTCTGGGACGAAGGGGATTGCACCAACGGGCCGAAGGAGATTGTACCTGCAGGGATACTACCAGTAAGGGCTGCGACGGAACTGTTGAAGCCGTATCTCCACTGGGAACTCCAATGTTAGTGTCAGGAGGACATGGCTGGAGCAAGAATCAACTGGAGCAGTGCCGTGCCTGGAGCCAAAAGGGTCACAAGTGGCAGCGCCGGAAGAGCAATTTTCACTTTCTTATGAGTGGACTCCCTGCAATCTCCAGAGGGAGATGAAGTGAGCGAACTCGATGAGGAAGAGGAAGAATGCCTCTTATGGGGTTTACCAGCAGGGGGTGAGCCCTCAGACCCAGAGATAGCCTTACAAAAAGGAGATTTGAGGAGACCTTTCAGGATTAACTTGTTCTGTCTCTCAGTAATAGTCCTGGTCAAAAAAATTCTACAAATCCCACATGGGGGATCCACAGTAAGGTGGAGACATTCAAACAATAGACACATAAGTCATGGCCATTGGAAAGCAGTAACTTACAGCAGTAATCCTTACACTGTTCAAAACCAATACTACTTTTCTTGTCCGACATAATGATGTGGAGAAGAATGACAGTACCAAGAAAAAGAAAGGCTACACAGAAGGGTAAGAAGAAAGAGGAAGAAGGAAAGATTACCAACGATGGTAATGAAGAATTATATCAAGGGTAATAAAGGGAAATAGGGTAGGAGAATAATAAAAGTAACTGACTGAAAACTTAGAGACAATATATAAACTTTCAAAAATGATTCACTTAGCCGAGAGAGAGTGGCTTGACGAGGCTGTACAGTAAAGCGACAAACGAGGTCAGAGGTAACAGGGAGCATAGCATTCTGGGTAGGACCTTGGCTCGAGAGTTTTTGGCTGACGTGAGCTTGATATATGGCCGGCTTGGTTCAGAGGACGGAACCAATAACCCATCAGTATGGAATGAACGAAGATTAACAACATCAGATCCATTTTTTTTTTTTTTAAGACAGATGGCACCCATTTGTCTGTGGTGATCTTTTCCCAGGTGAAGAGAGAGAGACTGTTGGTCTTTTGAGAGGGGCAGAATGGGGTGTGGGGTAAGAGGAAAGGGAGGATGAAGATCGTTACAGAGATTTGTCTTCAAAGGGAGGCCTCCCAGATGAGGCATTTCTGTGTGGCATTTCTAGAAATCTTCATGTGTTTCTGGCTAGGCCTAGGCTCCCTTCTGACAAAAAAGAGATAGGTGTGGTTATGTAGTTTTTCTGATACCTAGCTACAGAAGCTGTCTGCAGTCCTTCATTGTTTTACTCTGCCTCTTTAAAGCTTTTGAAAAGTTTGGTCTCTTCGGGGCCAGTCAAGAAATCCTTGTCTAAAGGAAGTTCACTGTTTTTGCTTTAAAGTCCTCAGGAATAGACTTGTTATGTAACCATCCATACTTGCATAGTATAGAGCCTGTAGCAGCAGCTCTGGACAAGGCCTCTACAGCATTGTAGCTGCATTTAATGCTGTGTCTAATCAGTTATGTTGTGTGATTAGGTAAGATTACCATTATTGTTTAGAATCAGTATCCTGCAAATCCACCACCTTATTTAAAAGATTCAGAGTGGATCATCTGAATTTGGTAATTAATAGCCCTGAATGCCAAAGTAGGGGAGGTATAAACCTTTTTTAACCCACCTAGCCATAGCCCTGCTATCCTTGTCTGAAGGGAGAGCAATGGCATTGGGAAGGAGTTTAAAAGCCTTTATCACATGAGAGGGAAACAAAGACTTAAAAATCATCAGACAGTTTATAAAATCCATCTGGTCTTTTGGAAGTCAGGGGCAACAGAAGTGGACTGAAAAGCATCCAAAAAGCCTCAAGAAAAGGGGGAAGAGAGGAAGAGGCAGGGGTGTCGATTTCTAAAATGTTGTAGTATTGTTTCTGCATCTCTGAAATCTGCCTGGACTGCCACTCAAAAATGCTTCATCATATAAGATAATCTTTCTAAAAGAAACAACTTCTGCTGGAGAATTAGGTGAAATGGAATCCATATCATCTGAGGGGAGTTTGTCAGGAGAGTGCATTTGAGAGTAGCAAGACACAGAATGGTCAGGATCAAAGGCCTCATCATCTTCAAAGGGAGATGAATCCACAGGTGTCGTGTCTGTGTCTGTGTCTGTGTGTCAAGATGAGAAAGGAGGAGGCTTCAGAACCAAAATGGCCTTAAAAAAAACCTTGAGAGAAATCCATCCACTCCTTCCCCTAGAAATAGGAGGAGGAAGAGAATGAAGGAAAGCAACATGTTTTGTTTTTGGATGCTGCTTCTTGGTTGTGAAGTCTGAATGTATGAGGGACAGTGGGTCATTAGCCAGACGTACCTTGATTAGTTTTCCTGGGATCTTTTCCCTAACCAGGATCTGTGGGATGCCCTCTTGTTCCTCTGATATGATGATTTGTTACTCACCTCTGTCTGTAGAATCCTCAGCCATCAAGGCCTCAGATGCCACAACGGCCTCCAGCGGGTTCTCAGTAGACGGCATCCAAGTAGGTATCGGCTGTACTGTGGGTTCTGATACCTCAGGGTTTTAACGGAGTTAGAAAGGGCCAACTAAGTCTCTGGTCCAGGCCTTTTAAGCTTTTCTTCTTAAGCTGGGGAGGTACATCTGGGGAAGCAGAATCTGCCATCTTGGAGTGGGCCAAGCATTTAAGACACTGGGTCTTAAAGAAAGTGTTAAAGGAAGACAAATGGGACCGTAAGTTCTTGGGGACACAGATTTGACAGATGGAACAAGCTTTACAGTTGTATTCCACTTCTAAGTGGAAAAGACACCGGGTGTACAAGTCCTTGTAAAGGATTTGCCTAACACTTGCACTTACTCCACTGAGCTGACATTGAACAGAAGAAAGAAAAACAGTTAAGAAATACTTTCATGCACCACATCAGCAGCCAGGTTGAAGAATGGACAAAGCTCAACAGTGCGGCCAAACCAGTGTGTCATATTTCTCTTACTGGAAATATGAACCTGTCCTTTACAGCATCTCATCCAGGCTCTGACCATGTTTACAGTCCCAGAGGATGATGCAGATGTTTGCATAAGGAAGTGGAGTGCCTTTACATTAGTCTGCCTGTCTATACCACATTAGTGCATCTCACAGATCCATTTGCTCACACAATTCTACTACAAGACGTTATAAAGACATCGGACTACAACGGCTCAAATACAGTCAGGGTAAACTGGACCAACAACACTATATGTAAGAGATTTGCTTTACAGAAGAGAGGAGTTCAGGACTTCCTTGCATATTGTGGACTTGGCTGGCACCCCTGATCGATATAAGGAAGGCAAACAATATAAACTCATGTTGAAAACTATTTGCTCCACGAAAATGAAAGCAAAATAGTATGCAGATGTCCAGAGAGTGTAGGGTTCTTCTCCTTTTCACATAAAACTGGAAGATCAACAGACTAGTTCATATTGAAGGACAGACCACCACAGAGCAAAAATAAAGGATTGTTTTAAGCTCATTCCCTCTAAATGACTATTCTAAGTTTGTACTGCAACTCCTACTGGGTGTGGCCTGAGCCTTAAAAGAAATGAAACTGTCTCCTCAGTGTCAAACAAGTATTCATATCTCTGGAACCATAGGAGTTAGTAGAAACCTGTAAATGGCAAAACTACTTAGCACAAAGTAACCTTCACAGTGATTGCAATCATTTAATTCAAGGTCTTAAGCTAAATTTTATAACATTAATTTTTGTAATGCTGTATAAAGTACAATTGTGTACACTTGCCATAAATGTAGATGTTCGAGTGTATTCACTGTTGCAGTCATCACATTTGGTTATCTGTCTGCAGGTAGCCCTCAGCCGGCCTGAATACCAGAGTCATCAGATTTCTCCGTCGGATGCTGTCGCTTCTTCCATGACGTCAGGTCGACAGGGGTATAAAACATGCAGCAGATGCCATTACATCAGTTTTTCTTGCCCCAGATGTCAGGTGCCCCCACCTTAGGAAGCAATTATATGGTATGGAACACCCCCAGCAAAAATGAAATACACATGATATAATATATTCCAAAGAAGGAAAGGTAGAGCCAAAAGAAATCAGGGGGCTGGAGGGAGGGTAACCAGGACTGCAACAGTGAATACACTAGAACATCTACATTTATGGGAAGTGTACACAACTGTACTATGTTCTTCGTGTTTCACTGTTGCAGTCATCACATTCACTGTTGCAGTCATCACATTTGTGTTGATTCCCAAAGCTAAGGAAGGGTGGAGGCAGTTAAAGAGCATTGGGGTTGCAATCAGGCCCTGTAAGACTGCTGTTTCAAATCCAGCTCTTGATTTAGAAAAGATAGGCAGGTGGTAATGCTTGGTGAAGGTATGTACAGAGCTCCAGGTAGCCCCTGGTAGGGACTCCTCTGAGAAATGCTGTAGAGGTAGTGGCAGACCTGGTGGAATGTGACCTTATTACCTGTGGGGTAGGTTTTCCATGGTGCTTGTAGCAGAAATGGATGCAATTGGCTATCCATTTGGAAATGGTTTACTTTGAAATGGCCTTCCCCTCTGCCCCTGCAGCAAAACTAACTAGCAGCTGGTCAGATTTTCTGAGAGGCTTAGTTCTGTCCAAATAGAATCTAAGCGGTCTGTGCACGTCCAGAGAATGCAGTATCATTTCCCCCTTATTTTGAGGATTAGGGAAAGAAGTAGGCAAATGAATGGACTGGTTTAGAGCCACACTAGACACCACCTTGGGCATAAAGGAGGGGTTAGTCCTGAGGGAAACCCTGTCCGCATGGAAGAAAATGAAGGGTTCCACTGCCATGAGGGCACGCAGTTCAGACACTCTTCTTGCTGAAGTGATGGCTAGTAGTAAGGCTGCTTTCCAAGAAAGGAATTTCAACTCTGCTGTAGCTGCTGGTTCAAAGGTGGGAAGGGTGAGCTTTTCCAATACAAAGTTACAGTCCCACACTGGAGTGGGAGCTCTCCTGGGGGGTCCTTACATTTTTGGCTCCTAAGGAATTGTTTTAGCAAGGGATGAGAGAAGAGGGGTGGCTCAGTATTATAATGTGCTGAAATGGCAGAGGCATGAATATTAATTGAAGAGAAAGATAGGCCCTTGTGGAGCATTTCTGTTAAATAATCTAGAATATGGGGATATGGGGTAAGCTGGGCACTGTTGTACCCCTCCCCTGAGCCTAGCTCCAGGAACAGCATCTTTTCCACTTTTCTGAATAGGATTTTCTAGTACTAGGCCTCCCTGCCTCAAGAATGACATCCAGCACCTGCTTACTGAGGGCTGCTAGGGGTGAGCTCAGGGAATTAACCAGGCTGCAAGGTTCAGGGTTTGAAGCTGAGGGTGTAGAATCTGGCCCGCTTGTTGGGACAGCAGGGAAGGGGTCTGAGGCAGGTGCCATGGTTGTAGCAGTGTCAGACTGCGCAAAAGGGGATACCAGTGCTGGCGTGGCCAGTCTGGGGCAATCAGTATTGTCCTTGGCTTGTCCGGTTTGATTTTTAGTAGAACCTTCGAGAGGAGAGGTAGAGGAAAGGCATAAATTGAGAGGCTTTCCCAGGAAAAGGACAGGGCATCCACTTTCCAAGTCTGACTGTGGGGAGTTCTGGTGCAGAATTTGTTCAATTGGTAGTTCTGAGGGGAGGCAAACAGGTCTACCTGTGGTATCCCCCATTTGTTCCTTAAGAGCTTGAATATTTTGGGTTCCAGTTTCCATTTGTGTGGGTCTATGAGATTTCTGCTTAAGTTGTCTGCCAGTGAATTTAGATTGCCTGGCAGGAATTGAGCTTTCAGGTTCACTTGGTAGTTCAAGGCTGTGTTCCACAGAGCCATGGCTAGTCTGCAAAGTGGGCAGGAATGTGTTCCCCCTGCTTATGTACCACATAACTGTGGTGTTGTCCGTCTTTACCAATAGTTGTCCTGGAAGAAGGTCTTTGAAGGCTGTCAGAGCGTGCTGTACAGCTAACATTTCTTTTTGACTGATATGCAGGTGCATCTGCTTTGTGCTCCATTTGCCCTGAATGTACTGCCCTGCCATGTGAGCCCCCCCCCCCCATGCATAATCTGATGCATCTGTTAGGGTTTGGACAGCAGGGGGTAGAGTGAAAGGGAGTCCCTTGTTGTGATAGCAGGCCTCTGCCCACCAAAGGAACTCTGACCTTAGACAAGGGATGATGGGAATCATAGTTTCCAGGTCCTGAGAATGTTATCATAGACTTTTTAGGCACCATGAAGTTTCCTCATATGCAGTCTTGCATATGTAATTAACAGAATGCAAGAGGCCATGAACCCCAGGGCTTGCAAGATTTTCCTTGCACATAGCTGGGTTTTTGTGGCCAGTAGGTTGTCAACTAAACTTGTTTCTTTGGAGAGTGGAATGCCATCTGGGAAGCTGTGTTCGAGCTTGCTCCCAGGAATACAATCTGTTGGCAGGGTACTAGGTGTGATTTCTTCTCGTTGATGGTGTAACCCAGTGAGGTTAGAAGTCTCGTTACAAATGCCAGGTGTTGTAATATCAAGTCCTGACTTTCTGCCTGAATCAGGCAATCGTCCAAGTATGGGTAAACCTCAATATTTCTCTGCCTGCAAAATGCAATGGCTGGAGCTAGGCACTTTGTGAATACCTTGGGCACAGTAAATAAGCCAAAGGGAAGTGCAGAGAACTGATCGTGCATGGAGCCCGCCCTGAAACATAGGTATTGTCTGCAGGATTCCCTTATTGGAATGTGCAGGTAAGCTTCCTTCAAGTCTAGGGTTGCCAGCCAGGCATCCTTGGCTAGCATAGGAAGAAGATGTTGAAGAGCTAGCATTTTGAATTTTGGAACCACCAGAAAGGTGTCGAGAATAGACAGGTCCAGGATAGGACGCCAGGAGTTTTCTTTTCTGGGAACCAGGAACAGTCTTGAATAAAAACCTTGTCCCCTTTGTTCTGCTGGGGCAGGTTGAATGACCCTGATACCAAGGAGAGACCGCACTTGTTTTTGGGCCTCCACCCACTGATTTGGGGGGATGTCTGGCCATCCACTTGAGGTTGGTAGTGAGTGGAAGTGGAATCTGTATCCTAGGGAAACGGTTTAAAACCCATTTGTCCTGGGTAATGAGATCCCAGTTTTTTGCATGCACAGCAAGCTTTCCTCCTAAAGTAGCAAGTAGATGAGCAGGGCTTGGAAGAGATGAGGATAAGTCATTGTGCCATTTTTCCATAAGGGGTGGCTTACTACTCCCTGCTTTGGAAGTGGGAGCCCCCCACTGCTTAGATCTGTGCATAGCCTGAGACTGAAGTCTTGGTGGTCTGCTGCTCCTGGGTTTGGACTGAGAAGGCCTGGAAGGGACAGGAAAAGTTCAGTTCTTTGAAGGCCAATGCCTACTGAATCTAGGAGGCTGTATTTGTAACACAGTTTGCATAGATTTAGCTTTTTCCTCCATCCTTTTGAGGACGACTTTTGTTGCCAAAAAGGCAGTCTTGGTTTAAGGGTGCATCCAGTAATTTAGCTTTGGTATGACCTGGTAAATTTTGTTCCTTAAGCCAAGCATGCCTTCTAAGTACAGACCCAGTGACAGCAGCACTGCAAGATACTTCTAAAGCATCAAAACCGCATTGCAAAGTAGGTTTACCAACTTGTTCAGCAGAATGCATCCACTCTTGCAAGTCTGAGTTCAGCACAGTCAGGAATCAACATAATTTTCTGTTTAAGTAGTCCCATAATATGCTGCTGATACTTTAACATATGAAACTGGCAATTTAAAGCCCTAATGGCCAAAGTAGCTGAAGTGTATACCTTCTTAACCCATCTGTCTAAAGCTCTAGAGTCCCTATCAGAAGGGGTAGGATATTTGGCAGTAGTAGCCTTAATGCCTTTTGGTCCTTGTGAAATGGTCTCTGGACCCGCAGTAGAATTCTTGAAGAGGAATTTGAGAGAGTCAAGTACTTTGTAGTATCCATCAGGTTTTCTGGGAGCTGGAGGCAAAGTGCCTGGGGTAAGGCTGGATTCCAAGAAAACATCTCCCGAACAGGAGGGATAGCTAGAGGCCTGTGTTGAGGCAGGAGTAAAAAATTCCCCAAGTCTCTTTTTGGACTCAGAATAATCCTGGCTTTCCCAGCGGAAATTCTCCCCAATGGTATGCAAGGTTTCACCAAAAGAAAAATCTTCTGAAGGGGAAGCAGAGGGAATGGAATCCTCTGAATCACAATCCTCATAAGTAGATAAGGGTGAATCCTGGTAGTCAGAAGGAGCAGAGATATCAGATTCCTGATCAGAAGAATCAGAAAGAAAATCAATTCTAGGTTTCAGAGGGGGAAGGCTGGCTTCCCCTAATTAAGGTAACAAGGTCTTCAGCCATTCTAATCATTTGTTTATGAGGCATATGGGCCTAAGTATGTGGTTTGGTCTGTTTTCTAGGCGTAGTTAGAGCTTTAGGCTTGAGGAATTCGGTATTTTGGGCTTGAAATGAAGTAGTCGGTTTAATATGACAGTCGGTAGGCCTGCATACACCCTCAGAAGCCGGTGCCTGCACAGCGGCTCCGGACCCATCCAAGGTAGAGTCATCCACAAGTTCCATAGTGAAGAAGCATCTCACGGCATACCGGACTCCAAATGGGTCTCAGTAGAGGCCTGCGAATCTGTAATAGCAGGTATTAGGGGCTGCGAAAGCGCCTCACTGAGTACTGGCGGCTAGCTAAACGGAAGCATCGTCGGCAGTTTTGGACCTATGCGGTCTGTCTTTGTCTTTATGTTTTTTCGGAGATCGGGAACAAAAGTATTTAGCTACAAAAATAGCCAGATGACGAATAGTTCAGGCATTGAACAAGGCACAAAACAGACAGCGAGGTACGTCGTGGTCTGAGCCTAAACAGGAGACACAGTAAGAATGAAGAGATGCATTTGCTTTCCACAGGCAAGACTATTGTTAATTTTTTCTGACATCGGTTAGAACAAGAAAAAAGGATCCCCAATGGGGTACTTATCTTTTTTGAAGGCTTCAAGTCTGAAACTCGAAAATGAAAATTTCAGGAGTCGGCCAACCAGTACTTGCGAACTGCTTCTGCTTCGGGCACCGCATGGCAAGAAATACTGATGTAATGGCGTTGGCTGCATGTTTTGTACCCCTTACAACCTGACATCATGGAAGAAGTGACAGCATCAGATACAGAAATCCGAAGACTCTGGTATTCAGGCTGGCTGAGGGCTACCTGCAGGCAGATAACCCAAATGTGACGACTGCTATAGTGAAACACGAAGAACATCAGCTTACGCTATTCTCAGCAACTATTCAAGCAATGCACATACTGTCGTCAGCAGCAGCAACTTGCTCACCTAGCTGTAAAGCTTCATATGAAATTAGTTTTTTTTTCTATAACACGTGAGGCATCAGTAGGATGTAACTGCAGAAACTTCTGGAGGCGTCACTAGGCTGAAATAAATTCTGCAAAGCCAGAACTCATCTAAAGATGCCTTTGCAGAAAGAGCCTGTAACTGCAAAATACTTTTTGCAGAGATCTGATCTGCTAGAACAATTTCCACAAATAAACTGTAAATAGCAATTATTTTAAAGGGAAGTAATATAAACTGTTTTGTTATAAGACAGGCCCCGAGGGGAAATGGATTCCTTAAAAATGCTCATACATAAAAGTACTCCTGAGGAAAAGCTTGATGAGATACAAGAAAGAATGGTAATCCCAGACCAAATGGAAACTGAAGAACTGGAAGACGTAGCAAAAGAAAATCCGAATTACTTTTCCTGGAACATGCACTGCTATGTTGTATACAACAATGTATCCAAAACAAAATGCAAAATGCCTCTCAGTAAACTAAACAGGAATGAGTGAAGACTTGCCTGATCTTATACAAGTCTGCTGTGAAACTGCTTGGTCCTCTGGCTCTAGAGAAAGACACCAAGATAAAGTACACATTCAAAAGCCTCTAGAGCAGTGTAGACAGGTCTATGTTCAGTCATTGAACGGAAAAAGCATCAAACGGCATATTTCATCGCGCATGCTGCTCATTGAGCCATTCAAGTAAGATCGCATAGGAAATTTGCCATTTCCTCACTGTAGTGCAGTCTTGGAGTTTGTATATATAATTAGCAGTGGGTGTGCAGGGAGCAGCACCCCCACATGAGGGGTTTCACTGAATGGCATTTTCAATGTAAAGCCATTTGGCGATTTTTCTGTTCAGTTACTGAATATAGTCCCATGTAGACTATTCTATATTTCAGCAAAGGCATAACAAAATAAGATCAAGGTCTGCTTCATAGATCCTGTAACCAATGTAAATCCAACTGAGCACTCTAGCCTAATACCCAAGTATCTGTTCTAGAAACCTTAGAGAAAGAAAGGGAAATGGGAAAATATTTCAGGTCTGCCACTAAGTGTGACTGGAGCTGCATTCCTAAATAAAGAAAATGGGACAGGACTGCCCTTATCCTGCCAATGAAGACACTTTATACAAGCATGCCAGGAAACAGATGAAATGGCCACCTCTATGTAACTTGGAACATAAAGGATTTAGCAAGGCTTAAGAGGGTGCTATTTTATTATCTATCGTATTTACCTGGATTAGAATCAGCGCTCCATCTGGTCCCTCAATAACCAAGTTAAGAATGATCATCACCGGTCTAATTAAAAAAGAAGCAAACTGAAATATTTGCCAGAGAACATATCTATTTTGAAGAAGCAACTAACACACAAACATCTACACAAGGACGTGATGAACACTTCTTTAGAGGAAAGTCATTACCACAGACAAGCTGTCTTGTAAATTAACTTTACACTGACCACAGACAAAGTGTATGGTGGCTGAATATAAGAAACCTGGGATGGAGTAATGCACATATGAGCATCTGCAGGTTAAGAAGCCACATTTAGGACACTTGGAGGAGTGGCACAAACAACTGCTGGGAAAGTATCAAGCCTCTTACATCTGATGGACTGTGGACCCTGATAAGGTCCAAGATTGGTCTCAAGTCCCTTGTTATTTGGGAACCAAGATAAACTAGGAATAGAACAGGGCTCTAAGCTGTATTTCAGGAAAAAAAAATAAACACTCACATTTTCTCTGAGATCCTGGATCTCAAGTCTGATTAGCAACTTATAAGATGAAATTGTGTCTAGAAACAAGGTCAGCCTTTTTGGAGGATTTATGAAGTTCAAAATTATAAACCCTTGCTCTCTAATAGTCATTCAGGTAGAGAAAGTAATCTTCCTGACAAATACCCAAACAAACTGAAGAAGAGCTCTTAGAACATAAAATTAACATTACAAATATTCACAACACAAGTACTTTTTAAATATATTTGTTTCAAGTTGGGGGGGGCAATCTGGTGCCTGTACCATACAACACCATTCGTGACTGATCACTTTAAACCAGTCAAGTTTCAACCACAATGTCATAGAAAACAATTAGTTTCAGTAAAAACAGCACATTAACACATGCAAGGCAATTGAACTTATTTTACACGATTCATACTACAAGGCATTTATTTACTTGTTCTCAACTAAAACCTTTTATTTAGTTAAAAAATATTTCAGTTGAGAACAAGTAAAAGAAGTTATATACCTACCATAACGTTCCATGTTAGCTGCCTTCATCTCGCCTTCTTTCTTGCTGGTTGGGTTCGATCCTCAGCTCTGACTCGGCCATCTTCTATTGCTCGAGAGTCGTTTACTGGCTCGAGGCTACCCCTTATCCCATGATGCCTAGCGTTAGCTACCCAGATCTCGTTTGTAATAGCTAACCCCAGACATAGCCAGAGAACCAATCTGTCCAAACAAACATGATGAGCAAACCTGTCATACTCTCTCAGGTCAGTAGAGGAAACAAACCAGAGAACACCCAGCCAGTGAAACCAAAACTCCTCTCGATCCAATAGGACAGGGGGACGGAGGGTGGGACGCAAGAAAGAAGGCGAGATAAAGACAACTAACATGGAACGTTATGGTAGGTACAGAACTTCTTTATGTTAAGTTGTCTATCTCGCCTTCGTTCTTGCTGGTTGGGACAGCGTCACTAGCACCTACAATCCTGGGTAGTTCATTGGAACGGACTCTTCAGAACAGTGGAACCAAGGTCAGCTCTGCTCCTGGAGACCATATCTAGCTTGTAATGAGAAATAAAGGTATGAGGATTTGCCCACATGGCAGCTGCACAGATAGAATCCATGGGCAACCTAGATTGGAAGGCTACAGAGGTGATCAAAGCCCTAGTAGAATGACCTTTTGGTTTGATGGGCAACTGTTTGTTTCCCAATTGATAAATGAAAGTAATAATGTGAGACAACCACCTGGATAAGGTCACTTTGGAAACTGGGAGACCTTGTTTGCCATGGCGTAAGAAAGGAATAGTTGGTCCGACTACCTTATATCCTTAGTCCTATGCAAGTAAAAAAGCAATTGTCTATGAACGTCCAATTGGTGTAATTTGTATTCTGCCTTGTTGGTGTGGTTAGGGAAAAAACACAAGAAGGTCTATAGATTGGTTTAAATTGTTTTCTGAGCAGACTTTCGGAAGGAAAGAGGGATTAGTCCTCAGAGTAACCCTGTCCTTATGAAAAACTAAGTATGGAGGACAAACACATAGTGCCTGAAGTTCAGAGACGCGTCTGGCTGAAGTAATAGCTACCAGAAAAAGTGTTTTCCAAGATAGAAACTTAATGGAACAGGATGCTGCAGTTTCAAAGGGGGGCATAATTAAGGCGGTTAGTACCAAATTAAGGTCCCAAGGAGGAGGGAGAAGAGAGTAGTCCCTCTTAAAAAGGCTTTACAGAGCTTATGAGACAATGTTTGAATTAGACAACCCAACATGAAAGTTAGAAATTGCTGCCAATTGAACCCTGATTGTAGCAGAAGTGGACCCAGAATGAAAAAGTTGTGCTAGGAACTCCAGAATTTCATGGACTGGGGCTGAAAAAGGATCTACATTCCTAGCTTCTGCCCAACAAGAAAAACGTTTCCATTTTCTAGCACAAGTCTTTCTAGTTGTGGAGACAATCTCACGCACGGCCGGGGAAATGCTGGGAAGCCAGGCTAGGGTTGGAAGTGGAGCAACCAAGCTGTGAGCTGGAGTGTTTGGAGGGATTGGTGCAGCCCGCCCGATTGATGAATCAGTAAGTCTGGAATCGGATCCAGAGTCCAGGGCTGATCGAGAAGGTAATGGTGCAGGAACAGAAACCATATCGGTCGAGGCCAGTAGGGGGCAATGAGGATCATTTTGCAACCCAACGATATTGCTTTCTGTAGGAGTTTCGGAATCAGGGGAAACTGAGGGAAGGCATAAAAAAGTCCCTGAGGCCAATCGTGGACTAGAGCATCTCTGGGTGTGTGACCTGGAAGCGGAAGAAGGGAGAAGTAGTTGCTGCATTTGTTGTTGAAGAGGGTGGCAAAAAGATCGCAGCAAGGCTGTCCCCATTTGCGAAAGTTCAGATCCGCAACTACCTGATTCAGAAACCACTTGTGAGGCTGAGCCTGTCCGCTATGACTACGGACCTCCCAGGGATGTGCGTCGCAATCAGAAATCATTGGGAAGAAATCGCCCATTGCCAGAGTCTGAGTGCTTCTCGACATAGGGGGTAGGACTTGATTCCGCCCTGCTTGTTGATGTACATCACCACTGACATGTTGTCCGTTTGAATTGCAATGGTCCCAGAAGGGAGAGAGTCTTGAAGAGCTTGCAACGCTAGGAGCACGGCTCTCATTTCTAGGACGTTTACATGCAGGTGGTACTCGTGAGGCTGCCAAGTGCCTTGGACTGTCTTGCCCTGATAATGCCCCCCCCCCTATCAGGGAGGCGCCTGTGGTCACTGTGGCTACCAGAGGGGGATGAATGAAGGGTCTGCCTTGAGTCACTAGTGGGGAGACCATCCACCAGGAAAGGTGCCTTTTGCATGCTTCTGTAATCATGATCATGTGAGACACGGGCAGCTTTTGGAAAGACCACTGTGTGAACAGAAGCCACTGAAGGATCCTCATGTGAAAGCGGGCCAGTGGGATTAGAAGAATGGCTGTTGCCATGGAACCCAGAGCTTGAAGGACGAACCTGACTTTGATTCTTTTGCTCTGCATCAGAATTTGTACTTGCTGACGAATTGTAGACACCCTTTCTGGCGGTAGCCTTACGGACATGTTCCTTGTGTCTAAGTCTGCACCTATGTAGGAGATAAGATTGACAGGGCAACAAGGCAGATTTTTCGACGTTTATTGCCCAACTGGGAGCAGATTGTGATTGTGTAGTCCCTGGCTCAAAGAAGTTGATGCCTGGTAGTAGCAGTGAGGAGCAAGTTGTCTAGATATGGAAACACCAGGAATCCTCGACGTCTCAGGTGAGCCGCGACCACTGCCATATATTTGGTGAACACCCTGGGGGCTGTGGTGAGACCAAAGGGCAAAGATTTGAACTGGCTCCGAGCCAGAAGCGAAGGAATCTCCTGGAGCGCCTGTCCATTTTGATGTGGTAGTACACATCCTGAAGCTCTATGGAGCACATCCAATTGTCCTGACCCAGAAAGGGTAGAATGGACTGTAGCGTAACCATCCGAAACTTTGTTCTTTGAACAGACTTGTTTAGTCTGCTGAGATCCAGAATCTGTCTCCAGTCCCCTGTCTTTTTTGGTACTAAAAAGAACCTCGAGTAAGTTCCGGATCAGTGTTGGTCTGCCGGGACTTCCTGGATGACTCTTTTCTCTAGCAGTCTTGAAACTTCTATAAAACGGCTTGATCCCTCAGATTGGGTGGAACATCTGGAAGGGATTTGCTTGACGGTAAGGGGGGTTGAGAGAAGGGAATTTTGTAACCTCCGGATATAATTGACCGTACCCATCTGTCTTGTGTTAAATTTAGCCAGGCTTTTGGGTACAGTAAAAGTCTTCCCTTGACTGCCTCCAGAAGCAGGCAGCCGGGCAACCCTTCAGGGATGCTGAAAGGGCTTCTCAGAGAAGGATTCTCTGTTGCCCTGGTTCTGCGGACCCCCTCTGCCACGAGGGCGACGTCTATTGTTATTTCCTCCTCTGCCCCTGGAGGAAAAATAACTACGTGTGTTAGGCGAGGCTCCCTGAGATTTTCGGAACCACATTTTACCACTCTTCTAACCCTTGGGGTATGGTCTGGAAGGAGTGGAAAAACTGACACCCACGGCAGAGAGTCTTGCCTTCTTGCTCACACCTAGTCAAAGTGTCTTTCACCTGTGGTCCAAAAAGAAAGGAACCATCAAAGGGGGTGTTTGTGAATGACGCTCTAAAAGGTTCCGCAAAGTTACACAGCCACATCCATGCATGTCTCCTAAGTGCCATGCCCGTGCCTGCATCGGCTGCATAAGAAATGAGCCTCATGGAGGAGTTGACTACAGAATTAAGGGTCGCCAGCTGGGAAGCCACTTTAGCTTGAGCCCCCCCAGCTGATGGATCTTGAAGGGCATCACCGAGCTCTTTAAGGAGATCCCTCTGAAGCCGGGTAAAATGGCATAAGTAGTTCAGTGACCTCATAGAAAAGGTCGCTGAAGCAAACATTCGCTTCCCATACCTGTCCATGGTCCTAGACTCCTTGTTAAGAGGATGGACAGATGAAGAGGTTTCCACTAACTTTTTTGGTGGCTGCTGCTACCACCATGGCATCAACAGGAACACTTTTGGTAAGGAAAGTACAGTTTTGTACCTACCATAAATGTAGATGTCCGATAGGTATGCAACTGCAGTCCTGACATATGGGTTGTCCTGCCTCAGGCAGCCCTTCGGTCGGCCGGATTCCAAAGTCTGGGTCCGGCGTTGGCTGATGTCGCCCTTTCCCCGACGTCAGAGCGCCTGGGGTATAAAAGCATCAGCCAACGCCATCTTCTTCAGTGTTTCTTGCCCCAGATCCCAGGTGCCCTCTAAGGAAGGCTAAATTTTGAAAATACAGAAAAAATTCCAGACAAGTACAACAACATAAAAACAAATACACCATAAAAGATTACCCCAGGTAGCTAAAATGAGAGGTAGAAACCCAAAAGAATACCACAGAGGGGTAGGTGGGAGGGAAAACCTGACTGCAGTTGCATACCTATCGGACATCTACATTTATGGTAGGTACAAAACTGTACTATGTCCTTCAAGGATGGAACTGCAGTCCTGACACATGGGTTGGGGGTGGTAGGCACTAAGACAAAGATGGTGTAGCTAAAATGCCCTGCAGGACTGCAGAAGCAAACCCTGCTCTGGATCTGGAATATAAAGGCAGGTTGTAATGTTTGGAAAATGTATGCACGGAGCTCCATGTAGCAGCTTCTAAAATGTCCTTTGTTGCCACTCCTCTTAAAAAGGCTGTGGTGATGGCTGTAGCTCTGGTGGAATGTGGCCTGATGTCAGCTGGCACAGTTTTTCCATGAAAAGAGTAGCAGAATCGAATGCAATTTCCAATCCATTTAGAAATTGTCTGTTTGGAAATTGCTATTCCCTGCAATCCAGCAGCGCAAGCTACAAAAAGCTGGTCAGATTTTCTGAAAGACTTTGTTCTGTCCAAGTAGTAGCGCAACTGTCTGTGTATGTCCAAGGTGTGCAGAAGTCTCTCTCCTTTATTTTGAGGATTGGGAAAGAAGGTAGGCAGGTGAATAGCTTGATTCAGGGACACCCTGGATACCACCTTTGGCATGAATGACGGATTGGTTCTCAAAGAAACTCTGTCCTGATGAAAAATGAGAAATGATTGTATTGCCATAAGGGCCTGTAGCTCAGAGACTCTTCTTGCTGAGGTTACTGCCAGAAGGAAAGCTGTCTTCCAAGACAGAAATTTAAACTCTGAAGATGCTGCTGGTTCAAAGGGAGGAAGAGTTAATTTTTCCAGCATGAAGTTGAGGTCCCATGCAGGCACTGGTGGTTTCCTTGGAGGGTTGATGTTCTTTATACCTCTTAGAAACTGTCTTAGCAATGGGTGAGAAAATACAAGCGGATCAGTGTTATATTTGGCAGATATTGCTGAAGCATGTATTTTTATGGAAGAATATGAAAGGCCATTGTGGAGCATTTTAGCCAAATATTCTAGGATCTGTGGAATGCTCATCACTGATGGGTCTTGACCCTTTTTGCTGTTCCAGATAAGAAATCTCTTCCATTTTGCTGAGTATGTTTTTCTAGTGGAAGGTCTGCGCGCCTCCAGGATGATATCTTTTACCCTTTTGGAAAGTGTATCCTGAGGAATAGTCATGGAATCTTCCAAGCTGTCAACTTCAATGTCTTCAAGCTGGGGTGTAGTGTCCTGTAATTGTGCTGTGTCAGAAGAAGTGGCCATTGAGGAAGGAGCCACGGATTGGTGTGTCAAGCTGCGTAGCAGTGGGTACCAGTGTTGTCTTGGCCAGTCTGGAGCTATCAGCATGACTTTCGGCTGCTCTGTCTTGATCTTTAGTAACACCTTGGTCATCAAAGGAAGAGGTGGGAAGGCATATAGTGTTAGAGTTCCAACTGAAGGAGAGAGCATCCACCTTCCATGCTTGAGGATGGTATGTCCTTGTGCAAAACTTTTTCAGATGGTGATTGAGGTGGGAGGCAAAAAGATCTATGTCCGGCCTTCCCCATGCTTGAGTTATTTGTAAGAAAATGTCTGGATGCAACATCCATTCGTGTGGATCCATGATGTTTCTGCTTAGGCTGTCCGCCAGAACATTGTCCTTTCCTGGTACAAACTGGGATTGTAGCTCTATTTTCAATTGTAGGGAAATATCCCAGAGATTCATTGCCAGTCTGCAAAGAGGGTAGGAATGGGTACCTCCTTGCTTGTTTATGTACCACATAACTGTGGTATTGTCTGTCTTTATTAGTAGATGGCTCTGATGCATGAACTTTTCGAAGGCGTTGATTGCATGTATCACTGCCAGCATTTCTTTTTGGTGGATGTGCAGGTGCTTTTCTTTTTGTGTCCATTGTCCTTGAATGCACCTGCCCTCCATGTGCGCCCCCCCCATCCATGGTCTGAGGCGTCTGTTGTTATGGTTTGACTTGTATGAGGCTTGCTGAAAGGCAGGCCTTTATCTGGCTTGCTTGGGCCCACCACAGAAATTCCATTTGAAGGCATGGAATGAGTGGGATCAATGCTTCCAGGCTGTGGCTGTGTTGAGACCATAGACTTTTTAGATACCATTGTAGTTTCCTCATATGCAGCCTTGCGTGTGGAATCGGAAGAATGCAAGATGCCATGAAACCCAGGGCCTGCAGGATTTTCCTTGCAGTCATCTGGGTGTATGTTGCTAATTTTCTGAAGTATTCTGGTAATTGTTTTTGTTTTTCTTTTGTCAGAAACGCCATCTGGGTGTTTGTGTCCAGTGTGGCACCCAGGAAAGGTATTTGTTGGGATGGTACAAGACTTGATTTCTGAATATTGACTGTGTATCCCAAGGCCTGCAGTAGGTGAATGACATAGTCCAAGTTTTTTAACAAGGCTTGTTGGCTGTCCGCTTGTATAAGGCAGTCGTCCAGGTAAGGGTATATTTGTATCCCCTGAAGTCTGCAATGTGCAATTACTGATGCCAGGCATTTCGTGAACACTCTGAGCGCAGTAGATAAGCCAAAGGGCAATGCTGAGAATTGATAATGCTCTGAGCCTGCAAGAAATCTGAGGTATCTTCTGCAACTTTGTCTGATTGGGACATGCAGGTATGCCTCCTTGAGGTCCAGAGTTACCAGCCAAGACCCCTTGCCCAGCATGGGAAGGAGTTGCTGTAAAGTCAGCATTTTGAATTTTGGCACAATAAGGTAAGTATTCAGTGCGGACAAGTCCAGAATGGGTCTCCATTGGTTTTCTTTTCTTGGAACAAGGAACAGTCTTGAATAAAATCCTTGGCCTTGTTCTGCAGAAGGAACCCCTTCTATTGCTCTTATTTGAAGTAGGGTTGTTATTTGTTTGAGTGCCTCTGCCCTTTGATTTGGTGGCAGGTTTGGCCTGCCATGTCTTGTTGGTAGTGTATGAAAATGGAATCTGTATCCTTTGTCTATTATGTCCAGTATCCATTTGTCCTTTGTAATATTGTGCCAATTTTGTGAGAATAAAGATAATTTTCCACCCAAAGGTGCTTCTAATTGAGCCCTGGATGGCGGAGTCAAAGTCAAGTCATTGAGATTGTCCCTGCGGAGCAGTGGAAGGTCCTGCCCCACCTCTCTGGTTCGGAGGCTGCCATTGACGTCCTCTGTAGGAGCCTCGAGTTTGCCCTCTACCTCTGCCACGTCTGTTTTTGCCTCTTTGAAATTTGTGTGCGTCTGGAAAGGACCAATGCTTAGAAGGCCAATTCCTGCTGAATCTTGGAGGCTGTACCTGGAGGAAATCTTTGACTGTTTGCACTGATTTTGCCTTTTCCTCAATTTTCTTTAAAACCTCTTGTGCAGTAGCACCAAATAGCTTATGTTTCTCTAGTGGTGCATCCAAAAGCTTAATTTTCACATGGTCTGGCAATGTTTGTTCCTTTAACCAAGCATGTCTGCGTATGACCGCACCTGTCATCGCTGCTCTACATGAAGCTTCCAATGCATCATATCCACACTGAAGGGAATGGTTGCTAACCTGCTGAGTATTATAAACCAATTCCTGTAACCCCTTTCTATCTAATGGTTCAGGGGAAGCCAATTTCTTTTGCAAGTCATCCAACATGTATGCCTGATACTGAATCATATGAAATTGACAATTTAATGCTCGCATAGAAAGGGTGGAAGATGTATATACTTTCTTGCCCCACCTTTCTAAAGCCCTAGAATCTCTTTCCGAAGGAAGTGGATTTTTAGCAGTAGTGGAGGAAACCCCTTTAGGCCCCTGAGAAATAGTTTCAGGGTCAGCAGTAAGGCCCTTGTACAGAAATTGATGTGTGTCTGGGACCCTGTAGAACCTGTCTGGCTTGACAGGAGCAGGGGGGAGGGAGTCAGGGGAAACACTAGATTCTAAATGCACATCTAAAACATTTAAAACAGGAGGAATAGCTAAGGGTCTATGCTGAGGTAGCTTTAAAAATTCCCTTAACCTTTTCCTAGAATCTGAGTATTCTTGGCCTTGCCATTTGAAGTGTTCCCTCATGGAATGAAGCGTTTCCCCAAAGGAAAACTCCTCAGGAGGAGAAGCAGAGGAATGGATTCCTCCGCATCAGAATCCTCGTAGGCCGGGAAGGCCTCCTCCTGGTAGTCTGAATGTGCAGAATCACCTGAGGCTTTATCGGAGGACTGGGGATCTACCTGCTCAACCCTAGGTCACTTGACAGAAGGTGGCGGAGAGCCTCTATCTGGATGTGGCTGAGAACCCCTAATTAAAGAAATAAGGTCCTCAGCTAAACTTAAAATTTAAGAACCAGAAGTGGATCCCAGAGAAACAGATCTTGGAGGGAGAGACTTAGCCTGTTTGGCAGGCTTAGCACGTGTGTAGGCCTTAATGGACATAGACACTGGAGGCCTGGCAGCCCCGCGTGCTGGAGTAGTCTTATCCACTGAAATGGTGTCAGAAATATCCTGGGCTACGGTCTCAGAGGGGAGAACAGAAACCGGCACCGAGCTGGCCTCCGGTACCGAAGTAACCAGTGGAGAGGTGTCATCGGTCTGTAGCGGTTGTGAAACCGGCTCAGAAGAGACCGAGACACTCACGGTAGGCCTAAGCGTGGCGTCGGCCGAGACCGTGGGTGTCGGTCCTTATCCTTCCGTTTTTTAGGTAAATGTGCTGTCGGAAGCTCAGACGGCATGATATAACAGAAATCTTCCCCAAAATAATCCTGTACAAACTCTGACCGACGCCTAAGAGTGCGATTATTGAAAGAAGCACAAGCTGTACAGGCCGAGACGTTGTGTTCTGGGCCTAGGCAGGGTAAGCAGTGAGAGTGGAAATCCTTATGAGGTATTTGTTTCCCACAAGTTAAACAATTATTAACTTTAACAGTTTTATCTGACATCGGCTGAGGCAAGAAAAGGTCCTCAACGGGGTACTTAGCTTTTTTGAAGACTTCAGTAGCTGAAAACACAGGAGCTGGTCGACCGGCACTTGCGAACTGCTTCTGCTTCGGGCGCCGCGCGGCAAGAAAGACTGAAGAAGATGGAGTCGGCTGACACTTTTATACCCCAGGCGCTCTAACGTCGGGGAAAGGGCGACATCAGCCGACGCCAGACCCAGACTTTGGAATCCGGCCGACCGAAGGGCTGCCTGAGGCAGGACAACCCATATGTCAGGACTGCAGTTGCATCCTTGAAGGACATCTGCTTATCATGGGGTGCTGTGATGAACTTGCCAGGTCTCCTCGGAGTTGGTTCCAGTGTATCCGGGGCTGACCAAGCCTTTCGAGCCACCACGGACATAAGTGGATCGAAAGGTGGAGAAACCCAGGAGGTGAAAGGTCGGGAACTGAATGCATCCAGGAATACAGACATCCTCGGTAGGGGCTAGGGGATTCCAGTTCCCCCTCTGCTTAAGCATTTTGAGGATGTCCGAAAAGGAAACTTCTTCAGAGGGGGATCTCGGGGACCCTTCCGAATCATCTAAGTCTGTATCCAAAGTGACAGACTCGGGGGAGTCAATGTGCTTCCTCTTGCACTTCTTCTTACGAGGGGGCTCCTCTGAATGTTAAGGGGAGGCCTCGGAAGAGGAAACACCCAATGGGGTGCACTGGAGCGCCAGTTCCCCACGCTTGGGGTCTGGAGGAGGAGCAGAGTTTGGCACAAGCACTACAGGGGACGGAGCCGGTGGGGCCGATAGTGGAGCTGACTCAGTGGCCAGCACACTCCTCATGACATCGAAGGCATCCCTGCCACGATGCACAGAAGGCTCCGGTTCTGAGGAAATCGGAATCCTTCTCCACACTGAGGAAGACGGCTCTGAGGCCGATGTAAAAGCCGAGCTCACCTAAGCCGAAGCTCCGAGAGGTAGAACAGGGTCGGACAAGGGTCCGATGCCACTCGCCCCCTCGGTGCAGACGAGAGAGCCCCGGCGCCCACATTCCTCGACGGACGGCACCATCAAGGGAATCAGAGCCGACTATGGAACCAAAGGAGATAAAGTTATCGGTGCCGACGGTTCCACTACTCGAACCCCAATGAACTCCGGCTCCAAGCTCAATGGAGTCGGAGGAGGAAAATCGATAGAAGTGGACGAAGCAGACACCTGTTGAGGAGGGCTGGACAACATTTTGGCAAGCGCCTGCAACTTTAGCAACCTACTGACCACTCTCTCCACGTCGTCATACGGGGGCCTAGAGGATCAAGAGGAGTGAGATTTGTGACTACGCTCGCTTTGCAGCAGGGGAGACCGAGGAGCCGAATGCATCTATTCCAGAGAAGGGGACCTCAGCCTCTTGTGGCTCTGCAAAGGTTCCGAAGTTACTGATGGAGCCGATGGGGAGATAGAACTGAAGTAGCAGGTAAAGACTGAACCAAAGACGGCTCCGAACTTGGAGCCGACGATTTAGTAGGTTTAGGGGATTTCACAGGCTAAGTCTTGGCCGGTGAATCCTGGGGATTTAAAATGCCCCTAAGAATAAGCTTATTCTTACTCTCCTGCAGAACTCTTGGACTAAATGCATGGCAGATAGAACAAGAGTCCTGCAGGTGCACAGCACCTAAACAATAGACGCAAGAAGTGTGCCCATCTGTCAGCAACGGCTAGCCTATAAAGAAGATAGAAGGAAAGTCTCTAACTTAAACGGCTAACCTGACAGGAATAAGGAAAACGGGGGGAGGGGAGAACTCTCTAAATTAAACGAGTTCTAAGGGGACAGGAAGGTATCTACAATACACACTTACCAACACAACAAATATATGACCAACGACTAACAAAAATCCCTAGAAAAAGGACAATTTCTAGTAAAGAAGTTTTATAAAGAAACTTTATACAAGCCTGAGCCAGAAAAACGACACCTCGCAGCTGAAGCGGCAAACGAGATCTGGGTAGCTAGCACTAGGCATCATGGGATAAGGGGTAGCCTCGAACCAGTAAACAGCTCTCGAGCTATAGAAGATGGCAGAGTCGGAGCAGAGGATCGGCTCCGATCCCAACCAGCAAGAACAAAGGCGAGATAGACAACTTAACATATATTATTCACTTATTCACAACTGAAACCCAAATGCAAATTAGTGCAAAACCTGTAGAAATAAAGGTGTTGCTTTGTCTTAACATGTGCATAAGGTTAAGAAATTAAAATAAACAGTGCCACATTTTTCTTTAAAAATAGCTACTCTAAGGTTGGTATACACACACACACACACACACACACACACACACACACACACACACACACACACAATACAAGATGAAAATATTTAGAAAACAGAATAGATATTAAAAAAAAAGTTTAACAAAGAAAAGGACTGAAACTGTGGAATGTCTTTGCTAACTGCCTACTTTACATTTGTTATTAGGTGCATCAGATGAGTAGTGAAAGCAAAAGCTACAAAATACTCTATAACCATGTATCAGTGAAGCAGAGTTCTAGATGAAAAATGACAAGCTGGGGTACTTTAGGGACTGGAACCTCTCTGGAAACAAAATATTTCCAAGCTGCTAAGCCCCTCCCACAATCCTGTAATGTTCTGCTCTAGCAAAATACTAACTGCAGATCTGACCATATGAAGACAACACAGAGAGGCAAGAGGCATGTAGAAGGAAGATAGGATTGCTTACTGTACTATTAACAAATCCAGCTTTATGAACCTATATAATATTTTACCTGCTTTGTTAATCTCTTGCCAGAAACAGGCAGGATAGAGTCTTCACCTCAAACCTCCTTGGTATCTATAAGGAAGTCTTCCTTTGATAACTATAATGTCAAAGGATAACCTCAACCTATTGGCAAATGTAACTAGTAATGTTTCATAAGTTGTTCAAGAAAGACCAGGTAACAGCTGTGCAAATACCATCCCAAAGTAAAAATCTGTTAAAGGATGGCTTTGTACAATTTTGCCATATCTTCTGCTACTAGCAAATAGACAATGCAATTTTTAAATCACTGTAGAAAAGCATTGTTTAGTAAGTGAATACAATGTACCTACCATAATGATACACCTGTGCTGGCAGTTTCATCTTCATCACCAAAGTACCCAGATCCCCCTAGCCCCATGTCATTGACCATGATGTTGCGCGTTACAGGACCCATTCCTAGATATCGCTGACAGCCACTGTAAGCCACAGCATAACATCAGAACAACTCTTTCTATTCCTGAATCCCCTAACAATGGTAGTCAAGGCCAAAGGTGGAGGAAAGAGTGAAAAGGTGAAGGAGATAAAAGCTGCCAATCAAGATCCATCATTATCATAAGTACATCGCTTTCATATTTGTCGTAGGGAGTTTCATCATAGTCAACAGGACAGAGTCCTAACCTTGGCTCCTTGGGTGGTTCTTATGACAGAATGCCTGAAATAAGGCGGGCCATGAAGGAAGAACTAAACCTAGAGTCCACATCAAGCTTGTGGGTTCATGCCAAAGCATTCAATGTTGCCAATGGAGCAGCCACACAAATGTCATCAACTGAAGCATTTTTTAAGAAGGCTTCCAAACGGCCGCTGCTTTAGTAGGACATGCATTTGTAGAGTCTTGTAAAGGTTTGCAATATTTCTGATAAGTACAAGTTTATGCATATTGAAAGCCAAAATAAAAAATGTACCTATTTTTAGAACATGATGAAATAAAAAGTTGCAAGTCATTTTTAAAAATGTCTCCAATTGTTGAGGACTTTGATATTGTGAGGGGAATGAATTCCATTCCTGGGTGAATTAGTTCTTTATGTACATTCATAAAAAGAGAAGGAAATATTGAATTAGTATAAAGTAGGGAAAAACAAAGAAGAGCAATTTACACATTAACAGTAGCTTTCACGGTCGATTTTGCATAAAACAACGATTAGACCTAATGGACACTTTGCCCTTTGTAAAATGAGATATGGAGGGTTGCAACACAAGGCTTGGAGTTCAGAAATCCTCAGCAACTTCAAAGGCTTTTTTTTGGAAAAAGTCTATAGAGGAAGCAGAATCAGAGAGAGATAAGCAAGTTTCTCAGAACAAAGTACAGTCCCAAAACTTGACAGGGGCCTAAAGGAATACAGTGCCCTTCAGAATAGTTTTGTTCAAAGTTTACAAAACCTAAGAAACTAAAATCATCACCTTGGTAAAATTCTGATATGGCTACCAGGTAGACCATAACTGAAGAAAGACCAAGTCCAGAGTCAAAAATATTCAACACATGCTCCAAGATAACAGGAGCTGTAAATGGATTTAACTCCCTGGCATTTGCCCATATAGAAAAAAAGTCCATTCGCTAGAATAAGTCTCGCTTGTGATAGGTCTCAGTACATAAGTAAGGAATGGACCAGTACATAAGTAAGGAATGGACCACTGTCCAGTACATAAGTAAGGAATGGACCACTGTCTTGGAGTACAAAGGGTCACTGGCCATCACAGCACCTGGAGAAATTAAATGGTTAGTCTGATGGACGTGAACATCCATCCAGATGACACTTGCCAAATGGGTAAGACAGTTTGACTACTTACTCTTTGTTGACCAGTTAAGTCTCCCTAGGCCAGTGTATTCTTTTTTTGGGGGGGGACTTGAGGTATTCATACTGACTAGGGAAATTTGGCCATGACACAAGGAACTTCCCCTAGTACCATGGGATCTTTTACATCCACCTCTACTACCACCCACGTCAGATAGCTGGGACATCAGTTTAATGTTGTATCCAAAGAAAGGTTCACCCCCCTTTTGCTGCATTTCAATGTCAGTATTGGAAAATTAATCCAAGCAGCTGGTATGGGAATAGACCCCAAAGCATTCAGGTCTTCCAGCACCAAAGATAAGTGTGCTAACTATTTTTGGAATGCTTCAGATGGATAGGCCTTGTCCAAGAGAATAGCCCACAACAGGAGAAACCACACTTGGAACCTATGGATCAGTTCCAACTATGTAAAACTTAGCCTTCATCAGAAACTTAGGAATAAGGGGAAATGATGAGAGGAAAAACAAGAATCAGGGCCACTTCTTGGGAGTGCATCCATACAGCACCCTGGTGGCAGGCATGAGGGGGGAATAAGGAAAAATAAACCGTTGCATTAGCAGACAGATGGGGCATAAACAGATCACAGCATGCTTCTCCCAGTGACAAAGTGGCATCACACTACCAAGTGACTAAGAGATCACCTGTGGGGCACCAAAAGACAGCAGCTGAGCCAGGCTACTAGACAGTTAGCTTGGCCAGGATAGGAGAGTGTGTAAAAAGGAGACTGGATGCAAATGTCCATTCGCCCTACTCTAATTGCCTCCTGACAAAGGGATTTGAAATGACATGCCCGTGTACATCCCAAACCACTACCATGCTGTCAGAGTAAATGGCAATAATGCCAGTGAGAAGGACGTCCTGGAATGCTTGCAAGAGGAGAAGAATGTACCTCCTTTCTAGAATGTTAACGAGCAGACTGGCCTTGTGGGTCCATCTGTTCCTTGGAACATCTCCTTCAAGGATGACCCCACCCTAGAGCAGAGGCAGTGACAATTGAGGCAACGGTCACCAGGGGAATGAGAACTTAGATGAATCCAGTCTCTCTCTTTTGGGGAGACCCAAGTTGTACTACTGAATGACATCCTAATAAAATTTCAAGCTCTCCCCAACCCCAAAACACGGCTGCCTATGAGGAATTGTTCACAAAAGCCCTGTACAAACATGTTAATGACTGCATATAGACAGCAGTGCCTACGCAGAATAAGCACAGGGTGAACTCAAAAACAAGCCACCCTGGCAGAATTCTATCAACAGATTGTACAACAAAAGGAAGAAAATCATGGCAAAAATTATGACGTGCAATGCCCAGTAAGGTAAAAACTCACTCATCAATCTGAACAAGCAACTCAAACACACACCATGTTGTAATCTCTGCTACTCTCATACTCACTATGAAGATTACCTTCACAAGTGAAGAGTGAATTGAATTACTTTAGTAACCATAAGTAGGTTTCTTTCTTCCATCATAAAATGAGTGCAGTTTCTTACACATCTGCGTACTTCTAATTGGAAACTGCTCAACTATAAACTGACATGGTTAAGGGGCACTGAATAATATAAATACACCCCATAACGGCCATGGCATCACTTATGAGTCAGCATCACTCCTTTGAGAAACACTGCTGCAAAATAAAAACATGAAATAAGAAATGCTCTGTTAATGCTTGACACTGTGGAATATGATTTATATGCTGTTTTACACTTACACAAACTCAATTGGTAAACTGTACTTCAGCTGCATGCAAAATTATGTAAATCTCACACCACCCTTTATCTACTAGTCCTTCTACACTTCTGCTAGCTCTTTATGATTACAGATGTGCACACATCACCAGAACAAAACTACTGGAATTAATCACACATCCAGTTATTATGTAACCATTTAAAATTCAGTTGTTCCGCTGTGCTGTGTTAGGATGAAAGCTTGGCTTACTGCTTAAAGGGGATTCCCTTGGTATCCCCTTGCTAAACAATTATATATTCAGTGACAATTCTAGCCTGTTTTTTTTTTTTTTTTTTTTAAACAAACTCATCAGTTTAACTTCTTTCAGTCCGGATGCACTCTTCTTGCAGTAGCCCACACAGCAGATTATGTATCATGTGATCTTTAATGTAAAGGAAATGACAGCCAAGAGTGGTTCATAATGTAATGCTTTCAAAAGCTGCAGATACTCCATTACATTAGTTGTATTAAAGTCCAATTTAGACAATGGCCACTTTATAACAAAATGTCAGACATACAGTGGATATAAAAAGTGTACACATCTCTTTTAAAATGCCAGGTTTTTGGGATATACAAAAATGAGACCATAATAAATAATTTCAAAAATGTTCCCACCTTTAATGTAACCTATAATCTGCACAATTCAAATGAAAAAAAAAAATAAATAAATCTGTTAGGAGAAAAATATAAAAAATAAAACATGTACAATAAGCTGGTTGCATAAGTGTGCACACCCATAAACTAATACTTTGTTGAAGCACCTAAGGCAAGAAATACTTCCCAGGACTCTCGTCATAGTGGACACCATTATAGGATGTACTCATTAAGGAAACCACAGTAAATAATTTCTCCAAAGCCAACTTCATGCTTCTTAAGACAGAAGTGGTGAACTTCATGACACCAATGCAGAGGGACAATACAGTTACAACTGCTGAATCCTACACAAATGCACTCTATAAGCATTTACACAAGTGCATGGATCGTGCTATCCCAAACAGAACCAAGACGCTATCCTCCAAAAAAAGGAAGCCAATCTGGTGGTCCCATGCCATAAACAAACTGTACAACAGAAGGAAGAAACTGTTGCAAAAATGTAAAATCTCATGAGTGGAGGAGCTCCCTGGTCAGCCTCAGTAAGAAGCTGAGATCCCTTATAAAATCCTCCAAAACTAGCTACGAAAACAAAATAGCCACTAAATCCAAGGACAACCACAAAGCATTCTATAGCTATGTCAAGAATCTAGATGGCAACACCCAGATCTGCTCGGAGTTACAGCACAAAGGCACGAAAATTACAGAACAAACTGATATTGCCAACATCCTGGCTGATAGGTTCAGTGCTATCCTTACCCCCCTCTCACCCACTAAAGGGCCCATATCTATACAGGAAGAATGCAGAGTCCCTGTAATCACAACTACGCAGGTAAAATCTGCACTCTCTAAAGCCAAAAACACAGCATGGGACCGGACAATATCCCAGGCTGCGTTTTACATGAACTTCAGAACGAACTGGCTCCCCACTTAAGCACCATGTTCAATAATAGCCTCGCATCAGGCTTTGTGCCCACTGAATGGAGCACAGCAACAGTTATCCCACTCCACAAAGGGGGAGCCACCACTGATCCCAGGAACTATCGACCTATTAGCCTGACGAGCCTGGTCTACAAGGCCATGGAACGTATAATCATGGAAACCCAAACAGACATTTGGTAACCTCCAAACTCTGGATCCCACCCAGTTCGGGTTTGTGAAAGGCAGATCATGCATCCTGAACCTGATCGACTTCTTTGAGGCAGTCACCAAAGCCTTGGATGAGGGTAAGGTGGTTCACACAGCCTATCTTGACCTCGCCAAGGCTTTCGACATCATCCCCCATTCTGGAATTATAGCTAAACTCACTAAACTAGGTATAAATCCCTACGTTACAAGATGGGTTACCAACTGGCTCACTGACAGAACCCAAATTGTAAAAGTTGCAGACTCCAAATCTGACCTCAAGGCAGTGACAAGTGGAGTGCCACAGGGTTCCGTCCTGGGACCTCTCCTGTTTGGTATCTACTTCTCTGAAGTACAGGCTAACACAGAAGGCCTCTGGCTGACAAAGTCTGTAGATGACTGCAAACTAAGAGCCATAGTCAAGTCCCCAAATGATGTGGACATCCTACAGAAGGGCCTCACTGAGACAGATGCCTGGTGTCAGAGCCATGGCCTCAAGCTCAATGCCAAAAAGTGCAGTGTCATCCCCTTTGGTAAAAACTCTGCACCCATGAACTAACACATAGGCAGCAATCTACTTAACACCGAATGCGTGCTAGGAGACCTTGGGACCCAGGTGGACAGTAGTCTCTCCTCTGATAGTCACATTGCCACAGTAGTCAGGAAGTCCTTCTACGTGGCACACCTCATCATAAAAGGGTTCCCATCCAGGAAAAAAAAGAAGTCATTGTTCCCCGCTACTCGTCACTCATTAGGACCCATTATAGAGTACAACACCCCTTTTGGAATGTACCTCACAAGACATCTGCAGCAGCTGGAAAGGCCACAGAAGTACCTCACAAAGAGGATTACTGGCCTCACGCAAATGCCTTACACTGACCGCATCGAAAACCTCCAGCTTTACTCCGTAGCATATCGCCTACTCTGAGGTGATTTCTGCCTAACATATAAAGCTATGTCAAACCCAGAGCTGTTGGACATGCTACACCTAAAGAAATTCCAATTCCTCCAAGCTACACACTCTAGAGACCTAAACCTTGTCACCACAATAAGCAAGACACACTGGAGGGATAGATTCCTGTCCCAGAAACTTCCTATACTCTGGAACAAGCTACCCATCTATGTCAAGCAAAGTTCTTCATTAGCACTCAATAAAAATCTTGACGAGTGGATGGGAAATGGGAAATACACCCCAGGGATCACTTCTGTCTCTCTGCTGGACAGTGGCACAGGAAAATAACTTTCTTGGGCGGAGTAAGCTATGGTACCTTGCTGGCTAGGCTTACATAGGCCCTTGGGCCGATAGCCTAGTACCTACCTATGATGCTTCTCTAACCAGAATGAACAAGAAGATGCCCGTTAGTTGCTTACCTGGAAACTGGACCCACCAAATCATTAATACTCCAATCATTACACCACAGGTACCAGTATGATTCCAACATAGTCCATGTAGGTGTAAATGACCAGAGATGTACCTCCCTGGACTATATGAACACACATTATGGAGCTTTCAGAGTAGTGTCTCACGCTGGTATGAGCCTACTATTGAGCAGCACATTTCCACCATTGAAGATGATGCCACAATATTAGCAAAGAAATGATTTCAATGACCGACTGTCTTTCCGATGTACTGTAAGGGGATCCAATATTTGTCAGCTTGGGAGAACATGGTTAACAGACCACTTTGCTTTGCCAAGGATGATCTACATCTTTCCCCTCTAGGCTTTTGAATACTGGCAAAACTTTGTCCACCCCCATAATGCCTTGTTTAGAGAATGCCAACTTGACAGATCTACCGACATAGCAAAATTACTTCAACTGAAACTCATGGTGTTATTGCTCAATGCCAGGAGCCTAAATAAAAAAAAACAAACACTCTCCCTATAAGCCCTCCTCACACGCAAGAATATAGACATCTGTACAATTACTGAGACATGATTTAAAGCTGCAGAGAGTACACCAGCAGTACAAGGTTTTAGTGCCTTCCACACTTTTAGAACAGTAGCTACACAGACAAGGGCTAAAGGTGGAGGTGTCTCAAAATACATCAATAACAAGCATACCTCTAGAGTAGTCAAATAGGAAAATATATATACATTATAGTAACTTTGGGAAGTCTGCTACCCCGGGTAACCATATCATCTATAAAACTCCCTTAAAGTTGATTCACTAATTAAGGCTCTGGAAACTCGCGCAGATAAAGACCTAGCTTTCAACTAACACGTGTCCAAGGCAGTAAGAGAATCCTTCTATCTGGCTCAACTTATAAGCAAGTGCATGGGCTGGCATCTAGCCCAGAGAGATCATACCACTGTACTCGATATCAGACCCATCAGAGTATAATGCCCCTTTCAGTATGTACCTGACCCATCACATAAAGCAACTGGAAAATCCACAAAAGTAATTTACAAAAAGAATACAGGAAGGAAACACAGTGTCCTGTGCTGATCCTCAAAGCGAGAGGTGATATTTGCCTGGCATACAAAGCGTTACTGGACCGGTTTTGATGAACCTTATGCAATTTCACAAAACAAACAGCATCAGAACAAGATTAAAAGACCTAAATTTTGCTTGCAACATAAATAGGACATGTTGGAGACATAAGTTTCTCAGAGAATTCCCATTCTCTGGAACAGGCTCCCCATCTCGCAACTTGGACCAATGGAGAGGTAACCCGGAATTCACACCTGGTCTAGTTCTTATGTCTCTGATGGACAGAGACAGTCACTAAATCACCCCTTACATAAATCAAATTGGGTCTCATGGCTGGGTTTTTAAGGGCCCTAGTGTTTGTTAGCATAGCATACACCTACGAACCTACAAGTACACCAACCTAGATACTACAGGTAGACTGCATACGTTTCAACATTCATAAAAAATACCCAAGATGCTAAAACTTATTTCAAGGAATTGAATGTTTAATTTCAGTCTGATACTAATTTGTATTTGGTAACACAACTCAAACGGTTATACAATACATACTTAAAAACATTTGAAAAATGCAAAGGGAATAGATAATTAACAACACAACATCAATACTTTACTCTGTCAATCAAACCACTTTTTCTGTTACTTGGACATTGTTACATAGAGATATTACCTGTCCCACTTTATGCAGGACAATCCCTATTTACGCAGTTGCATCCTATGAAAAAACATGAGAAATAGCGAATATCTTCAGAACAAAAAATACTTCAAGTTTCTTCTAATGGTTGTATGAAACAACTTTGCATCTGAAACACTATTAAGAAACAGAAAATGTTTAAAAACTGAACTTTCATTTTGTCTCTGTGAGGCCCGGTTCTTTACACTGGCCATGGGCATATAGTTTGTACTGCAAATTACATGCTAAAAAATATATATATATATATATATATATATATATATATATATATATATATATATCAATCTTCCATTTAGGGTGTCTGAAATGGTGCAAATCTTATGTTTACATGAATATATTTAAAGCTCAGCATACTTGCCAAATTATTCCTGCGGTGGTGGTGCTGCGGTAGCATTGTCGCCTCACAGTTGGACGTTGCCCGTTCGATCCTCAGTTAGAGTCTTCTGTGTGGCGACATGCGTGAACGGGCGTTCCTTCGTTGAAGGCTGTGCGTTAGGCCCGGCAAGCCAGCACGTAGAACTCTACTGCCAATCTTTAGCGGATTGGAATTCCGCTGTGGCGACCCCTAACCGGGAAAAAGCCAAAAGACACAAACAAACATACTTGCCAAATTATTCACAAGTAGTTTTCCCCACTAGCTAGAGGAATTAACAGACAGCATTTAGGTATATAGAGTCAAAATTATTTATTTATTGACATTCTGTTAATTGGAAAAGTCCACTGAGTCAGATACCCATTTTCAGTGGAGGCCTGGGGAGAAAAACTCCACAAAGATGGCATACCAAATGAACATACAGCGCAAACTTAACAAAAATACATTAAATGAGTTAATTCATACAACATAGAATTGGTAGATTGCTACAGGCATGATAGCATAAAAGACAACAATATATAGTAAATATGGTACATTTGTTGTGATGAGAATATGTGTGGATGTATACTAAGTAAAAGTGTAATAGCTGCTTGGAAGTAGAAATGATGTGAATAGAAATAGTCGGTAGCTTGTTGTGTACGACATGAGAGCTATACCTCCATAGAAGTAGTCGGTAGCTTGTTGTGTATGACATGAGAGCTATACCTCCATCCCCATACTTCCATAAGAGATAAAAGAGATATGAAAGAGGTATGCTAATAGGAAGATGGAGGTACAAAGAATAAGAAAAAGATAAGAACTAAAAGATTAATGGTGGCCTATAGTTTTGGGTACAGGGATAGATGTGATTGTTGAGAAAACATTTCTTCGAGATATTTTGAATGCATTTAAGGAGTCTAGTAGGGTGATTTCTGGAGGAAGGGCATTCCAAAGTCTAGCTGTGGCATAGGAGTAGAGGATGTGTCCAGCTCTTTTATTAGGTTTCCCCAACTGTTACAAGTGATTTGTTGGCGGATCGGAGAGTAGGGTTGTAGGATGGTCTGAAGGTAGAGCAGCTATCTGGTATGTAAATTAGTTTAAGAGCTTGAGTTAGTTGGGTGGAATCTATGTTCATAGGTAGGTACTAGGCTATCAGCCCAAGGGCCTATATGCAAGCCTAATCAGCAAGGTATCATAGCTTACGCAACCCAAGAAAGTTATTTTCCTGTACCACTGTCCAGCAGAGACACAGAAGTGATCCCCGGGGTGTATTTCCTATTTCCCATCCACTCAAGATTTTTCTTGAAGAGTGCTAATGAAGAACTTTGCTTGACATAGATGGGTAGCTTGTTCCAGAGTACAAGAAGTCTGGGACAGAAATCTATCCCTCCAGCGTGTCCTGTTTATTGTGGTGACAAGGTTTAGGTCCCTAAAGTGTGTAGCTCGGAGGGATTGGGATTTCTTTAGGTGTAGCATGTTCAACAGCTCTGGGTTTGACATAGCTTTATATGTTAGGCAGTGATCACCTCAGAGTAGGCGATATGCTACGGCATAAAGCTGGAGTTTGAGGCAGTGTAAGGCATTTGTTTGAGGCCAGTAATCCTCTTTGTGAGGTACTTCTGTGGCCTTTCCAGCTGCTGCAGATGTCTTGTGAGGTACATTCCAAAAGGGGCGTTGTACTCCATAATGGGTCTAATGAGTGACGAGTAGAGGGGAACAATGACCTCTTTTTTCCTGGATGAGAACCCGTTTATGATGAGGTGTGCCACGTAGAAGGACTTCCTGACTGTCCACCTGGGTCCCAAGGTCTCTTATCACGCATTTGGTGTTAAGTAGATTGCTGCCCATGTGATAATTCATGGGTACAGAGTTTTTACCAAAGGGGATGACACTGCACTTTTTGGCATTGAGCTTGAGGCCATGGCTCTGACACCAGGCATCGGTCTCAGTGAGACCCTTCTGTAGGATGTCCACATCATTTGGGGACTTGACTATGGCTCCTAGTTTGCAGTCATCTGCGAACTTCATCAGCCAGAGGCCTTCTGGGTTAGCCTGTACTTCAGAGAAGTAGATACCAAACAGGAGAGGACTTGTCACTGCTTTAAGGTCAGATTTGCAGTCTGGAGTCTGCAACTTTTACAGCATGGGTTCTGTCAGTGAGCCAGTTGGCAACCCATCTTGTGACGTAGGGATTTATACCTAGTTTAGTGAGTTTAGCTATAATTCCAGAATGGGGGATGGTGTCGAAAGCCTTGGCGAGGTCAAGATAGGCTGTGTGAACCACCTTACCCTCATCCACGGCTTTGGTGACTGCCTCAAAGAAGTCGATCAGGTTCAGAAGGCATGATCTGCCTTTCACAAACCTGAACTGGGTGGGATCCAGAGTTTTGAGGTTACCAATGTCTGAGTTCCATGATGATAAGTTCCATGGCCTTGCAGACCAGGCTCGTCAGGCTAATAGATTGATATTTCCCGGGATCAGTGGTGGCTCCCCCTTTGTGGAGTGGGATAACTGCTGCTGTGCACCATTCAGTGGGCACAAAGCCCGATGCGAGGCTATTATTGAACATGGTGCTTAAGTGGGGAGCCAGTTCGTTCTGAAGTTAGTGTAAAACGCAGCCTGGGATGTTGTCCGGTCCCATGGATGCTGTGTTTTTGGCTTTAGAGAGTGCAGCTTTTACCTGCATAGTTGTGATTACAGGGACTCTGCATTCTTCCTGTATAGATATGGGCCCTTTAGTGGGTGAGAGGGGGGTAAGGATAGCACTGAACCGATCTGCCAGGATGTTGGCAATATCAGTTGGTTCTGTAATTTTCGTGCCTTTGTGCTGTAACTCGGAGCAGATCTGGGTGTTGCCATCTAGATTCTTGACATAGCTATAGAATGCTTTGTGGTTGTCCTTGGATTTAGTGACTATTTTATTTTCATAGCTAGCTTTGGAGAATCTTATAAAGGATCTCAGCTTCTTACGGAGGCTGACCAGGGAAGCTCCTCCACTCATGGGATTTTACTCTCTTTTGCAACAGTTTCTTCCTTCTGTTGTACAGTTTTTTTATGGCAGACCACTACCAAATTGGCTTCCTTTTTTTGGAGGATAGCGTCTTGGTTCGGTTTGGGATAGCAGGATCCATGCACTCATGTAAGTGCTTATAGAGTGCATTTGTGTAGGATATGGCAGTTGTATCTGTATTGTCCATCTGCATGGGTGTCATGAAGTTTACCACTTCTGTCTTAAGAAGCATAAAATTGGCTTTGGAGAATTTTTTTTTACTGTGGTTTCCTTAATGGGGGGTGAGGGTGGGATGTGGATATTAAGGATGATAAGCTTATGGTCGGATCGGACCAACGAGGAGTTGATTTCAGGTGTGGAACACCGGTCACTCATGTTGGTAATGACTAGGTCTAGGATATTGTTGCCCCTGGTGGGGGTGTGGAGAAGTTGATCTAGGGCATTGGAGTTTATAAATTCCAGAAAGTGTTGAGCTAAGGAGTTGGTACGCAAGTAGTTTTCCCAGTTAATGGTAGGGTAGTTGAAGTCGCCCATTATTAGGGTGTTTGGTTGAACCCTAATATTTTCCAGTACATCAAGAAAAGAGGAGTGGGAATCCTGTGGCATGGTGGAAGATCTGTAGCAAGCTACAATTTGGATTGCAGTTTTGCCCAGAGTTAGTTGCACTTGGATAACCTCGGATGCATTATGCTGAGCAACTAGCCTGGTGGTGTGGATATCCTTGATGAATATGGATACACCTCCGCTTTGGTGTTTCAGTCCAGGTCACATGGCCGAAAATTGTGGTACGAGTTATAGCCTGGTAGTGCAGGGGTGCTCTCTGGAGCCTTGAACCAGGTCTCAGTCTCTGCAGAGATATTGATGTTCTCCATTTTAAGGAGTGCCTCGAGTGAGTGCATTTTGAGATTTAGACTTCTAGCATTGAGTAGTATTACCCTCAGTTTTTGCTTGCTTGTTCCTGTTATGGTGGTGAATTTGTTATTTGAACCCTGCCTAAAAAAGGCACTATAGGGGCAGCAAGAGCCTTAGCCAGTATCCGGAATCCCAGGGGCGACAGGTACAGGCCATCTGTGGCAAAGCATCATGGTCTGTCGACCATGTCATCCCAAGCAGACAGATACTGGATCCCCATAGAATGACACCAGAAGCTTAGCCAATTGTTGAAGTCAATCATTTTGTCCTTGTACTGCGGTATCATTCTGGGTGATGGCAGAATGCTACTCAGGGCTAGAGTCATACCTGCCTGGACTACAAGACCGGAGAGCTGTTCCATGTCTCTGTTCATGTAGTCCAGGGAGGTACGTCTCAGGTCATTCACACCAACATGGACAATGAGAGTCATATTTGTACTTGCTGTGGAGTGACCTGAGTGCGTGGGTTATGTGGCAGATCCTGGCACCCGACAAGCAGCTGACAGTAACCTTCTCCTTGTCTAGCCTGGTGAGTGGGACATCAGTGTGCCTGACTATAGAGTCACCTATGACTAGTGTGTTGGGTACGTTATTTTGCCTTATTGGCTGTGGTTGAGTGGCACACTGAGTCTGTGGGTTATGTGTCATTTGGGTTGTGTTGGGGAATGGAGGTTGCTTGCGTTTCTGCTTTGGGGGTCTCTGTTGCTTAGACAGAATATTATTGAGAGCCTCCGCGAATGTTTTTGTCTTGCTGTGTGTGGATTTTGGTGGTGTAGATTTAGTGAGACTATGTGAGGAGTGTGGTGTGGTGCAAATGTTTACCTTCTCCTCATGACTGTCAAGTTTAGTCTTGGTTAGAGAGAGCTTTACCTCCAGTTTGGCTAGATAAGTGCATCTCTCACAGGTTGTAGTGTTGGGTGGTAGGAGGAGAGGGTTGTCTGTGTACATGTAATGTTGGAACTCTAGCCAGTTAAGTTTGTTAAAAGCTAGGCAGTGATGAGACCAATATGGTAGACCAGTTGCAAATTTGGCAATTTTGTGGCAGCATACTTGGAGTTGTTTTTGAGAGACTGGTGTAAAGTTGGTAAAGATGGGGGCTCCATAGAAGACGGTTGGGAGCAATAGGCTATTAGCAAGTGCCTTTTTAGTGGGTTTATCTATGCACGGCTTGTCTCTATATAATCTGCCAAGTTTACAGTGTGTTTTTTAATTGCACCAAGTATGCGTTATTCCAAGGAGAGTCTGCTATCTATGGTAATCCATAGTAATTTAGTATGAGTTACTATTTCTATTTTTGTCTTATCCTTGGAGTATATGGTGAAATCTTGTGAGATTGGCTTGGTGGGGAATGACATAAGCTTAGTTTTCTTTGCATTAAGTAGAAGTTGTGCTTTGGTTAACCGGGTTTCGATTAGTGTAAAGGCATTTTGTGACAAGGCTTGTAAATTTCGGATATTGTTACAGAATGTGATGATGGTGGAGTAGTCTGCATACTGGATAAGTGTGCTTTGAAGAGAGGCAGTATATAGTTTATTTACAAAAATATTGAAGAGCAGAGGCGGCCACAGTGGTGCAGCGGTTAGCGCTGCCACCTCACAGCAAGAGGTTCTCCGGTTCGATCCTCTGCTGGGGTACCTTCTTTGTAGAGTCTGCATGTCCTCCCTGTGGTCGTGTGGGTTTCCTCCGGGTGCTCCGGTTTCCTCCCACATCCTAAAGATATATTGTAGGTGGACTGGACACTGTAAATTGGCACTAGGCATGAGTGTGTGCATGTGTGTGCCTTCTCTGGAAATTTGGGCAACTCAACACCGTAAAAACTCCACTGCCAATCATAAGCGGACAGGTAATCCGCTGTGGCTTCCCCCAACCAGGAAAAGGCAGAAAGAAGAAGATTGAAGAGCAGGACTCTTGGGGGACTCCGTTTTATTAACTAGGTATATTCAGGTATGCTACCTTGCCATCTACAACTTTGCTGCCTGTCTGCTAAATAGCTTAAGGACCATCTAAGGGTGGACTGAGAGCATCCAATAGCTGCTAGCTGAAGTAACTTGGGATGACACACTGTCAAAAGTGTTTGATAGGTCTAACAGAAGTACTGATGTTATTTGTTCACAATTTCCTGATGTTATTTGTTCACAATTTCCATGAAGGAAAGGAGGACAGCGGTGGTACTATGTGCTGGACGGAAGCCGTCTTGAGTTGTTGTGAGGATGTTATCAGTTAGATGTTTCAAAAGTTGTTTGTGAATACATTTCTTTAAAAAGTTTAGATAGAGGGAAGAGAATAGATATGGGCTGGTAGTTAGAAAGTTTGTTAGTTAGTGTTACCATCTTTGTGCAGAGGAGTTATGACGGATTTCTTCCATAAGTTTGGAAAATTGGATTCTTTGATCTATTAATGAGGATACTAACAGGGTAAGATATTGCGTTGGCTGCTAGTTTTAGGTACTCTGAGGGAAGGCTGTCAGCAGAAAGTGAGTAAGGTTTCAGACTTTTTGAGAAGTCTTTGCATAAGACGATGCAGTGGTAGCATTGTCGCCTCACAGCAAGATGTTCTCCGGTGCGATTCTCGGCTGGGGCCTTCTGTGCGGAGTCTGCATGTCCTCCCTGTGTTCATGTGGGTTTTCTTCAGGTACTCCAGTTTCCTCACACGTTACAAAGACATGCATCTGGGCCTCCACTGAAAATTGGCTTCGTTCCAAGTTGGACTTTCCCAGTAAAAAAGAAGTTATGTACTCACCATAATGTTCCATGTGAGTTGTTTATCTCGCCTTTATTCTCATTGATGAGTTCCAATAGCAAAGCTCAAGGTTTGCTCAAGGTTTGCCAGTAGCTTGAGACAAAGTCCCTCATCCCACAATGCACTGCTGGAATTACCCAAGATCTTGTTTGCTGCGAGTATATATACACACCTTTTTTTTTTCTTTTTCTACAAGAAAGCACTTCTGAAAGGGGAAGAAGTAGTATTGAATAACCAGGATTGCACTAGCCTCTAAGTCAACTGTCAGCCAGGAGGGGGAAGGAGAGAGGGATGTGAGAATAAAGGCGAGATACAACTCACATGGAACGTTATGGTAAGTACATAACTTCTTTGTGAAGTTGTTAAATCTCGCCGTTAAATCTCACCATTTATTCTCACTGATGGGTAGCGTCCCTAGCACCCTCAATCTTGGGGGGCTCATGCAAGTACGTTTTTCAGTATCGTGGAACCAAAGGAAGACCTGTCCCTGGAAGCCTTATATACTGTGTAATGCGTGATAAAGGTATGAGGCTTAGACCAAGTGGCTGCAGCACAAATATTGTCAAGGGGCAATTTAGCTTGAAAGGCAATGGCTGCAGCACAAATATTGCCAAGGGGCAATTTAGCTTGAAAGGCAGAAGACGTAGAAACTGCTCTGGTAGAATGAGCGTTAGGTTTGTGCGTCAATGGCATGTTTGCATTTGCATAAACAAAGGATATACAATCTGATAACCATTTAGGTAGGGCTGTTTTAGCCACTGGATTACCTTTTCTGGCCTCCGAAAAGGATAAGAAAAGTTGATCTGATTTTCTAATATCCTTAGTTCTATCAAGATAAAATCTTATTTTATTTATTTATTTTACATTTGTTGACCGGGATAGTCCGACTGGATACATGTCCTTTTTCAGCGGAGGCCCGGGGAGAAAAGCTCCACAGAGAAAAACAAAATACAAGTAGGTTTACAAATACAAGCATGAGAAGGAGAGACAGATACTAATTCACATTAATGATGCTTTCCTTAGATTAGAAATAGTTAGCAACTAGTCGTGAAGATCCAACTCAAATATACAAAGATACAATTCAAGCAACAATAGTGTTACTATAATCAGATACAACATCACAGTCATTGTATGATTCAAAGGGATCATAAAGAAGCAAAATTACTGATGAAGAAACAAGTGGGATTAATGGTCAGTTAAATAATGAATAGTTTAAAGCCAAAATGAAGAAACCCATGTTTGTTCAAGTGCGGTAGGATAAGTTTGTAGATCAAGAAGAAACTAGTCTGGATTTACGCATGAACATAGCCATTGTGCTTTAAAGAATTGAGTAAGATTTTTTTTGAATTGAGAAAGGGAGGTAGCAAGACGAAGATTATTTGGGAGGGAGTTCCAAATCTTTCCTATGGAGTTGGCAAAGAGAGCATCACCTCCCATATTATTAGATTTGATGGTTTGTAACAAAAGTCTGTTAGAGGAGCGAAGACTACTTAGGTTGGAGTAAGGGGTCAGTAGTTTGTTGAGTGAGGGTGTTTTATCAGGCTCCTTAATGATTTTGAACACTTCAGAGAGTTGGTTCAGTTTGAGAAGATTGGGTAGTTCTAACCAGTCAAGTGTTTTTAGGTTAATGCAATGATGAGTTCTATAAGGAAGTCCTGTTATAAATCTGGCAATGTGATTATAAGTCACCGAGAGTTTATTGATATCAGATTTGTTGAGGAAAGAAAATGCTGGAGAGGCATACAGTAGTGTGGAGAGGAGATGCGTACAGGCAATCGTTAGTTTGGCGTTGGGGGTTAGAAAGTTCTTAATTCTATACATGGATCCAAGTTTCTTATTTACAGCCTTAATGGTCTGACTGATGTGCAAGTCAAATCTAAGTTTATTGTCAATGGTGACCCCTAGTAGTTTAGTATTGGTATCGGGCTCAATAATGGTACCATTATAAGATTGAACGAAGAAGGTACTGTTGTTAGAATGAAGAGAGAGTTGCACTGGAGGAGGGGCTGAGGTAGAAAAGAATAGTAGTAACTTAGTTTTTTTTGGGTTTAGGATGAGATTCCTCTCCGAGAGCCATTTTTCTACTGTAGCAAAGCAGTGATGGGTTATTACTTGTAAAGCAGGGAGAGAGATGTCTGAGCAAATAAGGGTGGAGTTGTCTGCGTATTGTATGCAGGTGGCTTTAGGGATAACTGTAGCCTTGGGGAATTCCTATGGTGTTAGGTAACAGGTGAGAGAGCTTATTTTGCCATTGGACTGCTTGTTGCCTTCCAGAGAGATAAGCAAAGAACCAATTGAGAGTTGAATAATCAAAGTGTCTGAGCTGTCTATGTACATCAAGTTTGTGCAGCATGTATTCCAATTTGTTAGAGTGGTTGGGAAAAAAAAGACTGACAACTCAATGACCTGAATGATATTGGATTCAGAACAGACTTTAGGCAAAAAGGAGGGGTTTGTTCCGAGAGATACTCTTATCAGCATGGAAAATCATGTAAGGAGGTCTGACAGATAATGCCTGAAGTTCTGACACTCTGCTGGTAGAAGTAATGGCTACTAGAAATATAGTCTTCCAAGACAAATATTTGAGATCACAAGAAGATGCTGGTTCGAAGGGGGGGGGGGTAATTATTTGAGACAGCATAAAATTCAAATTCCAGGGAGAATAAGGGATTTTGACAGGAGGTCTCATGTGAAAAGCACCTTTAAGAAAAGCCTTACATAACTTATGGCCCATAACATTCAACCCATCGAATCCAAGGTGGAAATTTGATATAGCGGCTAACTGGACTCTAACTGTAGCAGCTGCTGCTCCTTCCTTAAAAATCTTTGTCAAAAATTCTAAAATGGATGCTAGAGGATCTTGGAAAGGGTCGATTTTCTGTATATTGGCCCAAATTGAGAACCTGTTCCACTTACTGCGGTATAGTTTCCTAGTGGATGGCTTGTGAGAAGACAAAGGGATTTGTCTTGTATCATCAGAGAGTGAATCAAGCCTGGCAATTAGGGGAAGTGAATTAACCAAACAGTCAGCTTTAGGGACTGCAGTGAAGAATGGAGGTCCCCTGACAGGGGTGTCAGAAGGTCTGGAACTGGGTCCAGGATCCATGGATCCTCCAGCAGATGATGGTGAAGGAAGAGAAACCAAATCTGTCGAGGCCAGTAGGGGGCTATGAGGATAACTGTCCTTCCCAATGATTTTGCTTTCTGTAAAACCTTGGGTATCAATGGAATAGGTGGGAATGCATATAGGAGACCCGGAGGCCAATTGTGTACGAGTACATCTCTCGGGGAATGTCCTGGAGGTGGTATTAGGGCAAAGTAGCTTCTGCATTTGGTATTGATATGACTGGCAAAGAGGTCGCAGCAAGGCTGGCCCCATTTGCGGAAAATCAAATCCGCAACTCATTGGTTGAGAGACCACTCGTGAGGCAACAGTATTGCCCTGCTCAGCTTGTCTGCTATCACGATGGATTTCCCCGGGATGTGCGTTGCTATCAGAAAACGGTGGGACTACACAGCCCATTGCCATACCCTGAGGGCTTCTCGACAAAGGGGGCAAGACTTGGTTCCACCTTGTTTGTTCAAGTACCAGACCACTGACATGTTGTTTGTCTGAATTACAATTGTCCCTAGAGGAAGAGAGAGTCCTGAAAGTACTGCAACGCCAGAAGTACCACTCTCAACTCCAGAACATTGATATGCAGATGTGACTCTTGATCCGTCCATGTACCTTGGGCAGTCTTTCCCTGTTGCCCGAGTCAATTGATGCCTGGTGGTAGTGGTGAGGAGCCAATCGTCTAGGTATGGAAACACCTGGAATCCTAGACGCCTCAGGTGAGCCGTGACCACTGTCATACATTTGGTGAACACTCTGGGGGCTGTAGTGAGACCAAAGGGCAGGGCTTGAAAATGGTAATGATTCGCTCCCAGCCGGAAACGCAGGTGATCCCTGGAGCGTTTGTTCATCTTTATGTGATAGTACGCGTCCTTAAGATCTATGGAGCACATCCAATCGCCTTTCCCTAGGGAGGGAAGAATGGGCTGAAGCATGACCATTCGGAACTTCTCTTTCTTTACGAATTGGTTGAGTCTGCTGAGGTCCAAGACAGGTCTCCAGTCCCCTGTTTTCTTTGGTACCAAGAAGAATCTTGAGTAAGTTCCGAATCCAACTTTGTCTTCTGGGACTAGTTGGATGACTTTTTCTAGCAATTTTTGGACCTCTATGGTTGCTTGTTTCCTGAGACTGGGTGGAACATCTGGGATTCTGTTTACAGGAGTGGGAGAGGAAGAGAATGGTATGAAATATTCTCTGGAAATGATGCTTTGTACCCATGTATCTGATGTTATGTTTAGCCAGGCTTCTGGGTACAAAGATAAGCGACCCCCGACTGCCTCCAGAGCCGGACAGCCAGGCCTCCTTTCAGGAGCGCTGGTAGGGCTGACCAGAGAAACTGGCCTCTGTCACCTTGTTGCTGCGGACCCCCTCTGCCGCGCAGGTGGCGTCTTCTGTTATAACCCCCTCCTCTGTCTCTAGAGGGGGTTTCTCCACTTGTGTCCTGAAAGGCTCCCTGTGCTTTTCGGAACCATATTTTTCCGCCCTTGGAATAGGGCCGAGTCGGGGTAGAAGGGTCTTGTCTTCCTGCTCGTACCTGGTTAAAAAGTTTCCTTTACTTTAGGCCCAAGCAGTGATGAGCCAACAAATTTGGTGTTGATAAAGGAAGACTTAAAGGGCTCCGCAAAGGAACAGAGACGCATCCAGGCTAGTCTCTGCAGAGCAATGCCTGAACTAGCGGCTCTACTCGAACCATCAGCTGCATAAGATATGAGACGGATGGACGAGTTCACAACCGAGTTTAGGGTAGCGAGCTGTGTGTTGACTTTGTCGGCAACCCCTGCAGCTACTGTACCCTGGAGAGCATCTCCTAGCTCTTTCAGGAGATCTCTTTGTAGTCTCGTGAAATGGGTTAAATTAGTTCAGCGATCGCAGAGAAAAAGTCGCTGAACTAAACATGCTTTTCCCATATCTATCCATGATCCTAGAATCTCTGTTAGGAGGGTGGATCGATGCGGATGTTTCAGACGCTTCCTTTTTGGTGGCTGCAGCTACCACCATGGCATCAACAGGCACTCCTTTGTTCAAAAAAGCTTTGTCCATTGGGGCAGAGATGAACTTATTCGGCTTCCGAGGGACAGGTTCCATGGCCTCCGGGTCTCCCACGCCTTACGAGAGATCAGCTCCATGAGCTCATCGTAAGGCGGAGACACCCAAGAATTGGAAGGTTGAGACCCAAAAGCCTTCAAGAGCACTGACTCGTCCTCAGTAGGGGTTTTGGACTGCCAATCGCCCCTCTGACTCAGGATCTTCTAATATCTCCGCAAAGGAGACATCCTCAAAGGGTGATCGAGGGGACTCTTCTGACTCATCCAAGTCAGTGTCGGATGTCAAAGACTCCTGTGGGGAGTCCAGGTGCCTCCTCTTGCACAGTCTCTTCCTGGGTACCTCCTCAGTGGGGAAATATGGAGAGGTCTCGGAAGAACAGGGGCGCCCTGTGGGGCTACTTGAGGCTCAGGGTCTCTACGCTTAGGGGGACTGGTAGATGTAGAAGCGGACACATGTGCTTGAGGGGAGAAGGAAGCCCGAACTGATGCCGATGATGTCTTAGGAGACAGGACTCTCCTCATGGCATTGAAAGCACCATGGCTCCGACGAGAAGGGGTAGATGGATCCGTAGGGACCATCCAATCCTCCCGCACCGAAACCATGGGCTCCGAGCCAGAGGTAGGAGCAGAGCTCATCCGAGCCGAAGCCCCGAGAGGAAGAGTCGGCACTGACAAATCGGTCCGATTATCCTCCCCAGACCCAACAGGAGACTGTCTGCTCCTAGTGTCCTCGGTCGGTGCCGAGGATGTCAGAGTAGATGGAACCGATATCACCGGTGCGGGTCTCGGTTCCATTGGTTCGACAACTATCGGTTTGGGCTCCTTCGGCTCCGAGAGTCCAGTACAGCTCAGGAGTAGTAGTCAAGTCTGGTTCAATGGTCTTCGGCTCCGACAATAGGGTCGGGGCCAACAACTATTTAGCAAGTCCTAGTGCCCGTAGAAGCTTCTGCACTAACCGATCCATATCGGAGAGGCTAACCGAAGACTTTGAGGAATGCATCAAAGGTGCTGACTCGAGCAGAGGAGATGAGGGAACCTCCGAGACCAGCTCAAAGACTGGGAGCTGGCTCCAAACCAAAGGGACACTCTGCTCCGAGGACTGTGAAACCGATGACCCTGTACCCTCTAATCTTTTTGCCTTCTTAGTAACTTTAGAATCTCCTGAAGATTTAGATGATTTTGAAGAAGTGCTAGCACCTTCCTGGCTACCCAACACCTCAGAGAAAGTATGCTGCAGCAATCCCCTATCAATAAGTTTTCTCCTTCTCTCTAAGAGTACCCTAGAGGAAAAAGACTGGCAAATACTGCAACATTCTTGGAGGTGTTTAGCCCCCAGACAGTAAACACATTGGACATGCCCGTCAGTGACAGACATTTTCTGTCCACAATCTGGACATTTCTTAAACCCCGATTTGGGGTGAGACTTTTCCCTCTCATCTGACATGTTCAAAAAGTTTGAAACAGGCGCACCACAAAATTAACATGCAGAGGTTAAACACAGGGCTAACTACGCCCACACTAAAAAAATACTAATAACAAGAAGAAATTTGTTGAATCTAAATAGGGCTAATACAAAAGGCCCAACACACTAAGAAACTAAGCCAACACGGGGCACTATCTACTACAATCTAACCTACTTATAACTATAGTATTTTAACGAGAAACACACACACACACACACACACACACACACACACACACACACACACTAAATAGAGAATAATATATCAAAAGGAGAGAGAAATTTTTAAACTTGCGATTTAGCAAAATATGGTCTGAGCTGACTGAATCATAGAGATCTCTCTTGCCATGGCAAACTAGATCTGGAGGTAATTCCTGCAGTGCATTGTGGGATAAGGGGCTTGGTCTCAAGCTACTGGCAAACCTTGAGCTTTGCTATCGGCCGTGCCGGAGCCGAGGATCGGCTCTGAACCCATCAGTGAGAATAAACTGCGAGATTTAACAACTTCACATCAAATGTTAAATAAGTGAGGTGGGAACAGTATTAACACAGAAAGAACTAGTTGTAGGGAGTTCATTTGAGCAAAATGTATTGGGTCTAGATTATCAGAGGTGCTGGAAAAAATGTCAGGTGGTGGCTGTTTGATAAGGCTGAGTATACTATTAATGAAGTGGGAGTTGAAAAGATGGGCTACTTCATCTGGATTTTTGTTTGGGGCTGGACAGGGGTTATGGGGAGTACCAGGCTTAAGGAGTGAGGAGACTGATTTCCAGAATTTGTGTGAGTTGTTTGTTTGGTTAAGTAATTGCTGAGAGAAGTAGTTTTCATCTGCAATTACTTGTTTTTTAGCTAAAATTTCATAGTTGTTTGTATTTGAGATGGGTGGTTTCATTTCGATTTTTGTGCCAGTCTTTCCAGGAACGGTCTCTAGAGAGTAGTAGATACTTGGTGGTTCTTGATAAGCAGCATGCAGGATTTTGCTTAACCCTCTTGACTTGGATGACAGCTAGACTGTTAAGGGTATCTAAGCTCTGTTAACTCATTGCAGTCAAGTGTGTCTCCAGGCATTTCTATCATCTCCTACTGCACCTCTGGGCATCAAATATTGCTTGTTCATATTTGCATTAATAATTCCAAAATCATGCTACATACACTGTATCAGAATATTTTATCTTGAAGCATAGATGATGGCAAACACATATTGATATTTGACCTCTGTCAATGAGTATTTGTTAGAATTGTAAGGCAATAACTTCATTTTTTAAAGACTCAAGCCACGCCTACTGGGAGTAAGAGGTACACACTCAAAGCAGCTGTACTGGAAAGAATGAGTTAAAGTGGCTTACAGTTTCTTCCAGAGATGATATTTTTAGAGGGGTCCAGTACATAGATTTTAACATATTATTGAAAATATGTTGATTGAAATTAGCTAGCTTTCAAGATTTTTTATAGGTATGGATATTTTTTATCATGGGTTTGAGCTCTATAGGTGTATACCAGTGAGTGATCACTTAGGACATTGGGCAGGGTACTGGTATCTTTGTATTTATGAGGGTCTGTGACTAGGATCCAATCTAAGGATGAGCTTTGCTAGTTGTTGTGTGTTCGTGTGGGGCTGGTATTAAGATGGGTTTACCCATGTAGGTTGATGCTATGTTAGGGGGAATCAGAGATTAGGTCATTCCAATTAAATGTTAGTATCGCCTTTTGGGTAGTCCAAGCAAGATGGTCTCCTAATATAGGGATGTTTTGTCCTGGTGGGATGTACAGCACTGAAAATGTTAGTTGTTTGTAGTTTATTTGTAGGGTTGCTATAAGATTTGTGTTCTGGAAAGATGGAATACATTTTGAAATAGGGGTTATTATTAAGTGGTTATGGTAGATTAAAGATATGCCTCCCCCTTTTTTGTGTGTTCTATCAACTCTTAGAAGGTTACAGCCTGGAGGAATGATTTCAGTATCTAGAGTATGAGGTTTAAGCCAGGTTTTGGTTATGGCTACTACATCAGGAGAGTACTGAGAGAGTCATGTGTGAAATTCAGTAATTTTGTTGCAGATACTACATGTGTTTAGTGTGATAAGTAGGAGATGTTTTGTTGTGGAAGACTGGAAAGAGGGAACGAGGAGAATAGGTCCAGGATTTGGATAGTTTTAACAAAAGATTTAAGAGAGGTGGAAAGTAGTTGAATTTGCTGGTATACCAAGGTAGTGAGTGGATTACTAGTTTCAGTTTGGTGAGATAGGGAAGGATTTGGATTTTTGCATAGTTTATATAAGTATGGTTGAAAAAGGAGGAAGGTATGTTAGAAAAGCTAAGTGGGTTTGTGGAAGAAGGGAAAGAATTTGCATTTTTGTGTATAAATGGAGATAAATGGAATATTGGTGATGTAGCTTAGGTTAGAATGCAAAGTAATATAACATTTGAGACATGTAGCAAAGATGATGATGTTTAAGGAACTTAACATGGTTCCAAGATTAAGGGTTTACGTAGTATGGAAGATGTTGCACAACGAAGAGTGGGGTGGGGGAGTAGTTAGTAGGATGGTTTGGTAAAAATAAGGGGTGGTAGTATATGGAGTTGAGTGACTAATAGGTCTGGGGGAGGAGTACAGTGTAAGGCTTGGTGCCGATTTGTTAACTTGGTTCAGAGGAGGAGTCTAATGAAGTATAACAGTATGAAAATAGGTGGTGGGTGGAAATGGGGGTAGGGTAGGGGAGCGGAGTGAGCCAGAGCATAGCAAAAGTGAAGAGAGTGGACAGAGCCACTAGAGGTGGATTGCACAGATGAAAAACAGTCTATCCAGGGCTTTTAAGAAGCAATTATGAGAGAGTGACAGTGGGGTTAGGTAAGTGGAATTAACCCATTATATTAAAAGAAACCTGAACTGCAAAAGGTGAAGAAATATGCAAAGGGGTTGCCCTTGAGTTCTGACTCCATTACAACTGGGTTTTAAAATAAGTAATAAAACTAAGTAGGGACAGAGAAGAAGAGAGAGAGAAACAAAAATTGTTGGTAGGAGTTCAGCAGAGCAGGGACCTTTCTAGGACTTTGTCTAAGAAGGCAGGAAGTATAGAGAGAGGCAAACGAGATTAGTATGCACACCCTTACACAGTATAAACTTAAGATAGCTTTTTATCTTTCTAATTTTTTTAATGAAATACTAATGCAATAGGAGCCATACACATTGTGCACATACATTTGTTTTTCTGTTTTATAGCAGATCTTGTGGGTCACTTGTTAGCCTTGCACTGAGGGTAATTCTCAAGCCAGTTTTTTTTTCTAGGTAAGGAATGAAAAATATGCTTCTTCCGAGGTAGCTGTAATAAAAAGAAAATCTAACTAAATATAAGTGAAGAGGTAGGTAGGAAAGATGAGAGCAGAGGAAAGCTAGGAAAGAAAATTTTAGTAAATGTTTTCAGATTAGAGGAAAAGAAAAGGGGCAGGGCTGACAAAGGATAAAGTGACAAAAGAAAAACAGCAGATAAAGTTAAAGAGGTTAGTGGAAGACAGAGAGAAGGCTAAGATGCATCTTTTTAGTGTACGAGGATGAACAGTGTTAAGGCTAGAAGTAGTAAATCAAAGGTACAAAATGGTACAAAAGACTTTGGAAAAATATTAAAATATGTTCCATTACAAAGCAAGTAAGCAATTCACAGAAATCATGTACAATTAACTAAGTATAGAAGTTCAACATTCATTATGTATGCAGTTAAGTTGTCTTAAAAATCATTCAAAAAAAAAAAAAAGAAATAGCCTACTTACTACTAATGACATATTAGCACTAAGACACCACTCGCACTTATTTGACAAATATTATGTAAATATTAGAAATAGTTTCTGTTGGATACGACTTTGGTTGTCAATACATTAGTTTCTGTTGGATACGACTTTGGTTGTCAATTACATTAAAAATCATGACAAAATCCACACTTCAGAGTAGAAAACTACTAGATAGTTTAAAACAAGAAGTTATGCATTCACCATAACGTTCGATGTAAGTAGTCCATCTCGTCTCACATTCTTACCCGTGGGTTCGGAGCCGAATGTCAGCTCTGACTCGGCCAAAACTTTTCTAGTTTGAAGTCTTTCTATTGGCTGGGTTAAGATGGCATCCCATGCTGCACCGCTCTATATCCCTAGATCTAGTTTGCTGCGAACACCAGCACACATTTCCATGCATAACACCACCCAAGGAAAGGAAGAACAAACCAAGAATGAAGGGAGCTCTGAAACCAGACCTAACCTCCAAATCCACCAGGAAGGGGGAAGGGGGGGGCAAGTAAGCATGTGAGGCGAGATGGACTACATACATCGAACGTTATGGTGAGTGCATAACTTCTTGATGTTATGTAGTCCAATCTCGCCTACATTCTTACCCGTGGGACAGCGCCCCTAGCACCTAAATCCTGAGAGGATCACTGGAAAATACTCCTGAGCACTGTGGAACCAAAGGAAGACCTGCCCCTAGATACCACATCCAACTTGTAATGAGTAACAAAGGTGTGAGGAGATGCCCAAGTAGCCGCAGCACAAATATTATCCATAGACAATCTGGCCTGATAGGCTGTAGATGTAGATACAAGACGGAGTAGAGTGCGCCTTTACTGGGAACGGTAAATCTTTACTCCCCGAGGAGTAAATGAAAGAAATGCAACTGGAGATGCACATGGACAGCATGACCCAATTCTGTTTTCCAAAAAGGAAACAAACAACTGATCAGATTTTCTGAGGTCTTTGGTTCTGTGCAGATAAAAGCGTAATTGTCTGTGTACATCCAATTGATGACATTTAAATTCCGCCTTGTTTGATAACCGGGGAAAAAACACTGGCAACTCAATAGATTGATTAAGGTTACTGATTGACGCCACTTTGGGAAGAAAGGAAGGGTTGGGGTCTGAGAGAAACCCTGTCCTTATGAAAAATCAAATAAGGGGGTTTGATTGATAAGGCTTGAAGCTCTGAAACTCATCTGGCTGATGTGATGGCTACTACAAAGACAGACTTCCAAGTTAAGAACTTGTGGCTGCAGACTTAAAGGGGGATGAAGTAAGGGCCTGTAGAACAAAGTTTAAATCCCAAGGCATGACAGGTCCCGATACCGGAGGACGAAGTAACAGAGTGCCCTTCAGAAAAGCCTTACAGAGTCTATGAGCTATCAGACTAGGCTCGTTCGCGACATGATGGTAGAAATCGCCGCCAATTGGAATTTAATGGTTGTGGCCGCTGAACCCTGGTTAAAGAGCATAGACAAGAACTCCAATACAGACAAAACTGGAGCTGTGTAAGGGTCAATCTTTTGGGTATGAGCCCAGATTGAAAACCTCTTCCATTTATTGTAGTAAATCTTCCTGGTGGAGGGCTTATGAGAGGAAGATAAAATATGAACCGCCTCCAGGGAAAAATAATGAAGCGTAACTAACGATGGAAGTGGAGTAGCCAGGCCGTCAACCGGAGGGTCCGAAGAGAAGGATGGAGCTGCCCTGACATGTGTGTCAGTAAGTCTGGTTGTGGGTCCAGAATCCAAGGATCGTCCATGAGATAGGGATGGAGAAAGGGGAACCAAATTTGACAAGGCCAGTGTGGAGCAATCAGAATCATTCTGCTTCCCAAGGCTTGGGCTTTCTGAATAACCTTTGACAGCAAGGGAACTGGAGGGAAGACATATAGTAGACTGGAGGGCCAATCATGGACTAGAGCGTCCCTGGGTGACTCCCCCTGAGGGGGGATCAACGTGAAGTAGCTGCTGCATTTGGCATTGAGGGGGCTGGCAAAGAGACCACAGCAAGGCTGACCCCACCTGCGGTAGATCTGTTCCGCAATTTGACCGTTCAGGGACCACTCGTAAGGCATCAGAATAGCTCTGCTTAGCCTGTCTGCAATCACATTGGATTTCCCCGGAATATGCGTTGCCACCAGAAAACGTTGGGAAGACACTGCCCACTGCCACACTCACATGGCCTCTCTGCAAAGGGGATGGGACTTGGTTCCTCCCTGCTTGCTCAGACACCACACCACTGACATTGTCCGAGTGGATTGTAATAGTCCTGAGAGGGAGCAACGCTAGTAGCACAGCTCTCATCTCCAGGATGTTGATATGCAGATGCATCTCGTGCTCTTGCCACGTGCCTTGGACTGTTCTGCCTAGATAATGCCCCCCCAACCTATCTGGGAGGCATCCGTGGTCACCGTGGCAATCGGGGGCGCAGGAACGAAGGACTTTCCTGCATTCAGGTTGTCGGTGCGAAGCCACCAACTGAGATCTTGTTTGCACCTGTCCATGAGTAGAATAGGGTAAGAAAGTGGAAGACGTTGGAGAGACCACTGGGCAAAAGGTAGCCACTGAAGGAGTCTCATATGTAACCTTGCCAGAGGGATGAACATAATTGTCGCAGCCATTGTCCCCAATAGTTGGAGGACCCATCTTGCCTTTGCTCTTCTCAGGGGGAGCAAGGCATGAACTTGTTGTTGTAAGACTCCGATTCTTTCCTGTGGTAGAAACACCCACACGAGGATGGTGTCTAGTACTGTGCCTATAAAAGTGACACACTGTGAGGGCAACAAGGTAGACTTTTCCGAGTCCAACGTGATGCTCAGCTGTTGACATGGGTTTATAGTAGTGTCCCTGGTCTGAATTAGTAGATGCCTGGTGGTGGCAGTAAAGACCCAGTCGTCCAGATATGGAAACACTTGGAATCCCTGGTGTCTCAAGTGAGCAGTCACCACTGCCATGCATTTGGTAAACACCCTTGGGGCTGTGGTGAGACCAAAGGGCAGGGCTCGAAACTGAAAATGACTGGCTCCCAGCCAGAAGCGTAGGTGACTTCTGGATGCCCTGTCCATCTTGATGTGGTAGTAAGCTTCCTTGAGGTCGATGGAGCACATCCACACTTTTTCTCCCAACAATGGGAGAATAGACTGCAATGTGACCATTCGGAACTTGGACTTTTGCACGTGGGTGTTCAATCGGCTGAGATCTAATATGGGTCTCAGGTCCCCTGTTCTTTTCGGCACCAAAAAAAAATCTTAAGTCCCTACTCCAATCTGGTCTGAGGGGATATGTTGGATGGCTCCTTTTTCTAGCAGCTTTGAAACTTCTAAAGCTGCGTAATCCCTTTGACTGGGTGTAACAGCCGGGATTTTCTTGATTGGAGGGGGATCTGATGAGAAGGGGATGACATATCCTCCGGAAATTATTCGTAGAACCCATTGGTCCTGGGTGATGTCTTGCCAGGCCTCCGGGTATAACGAGATTTGACCCCCAACTGGCTCCGGAAACGCATAGTCGGGCATCCCATCAGGAACGGCCGTAGGGCAAACCACGAAAGGAATTCCAGTCTCCCAAGTTGCGGGGGCCTCCTCTGCCTCTAGGGCAGTGTCTCCCTGAATAACCACCCCCTCCTCTGCCTCTGGAGGGGGGTTCACCTTGTGCACCAGGAAAAAACCTCCGATTTCTTGAACCACATTTTGCCACCCCTCTGGGCCTTGGTATAAGGCCTAGAGGGAAGGAAAAAATGGACTCCTACAGCAGACAGAGTATTTCTCTCCTGCTCGCACCTAAGGGTGTCTTTCACCTTGGTTCCAAACAAAGAGGAACCATTGAAAGGGGCGTCGGTGAATGAAGACTTGAAGGCTTCTGCAAAATAACAGCGCATCCAGGCCTGTCTCCTAAGAGCAACTCCTGAACTTGCTGCCCTACTCGCTCCATCGGCTGCATATGAGATCAGCCTCATGGAGGAGTTAACGATGGAATTGTGGGTAGACATCTGAGCGTTAACTGTCTGGATCACTGCCTCAGAAACATTACCTGTGGGAGTATCTCCAAGCTCCTTGAGGAGATCTCTCTGGAGCCGTGTAAAGTGAGATAAATAATTCAGTGACCATAAGGTAAAGGTTGCTGAAGAAAGGGTACGCTTCCCGTACTGGTCCATGGTCCTAGACTCCTTGTTAGGAGGATGGACGGTGGAAGAAGTCTCTGCTAATTCCTTTGAGTGGCCGCTGCCACCACCATGGCATCCACAGGGACTCCCTTGGACAGAAATTCCTTGCCAGGAGGAGCAGACAAAAATTTATTGGGTCTCTTGGGGACTTGTTCCACAGAATCAGGGGTCTCCCACACCCTTCGACTGACCAAATCCAGAAGCTTGAAGGGTGGAGATACCCAAGAGGCGGAGAGCTGAGCACCAAAGGCCTTCAGGAAGACCGACTCCTCCTCGGGAGGGCGCTTTGGATGGCCAGTCACCTCTGTTTCAAAATCTCTAAGATGTCAGAGAAAGAATCATCATCAGAGGATGACTTGGGGGACCCCCTCCGATTCCTCGAGGTCGGTGTCTGATGCGAGAGACTCATTCTGGGAATCTATATGCTTCCTCTTGCATGTCTTTTTCCTGGGTGGCTCCTCAAGCAAGGACTCTGAGGGGCCCTCAGAAATGTGGGGACCACTCATGGGGGTACCCTGAGGCCTTGGGGCTCTGCTGTCTAGAGATAGATGGCGATCAGAGACCTGCACCAGTGTAGTAGGGGACAGAGTGACCGACCCGCATGATGCCTCTGACGACCTGGCCAGCGCACTCCACATGGCCTCAAAGGCTGGTCCCCCTGAGTCAGAGCGACCAGCCTCCGAAACCACGACAGGAGTTAGACTTCCCTGAGCCGAAGCACCGAGGGGGAGACTAGGAACCAATAGGTGTCCCGAAGCCTCTCCCTCGGGTCCAACCGAAGAATCCTGAGTCCTGAATCCCGTGGACGGAGCTGACAGGGTCGGAGCTGACATTGGCATCGATAAACCAAGCTGGGCTGTTGGAACCGACCTAGGGACATCACACGGAGCCAAGCACTCCGGCTCCGAAAGCTGAGATACGCTCGGAGGAAGTATCGAAGTAGGTTGAAGGATGGGCTCCGGAGCAGACTGGGTCGGAGCCAAGAACAATTTAGCCAAAACCGGTGACTGAAGGAGTCTCTGCACCACTCTATCAACATCCACATCTGATAATGTCTTGGAGGATTTAGAGGATAGAGAGGGAGATCAAGACCTCCTCGCCGAAGGAGGCCTGCGAGGAGGTGAAGCTGGCCTAATGCTAGGCGATCAGCTCCGAGTAGGTTCCAAAATTATTGGAGCCGATGCCAGTTCCATAACTACAGACACTTCCTGCGGCCCAGAGGACAATGAAGCCGAGGATGTCTAAGCAGACTTTGCTATTTTCTCCGGTGGCTCCGAGGAGACTGATGGAGTCAGAGATCTCTTTTTAGATTTCGAAGATTTTGTCTTGGAGCTGGAAGCAGTTTCCAGACCCTCCTTGAAGGAGGGTTTCAGAAGTCCCTTCAAAATCAATTTATTCTTCCTTTCCTGAAGAACTCTCGGACTAAATGCATGACAGAAACTGCATGACTCCTGGAGATGGATTGCTCCCAGACAATACACAGACAAAATGTCCAATCGGTAATGGACATTTTTGTAGCTGCACCTACAGCATTTCTTGCCCAAGGGCTTATGCTCCTTAGAGTCTTTGGACATAGTTATCTACCACGAAGCACCAAAGACAATAACTGACAACAGAGATCTTGAGGTTTAGGTTTGTGATGGCGTTTTCCCACCTTGTGATTGTTTTACCGTTGGTACTAACTAAAACAACCCTTTGGCACCACACAGGAGGGGAAGACTAAAACCTCCAATTTAAACGGTTTTAGACCTAAAACAAAAATAACACAGGGAAGCAAGGGACAGACTAGGCCCTCTAACTGAAACAGGCCTAGCCCGTTGGAAACAGCTAGTGGAATACCACAGAAAAACAACCAAACACAAAACTTTTTCACCATACAAGACCAGAACACACAATAGCTATTAAAATAGCTTTTTGTTTCTAACCAATTCTCTAATAATGAAGAAAAAAGGGTACTTAGCCACAGCCAAGAGCGAGACCATGTCCGAGCTACACGAGCGGCAAACGAGATCTGGGGATATAGAGCGGTGCAGCATGGGATGCCATCTTAGCCCAGCCAATAGAAAGACTTTGAGCTAGAAAAGTTTTGGCCGAGTCGGAGCAAACATTCGGCTCCGAACCCACTGGTAAGAATGTAGGCGAGATTGGACTACATAACATCACCATTTACACCCAACACACAGCAAACTCACATAGGAACAACAGCTACCGTTAGGTGGTTGTAAGAAAATTTGCGCCAAAACCTCAGTTAGGTCCAAGCATATGTGCACTGTGCATTAGAGTCCAATTTTAAGCTACCTACTTAGAGGATGTATTTCACAACACAAAATAATTGACATCTCAGTTGGATCACTTCATTACATTAGAAATTTAAATCAGTAGTGCCATACCACAAAAGGCAAAGGCTATGATTCACTAAACAAGTGACACGTTTTTATATAGTCCTTGTACAATTAAAGAGAACCTTTGCAACAGTTGAAACAAGTTGTGCAACTCACCATAACGTTCGATGTATGTAGTCCATCTTGCCTCACATTCTTACCCCTGGGTTCGGAGCCGAATCTCAGCTCCTACTCGGGCATAATCCAGCTCGAAGTCTTCAATTGGCTCGTGGCTAAGCGGTATCCCATGCTGCAAAGCGTCTATCCCCAGATCTTGTTTGCTGCAAGCTCACATACAAACACAACTCAACACATCAAACAGGAATGCTGAAAACAGGGACTTGACCTCTAGGTCCTCCAGGAGGGGACATGTGGGAGGGTTAGTAAGAATGTGAGGCAAGATGGACTACATACATCAAACATTATGGTGAGTACATAACTTCTTGATGTTATGTAGTCCAATCTCGCCTACATTCTTACCCCTGGGACAGCGTCCCTAGCACCTAAACCTTGGGTGGCTCACTGGAAAATACTCCTGAGCATTGTGGAACCAAAGGAAGACCTGCCTCTAGATATCAGATCCAATTTGTAGTGGCTAATAAAGGTGTGAGAAGATGCCCAAGTGGCTGCAGCACAAATATCCACAGACATCCTAGCCTGAAAGGCAGTAGAGGTAGACACCGATCATGTAGAATGAGCCTTCACTTTAAAGGGTAACTCCTTGCAATTTGAAGTATAAATGAAGGAAATGCAACTAGAAATCCATCTGGACAGAGTTACTTTAGAAACTGGAGCCCCGAGTCTTCTGTTTGAAAACAAAACAAAGAGTTTATCTGATTTCCTAATATCTTTTGTTCTATGTAAATAGAAACGCAATTGTCTGAAGCAAAACACACACACTAGCTATGAAAATTGCTTTTGGAGCTACAATATTGAAAAAATAAAACGAAAAATTGTACTTAGCCACGGCCAGGAGCGAGACCACATCCGAGCTGTACGAGTGGCAAACGAGATCTGGGGATAGGCACGTTGCAGCATGGGATACCTCTTAGCCACAAGCCAATTGAAGACTTCGAGCTAGAGTATGGCCGAGTCGGAGCAGAGGTTCGGCTCCGAACCCAGGGGTAAGAATGTAGGCGAGATTGGACTTCACAACATTTTTAGTTAAATGACCAAATAATTAGCGAGTGCAGAAACAATGCACCCTAAATAATTCTATTACAGTGCATTTATAGGTTAAAGTTTTCAGACTATTGCCTTAGCAATCACAAGTGTAATATCAGGCAGAGATGCACACTTGTAATTACAGCAGCTAGAGCTGAAAATTTCAGCGGCCAACTGAAATGTGCATCTGCTTGCTGCAAACCAATCCTATTAGGGAGACTATTTGTCAATTGGATAGTTACAGCACTAAGAGCAAAATACTTTTGCTAGATATAGTCCAGCCTTTTTAACTTCAGTTATATAATCATTAATTAAATGGTAAGCACATGTTAAAAATGCCCAAAAACAAATGATTCTGCCACATCATAAAAAAACATACTTATAGTAATCATACACTTGGGCAAGATAGCACAACTATTCCTGTTTAAATGTGCTTATTCCCAATGGAATCCGCTCTTCACAACGTGGGCTTATTGGGGGAAAAACTTATAACAGGGAGCTGTAAGAAAATGATATTCTAGTTAGAATAATATGAGCACAGGCCAGTTTTTGAAAATGCTCCCAAATATAAATAAAACAAAAATAGCCGAACAGCATTAATGGTACTATTTCATTGCACTCGGTTGAGAATTAAAGTAATGATTCTCTTTGAACACATCCTTATTACTCACTCTCTCCCAAGTCTGCCTGCCCAATGCCTCTTTTTTTCTTTTTACCTCATAACAAACATGGTATCCATTGAATCTTAGTAATAAAATGTTATATATCACATGCATTGCTTAATATTTATTTAAAGAATTACAAGGTGAAGTGAGGTGATGTATACGGTGTATATCCTACACACACACACACACACACACACACACACACACACACACACACACACACAAAACTATATATGTACCACACTCGCATATGTATTTGTGTGTGTGTCTATACAATACATATGTATGCATAAATATTTTACATATAAATTACATATACACATACATTATACTCACTAATGCAATCCAGGAGGCATGCAATCCAGGAGACCCTTCTGGTGAGTCTATCCCAGTTTCTTAATTGCCCTAGCACATGGTCTGGTTAAGTGAATAGATGAGACTCTCAAAGCAGGTAAATGGAGGCCAACAGAAATGTGCCCTGAAGCATAGAAATTAACTTATTAACAACTCAAAGGCTTAACCCTCTGCACTACTTCCATCTACATATGCCATAGGTCACAATACCAACAGACCCTGACTATGGCAGCCTTGACCCTCTGCACTAACTACCTCGACATGCCATAGGTCACAATATCAACAGACGCAGACTATGACTCCGAGTTTGATTAGCAGACTCAAGAGTGCGAGGAAATGTCCAAGGAAAGAGGAAGAACAAGGTAAAGCCTACTCACTCTCTCTCCTCAGGGATTGCTGGGAATGTGTAAACAGAATGCAAACTCCTAGTGGAATCCCCGGTGGAGGCAAGAGAATATATGAATGGTTCTAATATATACTGTTTGAAATAACATTCAATAAAAATTATATAATAAAACAGAATCAAAGGAGACATTGCAGAAGGAGCAAATAAAGTAGCTCAGAACCCGAGAAAGGGATTTCCCGTAACTATAGCTAGCAAAGCAATTGGAGTATCACCTAGAAAACCACCTCACCACCCTGCCCCCACCCCCATATATACTTTCCCCGCCATTAGTAAAGAAAACAAACTGGTTACCCTTTATGAACTGCTGAGTTCTGCCTGAAAAATATCTAAACTGTCAGGCATCCATAGTATAAAGGAAATGCTCACAGGGTTAGACTAATGTGGAAAAAAAAAGATGAATGAACACTAGCTAAGATTCATAAACATAATGTGTGGGCTCCCCAGGCTAGGTCTGAAGCATTTGTGGTCAGGATATGTTTGGATATCAGCTGGCAGAATAGCACACTTTTTTCCATCTGCTGTACTCAACATCATGTTTGTCATAACATGATGCAATATTGGGACAGTAACTTCCAGTGGTCTGTTCTGTCTTATCCCATGTGCTCTTGAACTACTGCATTTCCTCATGTGTAATTTGGTTAAGAGAGCCATCCAAATAGTCGATGCCACATGTCCCTGGACTGCCAAAAATTGTTTGGCCATTAGTCTGGGTTTCCCTGCCACAGAATGGGAGAGGTCAGTTGGTGACTCCACAGTCTTATTGGTGTATGCATTTAACAGGGACCCCAGGAAGACAATCTCCTGGCTTAGGCACATATTGATTTGCGTTTGTTGAGAGTGAACTTTAGAGTGGACAGGTTGAGTAAGATGTATTCCAGTACCTTCTTAATTTCTTCCTGGAAGCGATGCCTGAATCAAGCAGTTGTCTATGCATAGGTAGATACGGATTCTTTGGTCCTGCAAATCAGCTATGACTGTGGCCAGATGTTTTGTGAATAGACTGGGCACAGTAGATAAACCAGAGGCTCAAAGAGGTTAACTATTAATGGTATACACCCCCACCACAAACGTCATATACTTTCTAGGAACTCTCTAAATGAGAATGTGGAGGTAGACATCTTTGAGGTCCAGAGTAACAAGGAGTGCCTGTGGACTTGAGTGGACCTAAGACCTCTATCATCACCTTCAATTTTAACACTTTTACAAACTTCTTTAGCCATGTTAGATATAAAATTGATCTTTAAAAGGCCCAGCTTTTCTTGCTTTGAGAAAAAGTCTTGAATAAATGCATATTTTTTTCCTGACCATGAGGCCCAGCTTCTATTGTGCCCAGACCTAGCATTTATTTTGATATGGGACCTATCAAAATTTCCTGCTCTGATGTCACCAGTTATCGACTTCCTTAATGTCTGTCCATAAAATGGAGTTAAGTATCTTCTATAGATGATCTGTAGCACAGATTTGTCCAAGGTAATTATGGGCCACTGTTGGTTGGAGGAGGTCAAATAGGAGCCCAACCATGGTAACTGGAAGAAGGGGGTAAGTGAGGAGGTTGACAATTATATTTGTGAACAAGAGGATTAAACAAGCTTTACATACTTGCTCTTCCTTCAGTCCTCCAATTTTTTTGAACACAGTGCATGCATGGGTCCGAAGAGCAACTCCTTATCCAAAAGTACATTATAGCAGATACACCTTTACATTGTCAGAAAGCTATAGATTCCTCAGCCACAAAAGTCATTTAATTACTGAACCTAGTGTGGCAACCCTGAATGCTACATCTACAGCATCATACCGTAATTTGAGAATATGATTCCCTATTTGCAGACAGGTTTGTATTTGAGACAGCATGTTAGCTTCTGGGTTCTCATCCTGCATATCCCAATAACTCTCAAAGTTGTTTGACAGCATGTTCCTGGTATTTCAAAACCCAGGTCTGGTAGTGTAATACCCTGAATACCAGGGATGCTAAGGAATACAGCTTCTTCCAAATCTATCCAGTAACCTATTTTCCCCGTCATTGGATAAAGTGTTACTTTGAAAAGCAAATACAGCTCCCTTTATATATTCCAGAGACACTGTCTATGGGTCTGCAACAGGGTTCTTACAGGCGAATCTGTGTGGATCTAACCCTATAAACTTGGTCAGGAGTCTTTGGGCTGGGGGTTGGGAGCTGGGCACCTGGGAACTAGCAAAGACATCCAGCAGAGTTAGCTGCTGGTTTGATAGACAGTGGCCACAAAAGATCTACAGCCCTTTTCTCAGAGACAAAGCTTCATAAGTTTGCCACTGGAAACATTCTTTCACAAGGGAGAGGGGCAGGAAGAGGGACACAATATCCCCAAATGACAGGTACTCTGCTGGTGAATAAGAGACCAGTGTGTCATCTCCCTTTCTCTGTGACACAACTGGGACTTCTAGTCTTTTTGAGGAAGGGGAGTCATGGTTTCTCAAATAAGAAACTTCTCTATTTTGCCTTGTTTGTGCTCCTGACCCAAATGGTTGACTAGATTCAGGTTACTTGACAGGAAGTGAAACAATCCTCGAGTCAGACTAGCCCAGTCCTGACAGGGATACAGGGTGTGAATGGGAGGCAGCTGTTCTGTTTGAGAAAGGTCTGTACCCCCAACATCTGGGCCTTATAATGGCAGGAGACTGTGGGAATCTGTGTACCCAAGGAAGCGGGGGGGGGGGGCTGGGCTCCCCTTTCTGCTAGCTCAGATGTCTTCCACTACAGTAACCAATGAAACATTGTCTCTACCTTTAACAACAAGTTGCATTCAGAAGTCCATGTCTGATCAGAGACGATTGCCTGCAATCTACTTGAGTTTTTGATCTGGTGGGACATGCTGGAAGCCAACTCTGTGGTGCTTCTAAAGTAGCATTACCAAAGGCCACAGCTGCTGCAGAGGTCAAGACAGGGGAATGTTAGTGTGTCTCTGTAATCTGACATACTTGGGCTTACAGTACCCCCAATGGAATATTCAGAGCAAGGGGTTTCCCTGGACATCTTTGAGTTTTACTGCTTTGTCTTTTTCTTCATGAGGAGGATTTTATGAACCACCAGCTTGCTGCAACTCCACCAACATGGAAGGCCTTCCTAAAACAGTCAAAGGCTTTTTCTTGCTCAAATAATCTTGAAGGGCCTTGTGCCTCACCTTTAAAGATGGTAGGCCTAAACTCCTGGCAACTGCACACTTACCATGAAAGTCTGATAGTAGTCGGCTAGTATTAGAACATTACCCCCACCGCGATTTCTGAGCAGGAATGGGCGGGGCCTATATGATTGACAGGGCTGAGTGACAAGCCATGCAGATTACACAGTGTCATGGTGAGTATATGTAACACAGGCTTCATGCTTTTTTATGTCATCTTTAAACAGAGTTACCACAGCTTTTAGTATACAATATGTAAAACAGAGATTAAATAAAGTTATCCTTATTTTCTCCATTGGTGTCTGACTTGCTTTGTCACTTTGTACTTAGTCTTAACCACATTACTGTGTGTTGTAGGGTAAGAAGCAGGTCAGAAGGGCAGTATATACGCAGTATCCACAAGTTCTCATTTTGCACTCTGGACCCATAACTCGTGGACCCCCCACCTTTCTTTAATATAATGTTGTGCAGTAATTGCTTTTGCAGGGGGGCAAGCCCCCCTGCACCCCCCCCCAGCTTTCTTTAAACATTTTTCTGGAGATAAAGCAACAAGCAATATTCTGAGGCAGTGGGACAATAAATACATACAATAAATGCAATTAAAAAGACATCCCAGAAAGGTTGCCACCCGCACCTTTACAGAATAGGAATTCTAAGTCTGTGTAATAGTATGCTGCACATATAAAAACTATGTGTTCCACCCCTCTCTTTTAAAGAATTGTAATTCTCAGCATAATAGTGTAATACTTTTGTATAAATGCAGCATATTCTGTGTTCATTTGAAGAGGTAAATCTGTTTGGATCGCTACAGCATTTGTAAGTACACTTTCTGCCAAATTATTTAGTCTAAGATGTAATTTATCAAAGCTTTTGATCACTGCAAACTGAAAATCCTGGTACCAGCAAATAAGGGACAAAAGGCTTTGCAGTGAAATAATTACAACATTTAGCATACACATCTTTCTGAGGATGGGTTTCTCAGGTTTATTCAAAGCACTTTTCAAAATAAACGTCATGAGCAAAGTGCTGGGCGGGCTTTGGGCAGTCCTTGCTACTGCGCATCTGGTGGGGTAATGTTCTAATACAAAACCGTAGAGTCGAGCATTTGCAAGCACATCTATTGACTTTCTGGAACAGACATACTCCTCCCTATTAGGCATTCACCAAACAAGGAATCCAAAACACAATAATAAAAATCAACACAACGCACACTTCAAGGAGACAAGGAAGGATCCCCAACAGGATACATATCTGCAATGTGCTTCAATTGTATAGCTGGACTAGACTGACAGGCTGATGAATGTTTCTTCCAGTGTTCATAAATGTAGCAAGCAATAAATTAAGCAAACCATCATCAAGCAAAAAGATGGCACAGGCAGACACAACTTGAATAGCAGGTATGAGAAGAAAGGAGACATCAGCCCAGCTATGGGAGAAGGTGCCCAGTGCTGAAAGTCAGTCTGGAGGTCAGACCACAGTCTGCAGCAGAGTTCCATACAGTAAAGACTACAGCAGTGACCCAAATGAAGATCATTCCATCCAATAACAAAAAGTAGTTCTTCACACCTGACTAGATACAAATGGGGCAAAGCCAGCTTCAACACAAAGTATATATTCTGGGGAGCAGCAAATTTCTGTAGAGGTGTGTCTGCATAAAGGTGCCTTTCCAAATGCCTTACAAACCTTGAGAAACAAAAGTGATGTGCCATTGTTTCCCCACATGAAACAATGAAAGAGGCCTCCAAATGGGTCAGAGTCTGCAGCAGCCAAGGCCAGAATCAAAAAGTTCAGAGAGGCACTCCACAATAAATGGCCACTACAACTATAGATCTGAAAAGCATTTTCATCTGCCACAACTTACCATTTGAGTAGATAAAAGCCTTCTGATATACTCGGAAAAATGCTCTACCCTGCTGTAAAGGAAAAGACAGCGTTCAAGTTACCAACTTCAGACAGTGAAGACTTTAGTACAACAGTCCCAGACAGCGAACAAAAAGCCTCCAGAAGGCAGTGAGGCTTCCCAAAATTGTGTACTCTTGAAGCATAGGAAAACCACAGCGGTCTTGGCCAAAAATGTGCTGTAGCAACTGAAACTTCATTTCTGGAATTTTGCTTTGATCAGAATTCTAAAGATAACCATCATAAGAAGGGCTCCATAAAGAATTCTGCATTGCCAAGGGTAAAGAAATATCATGTGATTGAGCCCCTGAGGGCAAAAATGTGGGAGAATTTTAGGCACTTTTCACTCTTCAACATATTAAAAATATGTAAATAAGATGGTCCTATTTCTTGAAAATGGATCTCTCCATGGGAAGGTATCAAACCACTTAGGAGCCAGCAAGTTCTGGCTCATACTGTGTGCCCTCTCACTCTACTTGCGATGGTCTAAGTCCAGATGTAAATCAAAACCCTCAGTGCTTCTTCCTGTTTTTTTTTTGCGATCCACTCCACTCCCTCAACATAATATTTCAAACCAGGTTTGCTGTGACCCAGGTATGGTACTTTGCACTCATCTGCAGTGAACATCAGTTGCATACATGTTCATATTATACAAATTCAGTATCAAAATCTTATCTTTACTGGGTCATTATATAATAGAACTACAAAAACAACTTGCCAAAAAAGTGATAGTTTCAGCCCTCATACATTTATAAAACAAGTAGTTTTGAGAAAGGTTTTCCCATCAAGTCATGACTCCCAGCTCCCAAAAGAAAGAATTGTTTATTACGGAATAAGTCAATTCCTTGCACATCAAGACACTTCTGTGCTCCCTCACAATTCCTTTATTTATATTCAAAATCTCCATGGTTGTGCAACTACGGGAAACATCCAGTGAATGTGTACACACAGTGGGGCAATAGTGCTATTGTTGTGCCATTACATGAATGGCAAACACTGCAGAATCAAACTGAGGAGTTCCAACTCAACAGTCACTGCTCACAGTTGTATTTTGTCTACGTGTAGAGAAGTATTTGAAGTCAGATATCCACAAGATTAAGATGTTATTTCCTTCTACTTATTTGCATTATGTTATGTAACATGTCTATCCACGTCTTGTTTTTAAAATTTTAAAGAAAGTCTCAATCCATTATAGAAATATAACCTACAGCTGCACTAGCTGCTTGATACTGACAAAATGCAACATTAACAAAATATTTATTTTAGAGGAAATGTATAGGAACTGATTCTAGTACATAAAAGCATATACGTGAAAAATAATATAGTATAAAGTTTCAGCATAAAACTGCAGTCTTCTAGCTTTTTTAATTATGCAGGATAAAGTGAAATAAAAATGAAAAATGCTCACTAAAAAAAAAATCAAGCTAAGCGCATAGTCTGATTGTCCAAGTACTATACCTGAAAACTTAACTAGAATATGACAAAAACATTTGACATATTGACCATTTTTAGACATGGATCAAAAAAAAAAAAAAGGTGGCAAAACAATTACTGGCACAAACCTTTGGAAAATTTTCAGTAGTAAAGGGATTAATTTGCTGCTACTCGTATCTCTCAGCACTAGTAAAAGTACCAAGAACATAAACTAAATCACTGGCTCAGATTGCTATGCTAGCAATTACTATTTGGCATAATACAGGATTAAATTCTAGATGTAAACCAACAGGCCAGCAGCATCCCAGTCTGACTGGGAGGCTGCATTTCTACTAAACCATCGCTCATGCAACTAAACCCAGTGCAAAACTAAACTGTCCGCTGAAATATCCCCATCTACACCTATGAATAGTGGATCTCCAGAAGCCAGCAGAAAATCAGTAGTAGACTAATCTGTAGCATAACAAAAGGGAAAAAAAATGTCTGCTGGTAAACTACTTGTGTTTCTAACTGTACTGTGGTCTACAAGTTTAAAAAGGCATATAACAGTTTCAGTGTATGATCTAATACTTTGTGAAGAGTCTACTGTTCATTATGATTCATGCTTTCTTACCACAAACTATTTTAGGACACAGCTGTTACATTGCAACTTCCCACTCCATGCGAGCTACAGCCACTCAGACCTTAAAAAAAAAAAAAAAAAAAAAAAAAAAAAAACTTTCTACTCAACTTCCTTGTCAGCCCTGGTCTTCATGCCACTGGAACAGCCATACAACAATCCCGTGTTTATTCTTAGAGGTACATTCTTTCTATCCCTAGCTGATTTCACTTACTCATTACCTTCTGATCTAGTCATCCGTCCGATTTCCAACATTATCATCTGCTAGAGTTTGATGACTACTGTGTTCACTAGGCTGCTGATTACAGAGGTCAACCCTGTTGATATGGTGGTGCAGGGTATCCGCCCAAGCTCCCAGCAATCTAGGTGAAACTAGCACGACTAGCACATTAAGTGCAGGACTGCAAGCTGGAAAGGACAGAACCAAATGGCTGTAGACCTTATTGTTCCTTAGGCGAGGGATAGAGAGTTCCCCCTTCACTGCACGAATGCCCCTCTACTGGAGGTTACTAGTGCAGCATCAGATTTTTAAGTGAAGCGAACACCCTGCAATAGATGTCTGGGCAGGGAATGCATGTGAGAATATTTAAATCGAGTGATGCAGACACTTTAAACACACATGGGAACTGCTAGGGCTTATAGAACCCCCCCCCCCCATGTATTTATTTTCTGGTTACCACTTTAAGTCGGAGCTTTTCTCCCCAGGTCTCTGCTGAAACTGGGCTTCTACCCAGCCGGACTTTCCAGTAATCCAATATAAAAAAATAAAATAAATAAAAAAAGACTCAATGACAGATCATAGGTTCATAGACAAGTACTAGGCTAGCTGCTCTTGCAGGCCACTTTAGTCCTAGCCAATTTCCCCTTTGGTACTTGAATTAGCCTATCCTATTTGGTGTCAGACTGGCCTTTTCCATCCCATGGTCTAGAATTATACATTACCTCTAGTGAGAAAAACTGGGATTACACCATAGATAATTTGAGGGGACCCATGCATGGGATTAAGAATTGAGGAGCTGCCTCTGTCTGCTGGTAGCAAAGGAGGCAGTCTTGGGGTAAATTAACTTGCTTCCCATCCATAGATCCAAGTTGTGCTTGAATATGGACAGGGAGTCTGTTCCAGAGTAGTGGTATCACCTGTGAGATGAGCATGCCCCTCTAAACCTTTCTGTTGTTGTTGCATAAAAGAGATTTAGATCCCTAGGCAGAGTATTTCTGATGCCATTTAACTTGCGGATATGCAGCAAATCCATCAATACTGAGTTGCAGGATGCACTGTATGCCAGACACTAGTCAATGCTTAGCAGTCTGTAGGCTACAGAACAGAGTAAACAAATGATTTGCTGGCAAGACCACCCAATCGTTATGAAACACTGTGCAAGGAGAACATATGAAGGTTTACCTTGACTTTGAGGATTTCTGAACTGTAATCACCATCAAGAATATAGTCAGTTACAAGACAAGTGATCATTAACCATGCAGTCAGTAGCCATCACATTGCAGATGACTACCAAAAAAATCATGTGATTTATCATTTCAGACAAAATCTGGAAATAACTCAGTCAAACTATATAGATTTAAAATGTCAGTCTCCATTGCCAGAGTTCTCCCTTCCTTAACAGATTTAATAAAAATATAAAACTAAAGAACAGGTACAAAATAATCAGAGCCTGCAGTGTAGAAAAACTAAGGCAGGGATTCCTAGTCGGCTTACCTAGTATGTAAAGCAACCCATGCTGCTACAATTCATACACCTTCTCATTTCAGTTGTGCAGCCCTGCTCTGCTTAGAAGATCAAGGCTTGGCACCACATGAAACTGCAGTAGTGTGTTGTGTGTGTGTGTGTGGGGGGGGGGTATACACTCATCTGATCCATTAGCCTTCCAGTTCACTATTCTATAAGGTGCACAGACTAGTTTGGCAGATTTACACATGCCCTTACTAGGCAATTTCTTACAGAGCAGTGCATAAAATGTATAAGTGTATGCAGCACTATAACTGCATATACTTATACATTTCAATGCGACAAAATCTGTGCAAAGTGAAGATCAGCAGCTTCACCCTGCTCAGATTTCAATCTAGGTAAGTAATAGTGTGTGTGTGTGTGTGTGTGTGTGTGTGTGTGTAGTATTGTGTGCCTGTGTGTTGTGTCTACTACAGAATAGGGGATGCTGATCAGAGTACAGCGATACTCCACCTCAGCTATGTTCTAAGTAGTTCCCCCAGTCCAAAAGCGCCTAGGGCAAGCATGCAAGATGTGTGTGCACGCGTGCTAGCATGTAAAACTTAGGGGGTCTACTAGGTGTCTGCTCCACTGTATTAGTACATGTTGGTAGGTTGCTCAAACTGCCCAGTTAATTGATTCTTAGTCATACACATTCTCTTGCTTGTATACAGTGCTACAGGGGTATCTGCAAATCACATTTTAGCACAGCTGTGCGACTTAGATTATGTGTGGAAAGAATGTTGCGCTGCAGCTTAACCTACAGCATCACCTACAAGTTTAGTTTAGGTGTCATTATCACTTGCAAAAGCTATGTTAAAAGGTAATGTTCTCAGTGCATTGCCCTACTTGATATTTACCTGCAGCTAATATTAACAAATCTGCTTTATCAAGGTTACATATTTTAAAGCATTCAGATTAGCAGGATGTATACAAGTCTGCTTTGCTATGGGAAGCAACATAAACATTACCACCTAAAACCTATAAATTACATATTGATATAAAAAAGATGTAAGGTATCTATCCTTCCCATTGAGAGGAATATTTAAGAAGGCAACACTGATGACTGAAGAATAGGATGTTATTTTGCAAATTGCTTTTGACCGAATTTATGTTCATTTACATGTACACCACCATGGCAAAATGTGTCCTTTGTACTCTGACTCGAAAAGCATACACTAGTTTGTCAATAGTGAAATGCAGATATTCTTCCTTTTTTGGGAGGTTATGATTACGTTCAACCAGTATACTATCATAGCTGAATGCATAGCTGAATGTAAAGTTGAAATTTCACTCAATGGTTATTCAAGGAACACTATACTTAGTAAATGTCTATTTTTCAATACCTATAGGTGGGGAAACAAATACGTATTAATTATTGTGTTTTCATTAGTAAAATGTGACATGATGGCGAAGTTACAGCAACGCATTTTCTGTTTATTGTTAAAATGTCTAACACTCCTAATTGTATGCCAAACAGCAAAAGCTTTTAAATGGAAATTTATACAGACAGTAGTATTGCTGCTTTTTATCAGGTTCTGTTTGATTTGTGGTTCAGCTCTCTCATTTATTTCAGGACTTCCTTTCTCATAATACTTGTTAAAATTCTTTTATATAATTATTGTACATAAATCTTGGAGTTTGTTACATGTCAGCCAAAGTGTTCCTTCAGGAAGAGGTTTTTGGTAGTTTAGTTATATTTACATTACTGTGATGTATAAAGCTCTATGGACAAGCCAACATGGTTCGATTAGCATGATGATTTAAATCTAACACTTTTTAAGCACTTAATTCATTAGGTCATGCAGCAGGTATTAAAGAAGGAAAGAAAACCTACTAGAAAATCCAGTAAATGGGATCAATTTTATAGTCGATGACTAGGGAATAACCAGAGACCCACCAGGGATTTCATAGCACTGGTGTTCAAGTATTTGTGCAAGTTACTTTCCTCTGGCCTCTCTTATTCCTCTATAAAGGTTTGCCTTGTGACCATTTCAGCAAGCCTGAACAGAAATCCTCCTTTACTTCAATGTTTGTGTTAAAACAGTTTTTTAAACAAGTGTTACACCCAAGACCTCCTCAAACAAGCTGCTCCTCCTTGGGATCTAAATTTTACGCTGGAGAAGTTGACCGTCACCTTTTGAACATGCTTATGTAGCCTATTTTAAGGTTCTAATTCAAATGTTGTACTCATTATTGCTCTGATATCTGCAAGAAGAGTATCTGAGTTGCAGTTTCTCATGGTGGGCAAACCTTAACTTCTATTTCACAGAGAAAGGGTGATACTAAGAACAACCCTCTAGTTCATGCTCAGAGTTGTTTCAGAGTTTACTTTGATGGCTTGGTTCAGTCTTCCAATTTTCTACCCAGAACCTAGAAACCAGGGAGAAAGGATTCTGCATACTCTGGACATGCATAAGCAACTAAGCTACTATCTTGACATAACTATGGTGTTTAGAAAAGTCAATCAACTATTTACATGTTATAAAGGGACAAAAGGGACATCCTGTGTCTAAACAGAATTTCTAGGTGGCTGTTATCCCCACCATGGTAAATCCATTCCACGCAGAATCAAGGCACATTCTATTATAGCCTTGTCTTCCTCAATGTCCTACTAGAAAGGGGCTATATCTAGAAGCATTCTAGAGGCAGCTACATGGTCCTCCATACATTCTTCTACAAAATATTACAAACTGGATTCCTTTTCAAGATCCAGGGCAAGGTTTGCTAGGACAATTTTCCACTGACTTCTGGATCCATATCCTTCCTCCTCCCAGGTTGGAGAGGCTTCCGAAAATCAACCCATACAGCTTAAGGGATTCTGCAGCAATG